>NW_020664393.1:36483900-36507177 GCF_002925995.2 Terrapene triunguis
TTATAAAAGCAAGGGAGGCAGCTTGGAAGGTGTTCTTTTTGAGGGCACTGGAACTTGCTACCCACCTTGGTCTGAAAGAGCCTGAATTTGGTGACTTTCTGGGAATGCCACAAAAGTGTGATAGGGTTTTTAGAGATGGTTAAGGGTATAGTTCATGTTCCTAGTAGAGGAGGAAAAAATATTTTTTAAAAGCACTGAATTCATATCATGTCACAGTAACTTAGTCTTGTGCAAATGTAGTACAGCTTTAATATACAATATCATGGTGTATATGATTTCTGCTTTTTAATTCACTCCTAAATAATTGTTTGGTATTGTAGCTGAGGAAAAGGTGACTGAATTCTCCATGCCAGTTCACTGGTTTTGCAGTTGGTATGATTTGCCTTGCTGCAGTACAAGCCACCCTTATGATAGTTTTCCACTCTGCACATTCTGTACAGCTTGTTTACATCATATGCACCCTTAAATTTTTGAAATAATGTTCAGAGTTTTAGCCATGTGACTCCTACACACTATTGAAAATTTCAAAGAGCTGTGCAATTTTATCTCGTGTCGTTCATTTCTATTAAGGTCTGGTTCTGAAGATGGTGGTGCTGAGTTGTTGAATAGTAATACCTAGAGGTGCCTTTATCTCACTCAGCGCTCTGGATTTATTTCGCTCATCTAAACTGAAGAAAAAGGTTCCATGGGCTTTTAAGACTAACATTGGAACATATTTTCTTTGACATCCAAAATAGTGTTTTTCTGATTTATTAGTTTCAGTCATATTTTATTCTATAGCAAGCTGTGCAATAAATGGAAAAAGAAATGGCATAAAATGTGCATGGAAATCTCCCAGATGACAGAATAACAGAGGAAATAACAGGAAAAAATCAGATGGGACCCTAAAAGCCTCTGTTGGCAATGCATTATCACATACATCAAATTACTCATAAATAAGAGGGAAAACACCTGCTCTTTCTGTTCTGTATTTCTAGCCTTGGAATCACTGTGAAAACTGATTAACTAGTACCATTCCCAAACTCAGCCTAAAAGTTATTTTGACTCATCTGGTTCCGATCTAAAGAGAAGAACAGAATATGACCAGAGTAATCTATTTTAAACAGTAACCTGGGGTACAGTGTAATTTTGTCATCCACTTATTTTGTCCCTCAGCCTGTTCATCTCTTTTGACTTTACACACCAGAGACTCAGCCCAGATATTTTATTATAGTTGGTAGATTTGATGCTGATGAAAGCCCCAAACTACTGTCTCCTGTGGATACAATTGTTTGCCATATTTACATGATGACATTAAGTTTCTTCTAACAAATGATAGTTATATATATTATTTATCCTAATAGACTATTTCAAGGACTTTTTTTAAAACAAAAGTGATCATTGATCATATTTATGCTTCTATCTCCTGGGTGGCTGTGACACTCTTTTGTTGTACTCAGGACTGTGAGTCACCTGGTCACCCATTGCCTCCAGCATAAGGGTTGCCTGTGGTGATTGGATGTCAGATACCTAACACTACTAGCCTGCCAGCCACACAAGCACTCAGCTCTGGGTTATGCCAGCCCTGACTTTGTCTTGCAAGTTAACAATAAATGCACATCAGTCCCCGAGTCCCAGCATAGGTAACGATATCAGAATCTGCACCTGAGTAAGTTACCTTACTGAGTAACTGGGTTACTGTTATTGTTACCTTATGCTTCTCCTTTTACATTATATTTTATCTCTCATTTATTTAGTCATATCTTAATTTAAATCCAGCTCCTGCCGTTGAATGTGCATGGGTGTAGAAATGCACCTGCATACACAGTCAATTAAAGACACCTGGCCTTAGGACGAAAGCTGTTTTGGGGCAAGGATTGTGCAATTACTTGTTTTACTTGAGAGCCACTTAGCATGCTACTGAACACTCAAAAGTAGTGAGTAATAGTTCTGAATGCTTTACCTCTTATATACTAAAATTAGACAAATAAAACTGCTTGGAGTCTGTAATTAGAGTGACAAGGAGGGTGAGGTAATATATTTTATTGGACTATAATCTATTGGTTAGAGAAACAAGCTTTTGAATTACACAGAGCTCTTCTTCGGGTCTGGGAAATGTATTGAGAATGCCACAGCTAAATTCAAGGTGGAACAGAATGTTTCACATCATAGCTCTCTAATAACCTGGCACCAACATGGCTACAAGAACACTGCATATAGCATATGAGTTAACAGATACTTCAAGGGACCTTTCAAGGTAAAGTGGCCCATTAACACCTCTCCAGTCACGGAGGGGCAAAGGAGGGAAGAGAGGCTGGTGAAAGCCATCGCACCGCACCTGGGGAAGATCTCCGTGAACTGCGCCATCCCTGGTACCGACAGCCAGCTGCGACCTGACATTGTCGTCACTGACGAGGCCCAGAAAAAGATCATCCTCGTCGACATCACGGTCTCCTTTGAGAACAGGACCCCGGCCTTTGGCGAAGCCTGAGCTCGTAAGCTGGAAAAGTATGCCCCCTTGGCCGACACCCTGAGAGTGAAGGGCTACGAGGTGCAGATGGATGCCCTAATAGTCAGAGCCCTGGGCGCCTGGGACCCTTGCAACGAGCGTGTGCTGCAGACCTGCGGGATTGGTCGATGCTCCGCACGGCTCATGCGGCGCCTCATGGTCTCATGTCCAGGGACATCTACATTGAACACGTCACCGGCCACTGACAGTACCAGGAGGCGTGAGCCGGAGTGACATCGTTCTTTGACTACGAGAAAGGGACCAAGAGACTTTGTCCGTTGGACCATATGAACTGGAACCATAAACTCACTGAATATTAAATCTCACCAAATGAGGGTCAACCCATCCTCATCATTGTATCCACTCATTATACTCCACACCCGAACATAGCCATTATATGAACTTCATACCCTCATATCTCAATGTCTGTACTTTGACCCATCAACCTTTTACCCCCAATTGGGGATATTGCAGATTATGTATTCCTTATGCCACCCGATCTTAAACTGAACTCTGTACCCCTTGATAATCTGTACGTTATTCCCTCATAACCAGAAACTTCTGTTTAAACTCTGTACCATTCACTTTTTTTAAAAACATCATCTTAATAAAATTTTTAAATGGGTTACAGCTTGTTGTAATGAGCCATAATCAAGTGTCTCCAGTAATCTTTAGTGTCTAGCAAAGCTATTTATTTAAGCTCCCAAGCTCGTCTTTTGAAGGTGTTGTGCAGGTTTCCTTTTTTCCTTCCCACCCTATGACTGGAACAGGGTTAATGGGCTACTTCATCTTGAGTGGTCCCTTTAAATATCTGTTAACTCTTACACTAAACAATCTGTTCCAACTTGTACTTAGCTGTGACATATAGAGTACCTTCCCCAAACCTGAAGGAGAGGTCTATGAGCTCTCCATGAAAAAAGAGCGATTGAGGGAAAGGCAGAGTTAGGATATGCTGGGAAAGGAGAGAGAATATATGAGAGGATGGGCATGAGTTTGTAGGAGTTTGGTCCTGATTCTGCTCAGTTACACCAGTTTAAATTAGGAATGTTTGCACTGACATTTAAAACTGGTTGGAGATCAAAAATCAAGTCCTCACTGTTTGCTACTCAGTGTGCTCAGAATGAATTCTTCATTTTCTCTCCTGATATGTGCTATTGCTATCTCTTCATGCTAATCTTTGAGCTTATTTCTCTTTTCTACATCTGCTATTATTACCAAGACAGAGCAGCTGAGAACAAGGGAATAGCATGAAATAGCTATTCAGCTGGTGTCTGTTGGCAATGATGTTACTGACATTTATCTAATTCAAATCATGGAGGCACACCATGTTTTTTTCCAAACACTTTTACACGGAGAACTAATTCAATGATGTTTTATCAATTTTGGTGAGAAGATTGTGCACTGCCTTTACCTAGCACACATGCCAACACCTAGGTTTCCTGAGTCTGTACTACCTGGGTTTGGACACAGTTTGCCTAGGCCATATTACAGTTAAGCCCCTATGTAAGTAGTACAGTGATTACCCTTTACAATTTGTACTAGTTGGGATCTCTCTTAATTTAAACATTCTGCTAATTTAAAAGGAAATGTTTTGAGTGTGACTGCTCTGGTATTGTTTTATAGATTTATAATTATTACCAGAGACGGGGTGCTGGAACAGGGGGGCAGGGAGGGGTGGAGAGGAGCAAGCAGGTGGCAGGCACTTGGGGTGGAAGGCACAGCACAGAAGTGGGGCCTCAGGGGAAGGGGCAGCATGGGAGTGGGGCCTTGGAGAGGGGGACAGGGCCACGGTTTGCGTGTCGTGGCCCCCCACTTTTAGGGACATTCTGTGGTAACTGACCAGAGGAAAGCAAAGCCTTTGATTAACTTGATTTATATAGACACCCAAACCAAAAAGTACTTTTACAATAGAAAGAAATGGCCAAATGACCTTGTTACGGGTTGAGTTAAAAGCTCATTTAAACGGGTGTGTGAATGCGCCCTTCACTTACGATAGTTGTAAGAAACACTTACGTGACCACACTGAAAAGTCTAATGGAATCTGTCCAGAAATTAGCATCAGGTGGGCAGGGGGGTTACACTGAGTATTGTGACCAGGTGTTGCATGTGTGTGAGAGAACACATGCAAATTTAGAACAGACAAGAACAGAGAGAGAGGGGCAGAGGCAAAAAGCATGAAAGCCAACCACTAGCCTATGAGTATGATATGAATCTGGAGAAAGCCAGAAAGAGACCTTTGGATCTGTTAAATAAAGAAGCTTGGAAACCTGAGAAACTGTGCCTGTTTGTGGTTCCTCCTGTGTTAGTAGGAGCAGGACTTTTGTACACTGCTTGCAAATAAACAAGATTGCATGAAAGAAAATACTAGACTCAATCAATTTCTACTTCCAGTTGGAAGATCCCCAGGGCCCCAAAGCTTGACTAACTGCTTAGGTCACAAAGGGGCCACAATAGTTATCCACATCAGCAAAAATTATTTCCCAGTTTCCATAACGAGTGTGTGTCTTTTGAAGCTCTATCTCAAATATAAAGTTTAAAGAAGACCTTCCTTGAACTGAAGAGTTTGGTTGGAGTTGTCATTAACAGGTACTATAGAGGTCTTGTTTCTACAAGTGTAATATGTGTGTGTCAGCTACCCCAAATTATGCAAGAAACAGAAATACTGAATACATGAGGTGTAAGAGCAGAAAGGCATGCTTACAAAACCAATACAATTCTTTTCCATCATCCTTGGCAATGTCTTCCCATTTGTTACCATCTCAAATTTAATGAGGTTGCAGGATCAGACATTATTGCTTCATTACATCCTACCTAGTGAGTTACAAGAAACAGCCAGTGTAAAGTTTCCCATTGCTATTTCTGCATGGCAGAGTCATTTCAGAGTTCTAGTTTGACAGACTCATAACACCGAGGGAAGCTAGAATGGATGAATGGCCCAAATAGGGATATTTGGGATGATGGTAGTGTGAAGTAGGGAATAGAAACACTGATAAAGTTGTTGGGCACTTAAACTTGGGATTGGCAGTGAGATGAAACTGGTGATAGAACCTGTATGGTTAAATATGTCCACTGGGAGCAGAGCCATCAGGAAAAACAATGGGATTTGAATGCAGAAAGCCGGGTGCGAGGCGGTGGGGGGGATTTCCAATAGGAAATTAGCCAAGCTTTGTGGGATTTTTAGTCATGGGATATTCCAGGAAGGAGGTGATAAATTGCTGGGGTATTCTATTGGGGATGAATTTAATTAGGAAAATCTGTCCGTTTAGGAAGTGGGAAGCGCCAGACATCTAGGAAAGCTGCCAAACAGGAATGGTGGTGTGCTAGAAAAGCTGAAGTTGGAAACTGGGAAGGTATAGGTACAAGACTGAGGCTCCCACACAAGAGATGGAGATCTAATATTTTTGTTGTAAGACAATAATATTAGTAAGTCCTATTTTAAATAATACAGCTAATAAAATTAACACCATCTGTTTAAAATCTGGAACAAACAGGTGACAAGATATAGCCCATTGCCGAATAGCATAGAAATAAGTATTAAAACATAACAAAGGAACATATGTCCACAGCAAGCAGAAACTGGGAATGTTGCCTAGGTGACATCACTTCAGTTTCTGAAAAGCAAGAGTGCCAGACTCTTTGTTGTGCCTTCTCTCTCTCTTTGTCTGTCTCTTGTGTGTGTGCACACACGCAGAATTTACAGCACCCAGTGCTGGAAGCACTCTGACACATAGCTCCTATATATTACAATGAGAATTCACATGCAGAGGGCTTCCAGGTTTGGACTCATTCATTACTAATGACAATGATCCCAGCTAGCTAGCCACCAGCAAGTGGGAAGAGAGTAAAACAGAAAATGTACTTTGTTTGATAAAACAAAAAACTAAACTGCATTTGAAACATGGGTTCAAATTTTAGTTTGTATATTTGCAGAAGAATCAGGTCTGGTTTTGAAATAAACTTTTGAAACAAACTAAGTTTTAAAAAAAACCTAAAATTTCCATAATTATAAAATTTTAATCAGTTTTCTGCTTTATATTTCTCTAATAATATTTAGAAATAGTTTGATTTATCCATTTTTAACACAGGAAAAGCTGTCAATAATGTATCCGCTTTGTTTATGCATGATACACATTATATTGATCATTATAATTTTATTTTTGTGGATCCTGAAAGTGCTTCTCTATATGACAAGTAAAAGAAAGACCCCTGTCCCCAAAAGCCTACAATCTGAATTTTAGACATAGGGCTTGTCTCCATGGCCCTGCAGTTCTGATCACAGGGGTGTGAATTGTAGCACACACAAGCATGCTACACTGCAACTCCCCCATGTTGATGCTGCAGGCGCAAAGTAAAAGGTACCTAGTCCAGTTTAAAGAGGACTACGTTAATGTAAACAAGGTAACACTTTTATTCATGTTAGCAGCATCCACACAGGGAGTGACAGTGTAGCATGCTACTGTATCCTGCAATTCACACTCCTGTAGTGTGAACCACAGGATCTTGTAGACAGCCATAATACAGCAAGCGAGAGTGCACACCAAAAAGGGGAACAAATGTAGTAACACTAGGGTTACAGTAACAGCATCCTGATATTAATCAGTTTAGGCATGCTTGTATATTGACACTTGTGTTTCTTTTGTATATTTGTGATTTTGTTTTAGTTTGAATGTCAAATAATTCATTAATTGATAACTTGCTAGAAACCCGACCAGGTCTTGAATGAGATGTCCTTGTTTTTCACCATTTTATAGTTCAAGGATTGTATTTTAGAAAAACAAGTGTACACACAACATAGGCTGGCACAGCAAGGTTCTTGCTACAAAGACCAGAATACTGTTTAAGAACCAAAAGTCTCTGTGTACCTGTAGAACTCAGAATCCAGGCACTGGCAACAGCTCCTGACTATGCCTCTCTTTTGTATAACTGACTGAACCACATAAGCGTTGAGACAACAGTGACATTGATATACAAGTTAGGCTTGACACACAGTGAAACTACATGACAGGACCCCTGTAACCAGTCATCCTTAAAGAATCTCTCCCATACACACACCTCTCTTTGATGTCTGCCACTGCAGCACTAGCAGTTATCTCCAGAATCTGGTGTCTTATGGTTACACCCAGCTCTGCAAGTCTATTTCCTTCTATAAGCAGACTGTGAATAAGAACCATCTGATTTACCTTCTATGCTCTTCTCTTTTATGCTTAGCACAATCTTTGGTATTTGTTTGAAGAACATATGTGCACAGTGTCTCATTTATTGTGTTTCTTTCGTACGAAAGGGCATTTGATACCCTGTTGTTGACTGTTAAGCAAGTTTGGTCATTTTGCATTTTCTATCTGAATTAGTTAAATGGGCCCGTGCTTTTTTTTTTTCAAATGGGCACAAAACCAGCTGAACATACAGATTAAAATCTAGGGAATTAACACTCCATCAGGTAATCTGAATATCCAGACTGATTTATGAGAGACAGTCAGAAAATCCAAGTTGCTTTCTATACTGAGATCACAAACTGGTGTTTCAGATGAGCGGTCCTGAATTCTTGGCCCAAGATAACCTAAACAAAAAAATCCTACTATACATTTAGTTGTCTCTTGGGTCACTGTTCCTGTCAGGTATGTTAGGAAGCATGAATAAAGCAAGGCAGAATAACAGATCTCCTTTTTGTTCTATGTGGACTCAGTTCTGCAGGGGTTATGCTGAGTGCCACTTAATTACATGAGCAATCTCAAAGATGTGAAAGTGACTATTCCCATGACTAAGTGCTACTCAGCATGAGTGAGGATTACAGAATTGGGCCCTTTGTAAGCACGCGCCTAATTGACTTTAAGATGGTTCCATTCATTGAACAATTTTCTGTTTTAGTAACTAAGCAGAGTATGCAAATAAAGTCTAAAACTATTTGCCTGCACCATTTGTAAGCTAGGACCTGATCCTGTATCCACACAAGTTTAATGTTAAAACTCCCATCAACCTCTTAATTGCAAGATTGGACCAGAGGGGCCTGATTCTTCTTGTCCAGTCATTTACATCTATGTAAAGTGGCTGTACTCCAATTTGATTCTGAAATGGAAGCATTTTATGGCCACTTTGAACAGGTAAAAACAGGGCCGGCTCTACCATTTTTACCCCCCAAAAAAAAAAAAAAAAAAAAAAAAGCCGCTCGGACTACCATCTGAACTGCCGAAGCGCCCAAAAAATAATAATAATAATAAAAAAAGATGCCTGAACTGTGCCGCCCCAAGAATGGATGGAATGCCGCCCCTTAGCATGTGCCACCACAGGTATAAGATGGATGGAGCCGGCCCTGGGTATAAGTGAGTTCAAGGCAGTGCTGAATCAGCCCCCTCATGTGTAACATTTGTGCAAAGCAAGTGAGTTCTGTCACTGAGCTCTTATTTTCCTACATTTTTGAATCATTCAAAAGTATCTTTACATTAATGCAATTAAGAATATTTATTTACTATGGGTGCATAAGAAGGTAGTTTTCCCACCATGCTCCAAAACACAGCATGTTTGAGGCCAAACTCACCCTGTCATAGGGTTTTGCTTTACTTACAATATACTCATAATTCCATCCCAAGCTGTTCTCCCCCAGGTGGGCTGCTTCTACAGTCCCGCCTTGAAGACTGGTCAGCCTAGATCCTATGAGATAATCCTACCAGTTTTTAGAGAAAGTCTGAGTAATGTCTGACAAGGTATTGATTCCTTGCTAGAAGCATAGAGCCAATAATGGGCCCACCCATAGCTAATGACAGATCCATACAATGCATCAATAAGTAAAGGAAAAGATAAATAAGAAAAGAATAAATACTCCCACACTCCCTCTCCTGTCTCAGTTAATCGCAGCCCTTCTCTACATTCATTATATTCCCATTCAGTTTGCCTGAGTAAAAGCTGACTGAAAACTGAGTAGAGCATTCTGGATTTGGCCCTGTAAAATCAGCATCAATACTTGAAGTTTTAGGCAGAATGCAATTTACTGAATTTAGATCCTTAAACAGTGTCTGGCATTAAAAAACAACAACAACCAAACACACACATAGGAGCCCAAGTCTGTCTGAAAGTCACTTTTGAAAATGGGATTTATGCTCCTAAAATCACTTAGATGCTTTAAATTTTTTTCCCATTGGTGGTAGTTAAACATCTTTTGCTATATAGTTTGCAATACTAGGTGCTTTTGCAATGCCCTAAAGTGCTGTGCAGACAGTTAATGAAGCTGTTCACAGTATTCTTCTGAGGTAGGTGTTACAATTATCCCATTTAAGTTGAGACACAGAGAGTTTAAGTAACTTTTCTAGGGTTACATCATAAGTCAGTGGCACCAGGCCACAGAAGCTAATGATCCAACCAGCAGACCAAATTCAGTGATGACTCCTGGTCACATACCACCTGAGGCACATTTCACATATACTAAGAAGAAGTTGATGGCAGAGTTGTGAATGGATGTAAGGTGTCTTGATTCTCAGTCCTGTGGAACTTGTTTCTACATTAGTGAGACCTTATCTGAACTCATGCCTTGTGTAGTGTGGCAAGGCACCTCTTCTGTCTCACCGGACTTAGCACTACCTCCTCTGACAGGGACAGGACCTGGGGTAAATCAGGTAAATCCTACTCTGGAGCGTGTCTGTATTCCCTCTTCAGGGTTTGTTTCTCAGAGCCTTCCCAGTAGGCTTCAGGGCAGGCCTGAGGAGTGCTCCTCTGCCAAACAATGGGAAAAAGTCTATAACACTCCAAAACAAAAGGGGAATACCTTTCCCTGGCCCCCTCACTGGGACAGGTGTTGTTCTGTCACTGGCCCCGGGGTGTCAGTCCTTCTAAACAGGCACTGGGTTTGGGTGTCTTCCCTATGGGAAGGAGCACAGTCTCACACACTGGAGAAGCCTATCTCCCTGCTGCCTCCAGCCTTACAGCAGTTTCTCCTGTCCCGTCCCTCCCCTCACTCACCAGGAGAGCAATTTTAACAGGTTTCAGGCAGCCCTTAATTGGACTCAGGTGTCCCTAACTGACCTGAAGTGACCCCTTTCCAGCTTGTAGGAAAAAGGGCCTTTAACATTCTAGGGCTAACATACCTGTTTTCCCAGACCCTACTGCAGCTGTCCGGCCTGTCTTTGTCACAGTAGTCATTCAGCGTATTGAAGTGAGAAAATTGCAAAAACCAGAAACGTCCATTATTATTTGGCGTTGCAGTTCTGAAATAGCCAAAAAATCTAAGGTGTCATTTCAGAGTAGTACTCTTTCTAAGATTTTGAAATGTAAAGAACAGATTTTTGCCACAAAGCTGTTTTAGACATTAACTCACAAAATAAGAAGTCATAGACAAGTTAGGAGAGAATGATTATAAACCATTCAGACAGGCTTTCTTTAAACAAAAGAATGTGAATTATGGAACAATCTGCTAAAAGCAACAAGAGAGGCAAGCCCAATAAATCAGTTGAACAGGCAACTAGACAGATTTTTGAAGATTGAAGGAATCAAATGGTAGCTCTTAGCTAGGTTTCTGAATCCATATATTGCCACCAGTAGACCATGATTTTTTTTCTGTAAGTACTAACCCACTTTGTATTAGTGAATCATGTCCGAATCATGTCAAGAGAACCGAATTCCCAGCATTATAAGAATTAAAATAGATTATAGGATTTACTTTTTTTAAATAAATAAATACCTTCAACTGCTATGGGCTGTATGGTCTTCTCTTACTTCAATATCACAATTTTGTCTTTTATGAGAGGTAAATGCATGATAAAGCATTTTCCCAGTGGCAATAAATATTTTTACATTAGTATTTTGGTGTTAATAGTCAACCATGGCAATTACTGAAATATCTTTGACCCTTGATCTAACATTTCATATCAGTTTGAGGACTATGTAAGAAAGTTGTATAAATAGTGTAAGTTATTGTTTATAATGTGCTGGACACGTCACAGAAACAAGTGAAGACCCAGGTTTCTCCCATGCTGAGATCTTTGGGGCAGGAAGCTTGATACATTTTCTGATTTGCACTGGCCGCCGCATAGGTGATACTGTGTATGGCCTTCTCTAATCTATGCCAGTTGTCAACAGTCCTTGGGGGAACTTATACCAACTATTCACATAGTGGACACATCCCCTCTTCTTCCCTCTCTTCAGCCAAGATGTTCACTCCCCTAGAGCTGGTTGAGGGAGAGGACACCAGCTCTGAACCATCTGAGAGCTCCCCCATGTCAGGAGAATTCTCAGCTGACACTCTATGTACATTTTGGCTCCTTAGACTAGCACAAAGAGGCTTCAATGCAGGAGAGAATCTGTCCAATGGTCTCTGCATTGAAAAGTTTATAGTGCACATTAAGTCATAACACACAAAAGATGGTGGGGTGTGGGGAGAGGTAGAACAGGGTTACAGAAAAAGGATCAGTTAAGAATGAATACATCTTGATTATTCCATTAAATTATTTTTTGTTTCTCTGTATATTGTTATGACAGCGGTGAACTTGCTGGAGATAGTACAAATAGTGTTATAATCAGAGCAGGTTGAATAATTGTTTTTTGGGGGGAGGGTTGGTTCACTGGCTGTTCAAAAAAAAATGGTAGGGGGGGGGGAAACAGTTTGGGGTGAACTGAATGGAAAAAGTCTGTTTGAGGTTGAACAAAACGTGTTTGACCTGAAACTTTTTTGTTCTGGACCTGTTTAAATGGCTGGATTTCACACAACTGCCAAAAAAGAGGAGGAGGAAGCAGTACCTCTTTTATAACATTTAGCATGGGGGTTAAAGCACTCACTGGGGAGACCCAGCTTTCAATCTCCGCTGAGGAGCAGGGGTTTGAACACAGGTTATCTTCTTCCCAAGTAAGTGTCCTAATCACCAGGCTATTGGGTATTCTGGAGCAGAGGTTTCTCAGTCTCTCCTAGTAAAGCAATTCCATTTTGTATAAATATTTATTGGAGCTAAAAGGAGTCAGAAATGGGCCATATGCCATTGTAGGCAACCTCATTATACCATCCCTTCATAACTTATCAAGTTCAGTCTTGAAACAAATCAGTGTTCTTGACCCCAGTGCTCCCATTTGAAAGCTGTTCCAGGACCTAACTCCTTTGATGGTTAGAAACCTTTGTTTAATTTCTAGCCTAAATGTATTGAGAGACAGTTTATACTCATTTCTTCTTGCACCAGCCTTAGCTCTTAATTTAAATAACTGCTCTCTCTTTCTGATGTATTGATAAAGAACAATCATATCTCCCCTCGGCTTTCATTTGGTTTAGCTAGATAAGCCAAGCTGCTTACATCGCCCCTTGTAAGATAGATTCTCCATGTGATGGGTTTGGTCACAGAGACCCCTTTGGGACTGTCACCTGACGTGCTGGAATTACCTCTGAGCCCGTTTTCCACTGCCAGCTTGGGACTCCAGAACCCTGCCTTGTTGAGCCAGACACGCTAGTCTGCTGCAACACAGACCCAGGTCTGGTCCACACCCCCAAAGCTGCAGACTTTAACCCAAAACTGCTCAGCAAGTCACTTATCTCCATCACCAAGACACCCAGTTCCCAATGGGATCCAAACCCCAAATAAATCCATTTTACTCTGTATAAAGCTTATACAGGGTAAACTCATAAATTGTCCGCCCTCTATAACACCGATAGAGAGAGATGCACAGCTGTTTGCTCCCCCCAGGTATTAATCACTTACTCTGGGTTTACTAAAAAATTGATTTTATTAAATATAAAAAGTGGGATTTAAGGGTTTCAAGTAATAACAGACAGAACAAAGTAAGTTACCAAGCAAAATAAAACAAAACACGCAAGTCTAAGCCTAATACATTTAAGAAACTGATTATAGGTAAATCTCACCCTGAGAGATGTTCCAATAAGCTTATTTCACAGATTAGACTCCTTATTAGTCTGGGCCCAGTCTTTTCCCCGGTACAGTTCTTGTTAGTTCCAGCTCAGGTGGTAACTAGGGGTTTTCTCATGCCTGCAGCCCCCTTTGTTCTGTTCCACCCCCTTTTATATCTTTGACGCAAAGCGGGAATCCTTTGTCTCTCTCTGGGTTCCCACCCTTCCTTCTAAATGGAAAAGCACCAGGTTTAAGATGAATTCCAGTATCATGTGACATACTCACATGTTCTGTGAGACTTCATTACCCACTGACTGGCACACACAGGTATACAGGAAGGCTTACAAGTAAACAGAGCCATTTACAACCAATTGCCCTAGTTAATGGGAGCCATCAAGATTCCAAGCCACCATTAATGGCCCACACTTTGCATAGTTACAATAGGACTTCAAAGTAATACTTCATATTTCTAGCTTCAGATACAAGAATAATTCATTTATACAAATAGGATGAATATACTTGGTAGATTATAAGCTTTGTAATGATACCTTACAAGAGACCTTTTGCATAAAGTATATCCCAGTTACATTATATTTACACTCATAAGTATATTTCCATAAACATATAGAGTGCAACATCACACTCCATTCCTCTGATCATCCTAGTAGCCCTTCTCTGTACCTTTCTTAAACATGGGAAACCAGAACTGCACACAGTATTCCAGATGAAATCTTACTAGTGTTTTCTATAATGGTACTAACACTTCCCCTCTTTCTACTGAAAACACCTCAGCTGATGCATCATAGGAGCGCATTAGCCTTTTTCACAGACGCATCACATTGGCAGCTCATAGTCCTCCACTGATAGACCGATATACCCAGGTCTTTCTCCTCCTCTGTCACTCCAAATTGATAAGTCTCCAGCTTATAGCAAAAAATCTTGTTGTTCGTCCCTAAGTGCATGACTTTGCACTTATCAAATTTCATCACATTTCTATTATTGCAGTTTTCAAGGTCATCCAATTCTTGTATGATATTCCAATCCTCCTCCATATTGGCAATACCACCCAGCTTTGTGTCATCCAATTTTATTTGCACACTCAGAGTTTGGTCTCCCACCTGTCAGGTGAATGCCCTAAGCACCAGGCTTTACAGTCTGTCTCTGTCTCTCTCTCTCTCTCTGCAGCCCACTGACTATTTAAGTATTTTATACACAGTTGAATGGCTTCAACAGGAGAGACTGAGAGCCTCCCACCCTGGAATAAACCATAGTATGGCTGTTAGGGCAGTCCCTTGGGAGGAGAAAGACCTGCATTCAAATTCATGCTCCAGAATGGGGTGTGTGAACTTGGTTTTCCCTCATCCCAGCTGAGTACCCTAACCACTGGGTTAGAACTTATAAGGACAGGTACCACCACCTCCTTCCAGCCCCCAGTTTGGTGAATCTGCCCCCCATTTTTTTTCCTGGCCAAA
Source organism: Terrapene triunguis (assembly GCF_002925995.2). NCBI lineage: Eukaryota > Metazoa > Chordata > Testudines > Emydidae > Terrapene > Terrapene triunguis. Next base: position 36,498,672 of record NW_020664393.1, read on the forward strand.
AATATTCAGCATATTTGTGACCAATTTGTGAATAGTTTTGATTGATATGAAACTTTTTTGGCAAATGAACTATTTGTCTGAAAAATTTTGCCCAGCTCTGCTTGTAAGTTTATTTTTCTTAGTGTATGAGCAGAATTTTTTTTTTTTTTTGAAGAAATACTGTCTTAGTTTTGTGGGCTAGTTGTGCAGGGCTATGGCGTGAGAGTTTGCTTTCTGCATTAATCTCTCTAACTAGAGTCAATGTATGAGGCAGAGTTGCTTCCTGAGAATCAGGCATTTATATTTGGACTGAGATCCCCGAAAGAGTGTATTGTTTGTATGCTGTTTATGACCACGTCCATTCAAAGCATGGTGTGCATTTGTAAATAAGTTTTATTAAGAAAATATCAGGATCTGCATCACTGATTTCTCCTTCAGTGGGAAAGAGACCTGCAAAGCTCTAGCATTTGCTGCTGCTTGGCAGAGGGTGATAATATCATCTCAATTCTCAGAGGTGACAAGGCAGAAATGAGTTGCTAGGGGAAAGTTGTATAAATTGTGTAAATTATTGTTTTTCATATTATTATGGGAGGAAGTTTGGAATTTGAATAAATAGATTAGTGGGATGTTTCTGCTAAAATGATGAGCACTGTTAACCATTAAAGCCCTTGATTCAGCAAAACACTTAAGCTTGTGCTTAACTACAAGCATGGGAATAGCCTCATTGGCTAAAATAAACATTCAAAGTATACAATTAAAATTTTAAAAAATAGTTTTCCCTCCCAATTTCCCCTTTCTATAATTAACACTGCCTGGGCCTCCCTGCCTAGTCACAATGACCCAGACACAACTCATTCCTCCCCACCCCCCAATAGATCTCTTAAAGAGGTGTAAGCCACAGGCCTTATAGGGAGGTATTTAGATTTTAGAATTAACACTGTGAAACAAATGAGGCAATTTGCTCTGAGTTACTATTTCATGCTGTATTTAGACTTAGAAAGACAAAACAGAATTGTTTTACACTTGGTCATGTTTCCAGGTTTTCTTCGTAAATATGTGGACTGGGATTTTTTTTTTTAATTTATTTCTTTAATGGAAACTGAATTCATGAGCACAAATTTGTGGCAAGGATTGAATTCAGCAGCAAATTTCACACCTGTGGAACTAGCGCATAAGCAAATGCAAATATGTTAAGGCAAGACTTGTGTATGTAGGCTTGGTAGAATTCATTTTCGTTATAATTTTGGCTGATATCAATATTATTTTAAGCATGTTTTTCAATTTTTAGTGCTTTAGATTTCCACAGTTGCACAAAATGTTGTGTTTTAAGCATTTTATGTTTATCAATTTAAATTTTCACAGCTGTAGGAAATTATTGTGGTGTCAGACAATTATTTAACAGTGTCTAAGTTCTCAAGCAGCATTATTCTTTGACTATCTGTAAATTTTGATATTATTGATGGAAATAAGTTTTCATCAGTTGGTGTGTATCTGGTGAAATCGATGTTAACTGACATTTACTGATAAAAAATCTAATCTTTCCACCCCCCATATATACATAGCTAACCATACTTTTCTGAATAGCCATACCACCTGCAGTTTTGTGGGGGATAGACAAGAGATACCATTTGTTTTCTCCATTCCAATCCTTGGGTTGGTGGGGAATCAGGGAAAGTGAAATCATGTGACCAGCTGACAACCACCACCCGTCAGGAGTAACAACACAAGTTTTTAATCCTTTCTTTGTAGTCACAGTCATGCAGAAACTCCTTCCCAGCTACTGTAGGATTTCCTCCTCTCCTTAGATTTACACTTTCTGATTATATAAATTGAAAGCGAAGGAATTCCATGTTTCTTTATCAATTTTAATGCATTTTGCCCCATTCTTTCATATCACCTGGACTCTATTCCCAAACTCTCTTTCCTTTAACATTGCTGTTGCCACCTTCACTGATCCACTCTGCTTGCCTTTTTTCATTACTATTATTCATAGATTTCATGGCCAGAAGGAACTTTTGTGCAGGAGAGAAAGTAAAATTTCTCTCTTATCGGTATGGGGGGGGCAGGGCCTCCGGGGGAAGGAGCAGGGCTGGGGGGGAGGGAGCGTCCCCCAGCCAGCCCACCCACGCTGCCCGGTGCTCCAGCAGCAATTTAAAGGGCTCGGGGCTACAGCCGCTGCGGCGGTATCCACAGCGGCTGGAGCCCCGTCCCTTTTAAATCGCCAGCCCCAGGGTAGCTGTTCCTTTTGCCTCCGCCCCTCCTCCCCCCGTCAGCGGGCCGGGGGGGGGTGCAAAAGGGGCAGGGACGTTAAAGCGCTGCTGCAACAGCGCTTTAAGCAGGTTCCTTTTGTCACAATACGGCAAAGTCAGCAGACCGGTACAGGTGGCCACTTTTTACTGGTATGCCGTACTGGCCCGTAACACCTTACTTTCACCCTTGCCTTTGTGATCATCTAACCTGGCCTCATGTATAACACAGGCTATAGAACTTCCCCGAAATAATTCATAGAGCATAGCTTTTAGAAAAAAACATCCAAACTTGATTTTAAAATTGTCAGAGATGGAGGATCCACTATGACCCAGGTAAGTACTTCCAATGGTTAATTACCCTCACTGTTAGACTGGAAATAAGGTTTACATTTTTATGTCTAACTTCAATATTAACCATTGAATTATGTTATACCTTTCTTTGATAGATTGAAGTGTCCATTATTAAATATTTGTTCCCCATGTAGGTACTTATAGACTGTAATTGTCACCTCTTAACATTCTCTTAGATGCAAGGAGCTCAATCTATTCAACAATCACTGAAAGGCATGTTTTCCACCCCTTTAATCATTCTCATGGCTCCTCTCTGAGCCCTCTCAAATTTATCAACATCCTTCTTGAATTGTGGATTCTAGAAATGGACACACATTCCAGCAGTGGTTGCACCAGTGCCAAATACAGAGGTAAAATAATCTCTCTGCTCCTACCCAGGATTCCCTGTTTATGAATCTAAGGATCACATTAGCCCTTTTTGGCCATAGCATCACACTGGGAGCTCATGCCCAGCTAATTATCCACTGTGAACCCCAAAGACTTTTCAGTCACTCCTTCCCAGGAGAGAGTTCTCCATCCTGTAAGTATAGACTACATTCTGTGTTCCTAGATGTAGACATTTATATTTAGCCATATAAAAACACACATTGCTTGCTTGTGCACAACTTACTGAGGAATCCAGATCATTCTGAATCAATGATATCATCTTCATTTATTTACTACCATCCCCCAATTTTTGTGTCATTGGCAAACTTTATCTGTAATGATTCCAGGTTTATTCCAGATACTACTAATAATGTTAAATACTATAGGGACAAGAACCAATCCCTGTGGGACCCCACTAGAAACATGTCTGTTTGATGACGATTCCTGGTTTACAATTACATTTTGAGACCTATCAGTTAGCCAGTTTTTAATCCATATAATGTGTGCCATGTTAATTGTATATCTTTCTAGTTTTTAAATCAAAATATAATGAGGTACCATATCAAATGCCCTAGAGATGTCTAAGTATGTTATATCAACACAATTATCTTTATCAACCAAACTTGTAATTTCCTCGGGGGAAAAAAATCAGGATCTAGTTTAACAGGATCTATTTTCCATAAATCCATGCTGATTTGCATTAATTACATTACCCTCCATTAGTTCTTCATTATTTAAGCCTTGTATCAGCCTCTCCATTATCTTGCCTGGGATTGATGTCAGACTGATAGGTCTATAATTATGTGGGTCATCCTGTTTACCCTTTTTAAATATTGTCACAACATTAACTTTCATCCACTCTTCTGGAACTTCCCCAGTGGCCAAAACGTATCAAAAATTGACATCAGTGGTCCAGAAAACTCCTCAGTCAGCTCTTTTAAAACTCTTGGATGCAATTTATCTGGACCTGCTAATTTAAAAGTGTCTAACTTTAGTAGCTGCTGATTAACATCCTCCTGAGATAGCAGTAGAATGGAAAGAGTGTTATCATATGATATGACTACATCATTTGTATTTTCCCCCAAATACAGAACAGAAATATGTATTGAACACTTCTTCTGCCTTTTCTGTATTATTATTAATAATTTTACCATTTCCATCCGGTTGGTCCCCCATCAGCTTTCTCCTTCACTAAGGGGCTTTCCCCTGCCTTGAGGTGATCGCCTGCTCTCCATCCCCATAGTTCTTATTCCCTTTCCTGTCCATCCTCACCTCCCCTGAGTTTCTCATCTTCATCATTTGTCTTTTTATCTTTACCAGTAAGTTTATCAGTACCACTCTGGGGTAGGCTCCAGTTGTGTGTGCTCTAAGTTAAAGACCCTCCTCTATAGGTAAAACAGAACTTTCTCTCCACTCATGGGGCCACTGCTGCTCTTGTGCAGTTAGAGAAGGGGTAGTTTGAAGGGGACCATCTGGCCAGATAAAATTGCTAGCATGGTATTACCACTTAAAAAAACAACACCACACACTTCATCCATGGATTCTCTGTGGCCTAATTCATACCAAATGAAAACAAACTTCATTAGCTTCAATGGAGTTGTAGATCATTGTTCTAAACTTGGCCTTAAGTTTTATAAGTTAGAAACAAGTAATCCTTTCAGAACTGTTGAAATCAGTTGGAACTTTTTGAATGGGAGGACTACAAAATGCATCTGTTGTTGTTCAGATACCAGGGTGAGGACACATTTGATTTTTTATTTTATTTTTTTTAGGTAGACAGGCCAATTTTTTTAAAAGAAAAACCATATAAAATTAGTTTAGGCCCATTTTGTTGTTTGTTTCTTCTTAAAATAAATGTTGCTTTTTAAATGATAAATTTTCAGTTAATGTTTCTTAGGATCTTACAGTTAATGCACAATATTAGGGTTATAATCAAATGTACACCACTGTTATAAGATCACTCTGTAGAGGTGAATATTTGGAATTCACATTTTAGTTTCTAGTTGCTCTACTTTGCACTGTATCCAAATGTATATGAATGGGATTGCTAGAAACTCACCACTATTGGCTTTCCAGCCATTTAGATGGCAGAAACCCCTCCCTTTGTTTCAACATTGAAGTATGTAGATAATATTATGCATGATACATGTATAGGGCAAAATGATTTATTGACATTTCATGTACTAATGGTTCTCATGGTAGTTTATCAATAATGTTTCTTTTTTCATTCTGAAAGGTTCTGATTTTAAGTCAGTTTAGATAAATATTACCATTTTTATTTTTTGTTTAAATGCAGATTATTGAACTTGGATCTGGTTTTCATTTTCAAAAATATAAGCACTATGCTATTCACTTTAAAAAACAGAGGCCTTTGTGTTTATCATTAAATACAATGACTGCAGATAATCTAGAACAGTGCTTACTTTGGCTTTTTTGGATTTATCTGTAAACAAATAGTCTTTATTCTTGTTAATGATATGCATGTTTAATAAAATATCAAAACAGCAAGATGCTCTGGTGCACTCCATTATCTCCTGATTTCTCGGTGTATGGAATGCTGAAGAGCTGTGCTTTGTTTCTTTCAGTTGTATTAGCATTTATAAGATTATACACACATTATGCAAATGAAGCCAAGAGCAGGTACAGTACTTGAAACCATTTTTACATTTAAAAATGCTTTTACAACTTTCAGCATGCATAAGCAGAGACATTTTCTAGCTACACATGCAAAATTCAGCAGCAATCATTTAATAAGGCAAAAGATCTATTTATAGCTGTATCCTAAGCTATTCTCTAATAGCCTTCAGTTACTTCTTTTTTTTTTCTTTCTTCAAATTTTGGTTGCTTTTCTTCATAGAAACTGGCAAACTTTGTCTTGTGCTACAACCCTGACAATTCTTCTCCCCCTCACACTAATTCTTAAAATTAAATTTTGACAGTAGCACCTCATGTCTTCTTGGTTCCACCTCCAGCAGCACGTCCCTCCTCCACACCCGCCCACTATCTGAGCTGGATGAGTGGAGAAGTAAACTATACTCTTTTCAAAATTGTGGTAAATTGTATTCCTCTGGTGCAAGGTGGGAGCAGAGAATGAACTGTTACTCTCTCCTCCTGAGGCAGCAGAACTACAGACCTCCTATTCTACAGTACTAAGGCTAAACTCAATCTAAATAGTTAATAAAAAGTTATTGAGCCCTAGTGTATAAGTATCAGGAGCATACCTCAATAGAAGAATAGGATCTAATTTGCAGCATACTCAACATGTCATTTTCATAACAGGGATTTATAGAAAGACAATTTTAATTTTCTCTGACTAAAATAGAGTATGTAAGAAGCCTGGGAAGAGTTTTAGCAAAAAAACTTTCCAGGCCACTTTAAAGATATACTTGTACACCAGAGAAATAAATAAAAAGTGCTCAGAAGTAGGTAGACTGGGACACAACCATTTTTACCACCTTAAGCTGAATTTTGGTTTAATTAAACAGACTAATTCTGCATGTACTGTAGTATCGGGAAGTGCATTTTATATTCCTTAAAAACAAACAACCACACTGACTAATCCTCAGTCAGAAAGTAACAACAAAATGTCAGGCATATGACAGCTGAATTTTAAATTTATTTTTAAAAAGGCAACACTTTTTAAAGAGAGAAATGTGTTTTACTTTAGTATTTAAACTTAAACAAATACTTTGAGAAAAATCAAATAGTAAATGACTCAGTGTGTGTGTGTGTATATATAATAAATACATATTTATTTAAGCTGGTCTGAGCCATTAGTTTGGGAATTACTTTCTTAGGCACTGATCCTGCACTAGTCCAGGGTTTCATGTCAAGTTTTTGCTGGTTTCATTGTATGAACCGCCATTAAAAATCTCTAACTTTTTATTAAAGACCTATAAAAAGAAGGAAAAATAGTTAAAGTATTGGACCAACTTATCTTGGTGAAAGAAACAAGGTTTTGAGCTGCACAGAGATACTCTTCTGGTCTGGGAAAGGTACTCAGAATGTCAAAACTAAATAGAAATTGGAACAGATCATTTAGCATAAGTAGTTAACACATATTCTAAGACATCGTTTGCGAACAGGGGCTGCTAACAGGGAGTTTCGCAAGGGAGTTCTCCAGGTGAAGGAGGAGCAATACAGCACCCTTTTGGGCGGACAGGGGACTGCAGACGGGAGTTTGACAGAGGGAGGCTTACGATGGTTAGGAAGACCCGCAACACCTGTGCCAGCACTGCTTCTGTCTCCTCCACCTGCGCCTGTAGCCAGACAGAGCGCCTGAGCATGGATGCTTCTACCCAGATCCTGGTGTGGTTTTGCAGAGACTGTAACTTGCAATTTCCACTTACTGATATCCAGGCTGAGGGGACCATCCAATGTGAAAGGTGCCTGCTGGTGGAATCTCTCAGGCAGCAGGTGGGAGAGCTACAGGAGGAGGTGGCTAGGTTGAGAAGCATCCGAATCCACGAGCAATTCCTGGACAGTGTCCATGTGGAGACAGCTGAGGTAGCTGTCCCAGGACACAGGACTGCTGATACACCACTGGTGGAGGAGGAGATGGCTCAGGGTGGACACTGGCAGCTGGTTACTTCTGGCAGCAGGCAGTGCTCCACCCCTGCTCCGAACCCTCCCGCTGTGGTAATAGGTAACCGTTATGCTCTTCTTGATACAGGAAAGAAGGCATCACCCCCTACAGTAAAGGAGGAGAAGCCTCGTACCCCTAAGGCTGGGAGGTCTGCTGCCACCACTGCGAATAGGAAACGTAGGGTAGTGGTGGTCGGAGACTCTCTGCTGAGGGGGACGGAGGCGCCCATCTGTCGCCCTGACATTTCATCTCGGGAGGTATGCTGCCTGCCGGGAGCCCGTATCCGAGATGTTACGGAGGCATTGTCGAGGATTATCCAGCCCTCTGACTACTACCCCATGCTACTCATCCATGTGGGCACAAATGATACTGCGCGGTGTGACACTGAGCGGATCAAGAGTGACTACAGGGCTCTGGGAGTACGGGTGAAGGAGTTTGGAGCGCAGGTGGTATTCTCTTCGATTCTTCCTGTCAAAGGTAGGGGCCCGGGCAGAGACAGATGCATCATGGAGGTGAATGCCTGGCTGCGAAGATGGTGTCGCCAGGAGGGCTTTGGCTTCCTAGACCACGGGATGCTATTTGAGGAAGGACTGCTAGGCAGAGATGGTGTTCACCTTTCGAGGAGGGGAAAGACCCTATTTGGACACAGACTGGCTAACCTAGTGAGGAGGGCTTTAAACTAGGTTCGACGGGGACAGGTGAGCAAAGCCCGCAGGTAAGTGGGGAATATGGAGACCTGGGAGATGGGTCGGAGACGAGAGGAAGTGTGGGCTATATTGGCAGAGAGAAAGGAGGGTCAGGACAAAACCGGGAGGAAAGATCAAACCAGTATCTTAAATGCCTATATACAAATGCGAGAAGTATGGGTAATAAGCAGGAAGAACTGGAAGTGCTAATAAATAAATACAACTATGACATTGTTGGCATCACTGAAACTTGGTGGGATAATACACATGATTGGAATGTTGGTGTGGAT
>NW_020664393.1:36507187-36529480 GCF_002925995.2 Terrapene triunguis
ACCACAAGCTAAATATGAGTCAACAGTGTGATGCTGTTGCAAAAAAAGCAAACATGATTCTGGGATGTATTAACAGGTGTGTTGTGAGCAAGACACGAGAAGTCATTCTTCCGCTCTACTCTGCTCTGGTTAGGCCTCAGCTGGAGTATTGTGTCCAGTTCTGGGCACCGCATTTCAAGAAAGATGTGGAGAAATTGGAAAGGGTCCAGAGAAGAGCAACAAGAATGATTAAAGGTCTTGAGAACATGACCTATGAAGCAAGGCTGAAAGAATTGGGTTTGTTTAGTTTGGAAAAGAGAAGACTGAGAGGGGACATGATAGCAGTTTTCAGGTATCTAAAAGGGTGTCATAAGGAGGAGGGAGAAAACTTGTTCACCTTAGCCTCTGAGGATAGAACAAGAAGCAATGGGCTTAAACTGCAGCAAGGGAGGTCTAGGTTGGACATTAGGAAAAAGTTCCTAACTGTCAGGGTGGTTAAACACTGGAATAAATTGCCTAGGGAGGTTGTGGAATCTCCATCTCTGGAGATATTAAAGAGTAGGTTAGATAAATGTCTATCAGGGATGGTCTAGACAGTATTTGGTCCTGCCATGCGGGCAGGGGACTGGACTCGATGACCTCTCGAGGTCCCTTCCAGTCCTAGAATCTATGAATCTATGAATCTATAAACCATTCAAGGTGAAGTGGCCCATTAACGCCTCCCAGTCGTAAGACAAAAAATGGGGGTTGGTAGGCTACAGATTGTTGTAATAAACGATAAATCATGGTCTTTATTATGACCATGATTTTTAGCGTCTATCAAACTTATGAAATTAAGCTCCCAGGCTCATCTGTTTGAAGGTGTTGTGCATGTTTCTTTTGAAGACGAGGACTGAGAGGTCATATATGGAGTCATACATTTTGTGAATAGTGTTCTCACACACAGGGGATATGGTGTTTTTGTCTTTTTTTATCATTTTTCTGTGAGAATTAATTGGTGTGTAGTGATTGTCTGGTTTCACTCACATTGTTGTTGTTGGGGCATTTAGTGCACTGGATGAGGTACACCACAGGTTATGTGTAGGACCCAGGGATCTTGAAAGGTGTTTGTGTGACTGGCGGGTTGGATCACAGAAACCCCCTTGGGAACTGTCAAGTGATGTGCCAAGACTACTTCTACCCCTGCTTTCCCTGCCACCTTGGGACCCCAGCATCCTGTCTTGCTGAGCCAGACACGCCCGTCTGCTCCAACACAGACCCAGGGTCTGAATTACTTGGCCTAAAGCTGCAGACTTAACTGAAAGCAGCTTACAGAAGTGTTCTTGTCTTTAACATTCAGATGCCCAACTGCCAATGGGGTCTAAACCCAAATAAATCCGTTTGATCCTGTATAAAGCTTATACAGGGTAAACTCATAAATGGTTCGCCCTCTATAACACTGATAGAGAGATATGCACAGCTGTTTGCCTCCCCCCCCCCAGGTATTAATACATACTCTGGGTTAAGAAATAAGTGAAAAGTGATTTTATTAAATTCATAAAGTAGGATTTAAGTGGTTCCAAGTAGTAACAGACAGAACAAAGTGAATTACCAAGTAAAATAAAATAGAACACGCAAGTCTATGTCTAAGAAACTGAATACAAATAAAACATCACCAGTTCCAGTAAGCTTCCTTTTACAGACTAGTCTCCTGTTAGTCTGGGTCCAGCAATCACTCACACTCCCTGTAGTGACTGTCTTTTGTTCCAGTTTCTTTCAGGTATCCCAAATGGATGGGGTCTCCTGGCGTTTAAATAGACTTTCTCTTGTGGGTGGAGACCCCCTTCTCTCTCCTATGCAAAGTCCAGCTCCAAGATGGAGTTTTGGAGTCACATGGGCAAGTCACATGTCCATGCATGACTCAGAAATACAGGTAGAAACCATGGTTCACATGCTACCTTGAACATCCTCAAGTAGACTTCTTATGTGGATTGGAGCATTCCAAGATCCATTGTTCCTTAAGTGCTTCTTGATTGGGCACTTAATTTTGCAAATTCCTTTCTAAAGAAGCCAACCAAATGCCTTACAAAGCTTACTTAGAAATCAAGCACGTATACAGTCAATATTCTTAACTTCAAGTACAAAAATGATATATGTGTACAAATAGGATGAATAGTCCTATTCCCATAAAACATTATGGGGTACAGCGTCACAGTGTGTGTGGGCGAGTATTGATCATCATAACAATGGAGAGATGTCTGCAGATTTTGCATCTTTTGTTATTTCAGGACTTGGAGCCATTTTGTGCTGGTGTGTCCTGGTCTCTCCAGAGCTTATTTCTGATGAGGAGTTGGTGAAGTTGGGGGTTGTTTGAAGGACAGAAGAGGTGGTTCAGGAAATATTTCGTTCAGGATGTGGTCCAAATTGAGTATGGGTTGTAATTGTTTAATGATACCCCATATGGATGTCACTGTGGGTTGCTAGGTGACAACTAGGGGTATGCAGTCAGAAGGGTTCACACCCCAATATTGAAGCAGGTTCTCTTCGGATATTTGGGTGGCCTATTCCAGGATTTAATCTATTTCTCTTGTGAAGTGTCCTTGTTTTGTGAAGACAGTTTTAAGTGTGTTAAGGTATGTACCCCCAGACTTTCTCCTTGGAGCATATTCTATGGTATCTGTGTACCTGGCTTTAGATAACAGATTTCTTGGTGGTTACAGGATCTGTGAATGTAAATGTGGTGATCTGTGGATTTCTTGAATATAATTATCTGTAGGGTTTCGTTGTTGAAGCTGATCATGCTGTTCAGGAGGTTGATGCTGGTGTGGGAGTTTTCTAGAGAGAGTTTGATGGGTGGGTGATGGCTGTTGAAGTTGTGGCGGAAAAACTATAAGGGAGTTTAAAATGTCTATCCAGAGGATGAAAATACCATTTATAAATCTCAGGTATATCATTGGTTTTTGTGGTGCTTTTGTCCAGAAATTCTTCCTCAAGGTGGTCGTTGAAGAGGTTGGCATATTAGGGAGCCATCTTAGTACCCATGGCTGTTCTCGTGGCTCAGACAAAGTGTTTGTTGTTGTTATATGTGCGGATTAAATGGATGAGTTTGGCAATGTGTTTGGGGTGGACATCAGAGTATAGATATTTGAGACAGGCAGCAATTGTGTCAATGTCGGGGATGTTGGTGTATAGGGAGGTGACGTCAATGGTGACACAGGTGAGTGTTCTGAGGGAAACTTTTAATATTGCAGATTTTTTAGATGAAGCTAGCTGTCCCTTTGTGTGATGAGTGGTTTGACAATGGCTTCTATGAGTCCTGATATGGGCAGATATAATGTGCCTACCTAGGTTCCTTTGTTTGTGTATCTTGCAAAGCATGTAGAAGGTCTCTGGGGTGGGTTTTTGGGGATAAGGTCGCAGAGTTTTTCCTGGAGTTGTTTGAGGAAGTATTTGATGATATCCTTAAATTCCTGGGTGAACTGTGGTTTGGGATGGTCTTTGAGTTCTTTACAGTAGGTGGTGTCAGAGAACTGTTGGTTGGCCTTGTTGACATAGTCATCATGGGTGAAAACTATAATGGCCCCCCATTGTCTTCAGGTTTGTTTACTATCTAGCAGTTGGATTTCAGGAACTGCATAGTTGTCCTTTCTGAGGTGAGAGATTGTGGTGGATGTGATGCTTAAGGATTTTACAGTTAATTTTTTTCCTGAACCAATCAATGTAATGATTAAATGTGCGCCTTTGTCCACTGTGATGTGTCCAGTCAGATGGTTCTTGTTTTCTGGTGATTGTCAGTGGGGATGTGGTGGTAGTTGGTGGTGTTGCAATTGCTGTCAGACAATTATATGAGGTAGTGTCAGTGAAAGCATTATTCTGGTTCTCCACATGCTAATGTGCTAACAGGTTCTGTGGTGGGGCAGAAGATTAGTTCCTTAGTTCATATAATTCAGCTCCTGTGAGGGGTAATTTTGATAAAGTTATGGTATTGGGATATAGTGTAGTGTTCACGTGGTGCATTCTGGTGCCATGATTTCTCTTGGAGGTGGTGTTAGTGGGTTATGGAGTTGTTGTAGTTGGTTCCACTATTTTTTGTGTGTTGGATGGTTGTCATCAGGTGTTTTTGATAGTTGTGTTGGGTTTCTTGTATGATCTATAGGTAGGTTTCCTGATTTATTTATTCTTTTCTATCCAGTGTGTGGGACTATATGATGATTTCTTGTTTGAGAGGGCCTCCTTCTGGAGTATTTAAGGTGCAAGAGATGGTTCCTCAGTTTTTATGGTAACCTTCTTCAGAATTGTTCAGCATATTTGGAATTGTATGTAGTGGTCAGAAGTTTATAGATGATTGGCCTTTGGGGATGATAGCCCAATAAACGGCGCAATAACAACTGTGTGTGTGAAACTAGACAATCACTACTATGCCCTTGAATGAACTTACATGGAAAACGCTTTTCACAACATAATCACTCCATATCTGACCTCTCAGTCCTCATCCTCAAAGGAAACTTGCACAATGCTTTCAAAAGCCAAGCATGGGAGCTTAAATTCATAACTTTGCTAGACACTAAAAATAATGGTCTTAATAAAAACGCTGGATTGATAGCTAAATACAACAATCTGTAATTTACTAATCCCTCTTTTTTGCCCTAGACTGGAGAGGTATAACCAAGCCACTTAACTCATATTTTAAATAAATAAATATTTTAGTATTCTAAGACACCATTCAAGGTGAACTATTTACACTAAACAATCTGTTCCACTTTGTATTTAGTTAACACTATGGGTACCTTTCCCAGACCTGAAGAGGAGTTCTGTGTTGTTCAAAAGCATCTCTCTTTGAGTAACAGAAGCTGTTGCAATAAAAGATGTGACCACCTTGAGTCTCTAATATTATGGGGCCAACATGGCTGCAACATTACAAACAAGTATTAAATAAAGCTTTTATTGTGAAGTATCTCATATTCCCTTTCACTTTAGCTGCATAGATTTTTTTTTTTTTTTTAGGGGAGCCCCTGCTTAGAAGTGTTTTAAGATAGTAATTATCCTTTTAGGGGTGGGCGGGGGAAGTTAATTTAGATGGTCTGAAGCTGTTTTTGCTTGTGTTACTGGAGTCCAGTCCTTGTTCCTTTATGACAAAATGAGACAAACACATACAAAAGGCAAGAGAAAAGAACTGCAAAGGTAGAATTTGCAGCTTCTGTCTCTGATGCTGATGTTTGCTTGCAGCCTTACTGCTTGAGAAACATGGGCATTACACACAGTTTTATCAGCCATTCTGAGACTTGGCAAGCTTGTACCAATGCCAGGCTGCTTAAGGGATTACTTTTATCTACCTTTTTGGTTACAGACTCACAGCAATGTTAAAAAGGTTGAAGATGTCTGGCCAGCTCCGCCAAACTTCTGTTCTCGGTTAAGAAGAAAAGAAAAGAGAGAATAAGGTGGAGAAGGAAATTAACACATGAGGAAAGTGGTGACAGCAGGAACCGTAGTGTCCCATGGATGTGATTCAGAATTGAGTCATTCATAATTGGAGTGACAATGTCATCAGTTCCCTCTCTCACGTCCAGTCTAGTCAGGATGCCTTTCAGGATCATGATGGTGGAGACCCAGTAATGTGTGGTGGACCCTGGAGTTTGTAGAGATGGTGAGGGTGGCATCCATCATGGTCAAGCTGGCTCCTTCTAGAGCCCATGTGTTCTCCTGCGCCCATTTAGTGTCCCCCACATAAACCATGTCCAAGAAGAGGTGGCAACCTCATCCTGTAAACATGAACCAATCAAAACGCATTTCAGTGATCTTGGGTATAAACAGTTCCTCATATTTCTAGAATCTTTCAGCTTGTTGTTACTGTCAAGGTTACTTCCCTACTCTGAACGTTAGGGTACAGATGTGGGGGCCTGCATGAAAACTTCTAAGCTTAACTACCAGCTTAGATCTGGTCCGCTGCCACCACTCCCAATGCTAATTCCCTTTCCTGGGTAGCCTTGAGAGACTCTTCACCAATTCCCTGGTGAATACAGATCCAAACCCCTTGGATCTTAAAACAAGGAGAAATTAACCATCCCCCTCCTTTCTCCCACCAACTCCTGGTGGATCAAGATCCAACCCCCTTGGATCTAAAACAAGGAAAAATCAATCAGATTCTTAAAAAGAAGGCTTTTAATTAAAAAAAAAAGGTAAAAATCATCTCTGTAAAATCAGGATGGAAAATAACTTTACAGGGTAATCAAACTTAAAGAGCCCAGAGGAATCCCCCTCTAGCCTTAGGTTCAAAGTTACAGCAAACAGAGGTAAACACCCTAGTGAAAGGTACATTTACAAGTTGAGAAAACAAAGATAAAACTAACACATCTTGCCTGGCTGTTTACTTACAAGTTTGAAATATGAGAGACTTGTTCAGAAAGATTTGGAGAGCCTGGATTGATGTCTGGTCCCTCTTAGTCCCAAGAGCGAACTCTCCCAAAACAAAGAGAACAAACAAAATGCCTTTCCCCCACCAAGATTTGAAAGTATCATGTCCCCTTATTGGTCCTTTGGGTCAGGTGTCCGCCAGGTTACCTGAGCTTCTTAACCCTTTACAGGTAAAAGGATTTTGGAGTCTCTGGCCAGGAGGGATTTTATAGTATTGTACACAGGAGGGCTGTTACCCTTCCCTTTATAGTTATGATAGTTACATTAACTAGTGACTTTACCCAGAGCCTTCAAGACCTCTTAGCACAGTTTGAGTTAGACAATCCAGTTTGTAGCAGTTTATTTTTCCCCAACTTTTGCCAGACTGAGTTAGAATTCCATCACTTTTTAACAGACCCAGCCAGCAATGCCAATTGTTATGCTATGCATAGTGGTTGTGAATTCCTTCTTGCCTCCATGAAAATCATCTTCCATTCAGAAATACAAGATTTTATCACCTTGTAATGGCAGATGTCACCAGGTGGCACTGTTACATATAGTTTTCCACATTTCTTTTCTTAGTATGAGAAGCCAATGTTAAATCTTGAAGACATGCTGCAAATTGTTAATTTTGGTTATGCAAGGTTCTGGGTAGAAGGAATTTGTAGACTCATAACCTTTATGAACAGAAGGGATTATCATGATCATCCAGTCTGACCTCCTGCACATCACAGACCACAAAAACTCACCCACCCGCTCCAGCAATAGGCCCATAACCTCTGGCTAAATTCTTCTATTCTTGATTTAAAGACTAACACACTCTAGTTTACTCTAGTTCAAACCAGCAAGTGACCCATGCTGAAAAGAAAGGCAGAGACCATGGAGATTTTTTGTCTATTTGTCCTGGGGGAAATTCCTTTTTGACTCCAAATATGGTGATCACTTAGACTCTGAACATGTGGGCAAGACCCAACAACCAGACTCCTGGGAAAGAATTCTCTGTAGTAACTCAGAGCTGTGAAAGCAGCAAGAGAATTTGCTGTCTGATGTAATCTCTGATTGGAACCAATTCTTGAGGTAGAATTGCTCCTTGGGAACCAGGCATAGGTGCTGGGCTAAGATTCCTGAAAGCTCACTGTTTTACGACTGGGGTAATATATGTAAATCAAACAAATTACCTTTCGAATCTACCCAGACTGCATATTGCTGATTTTTCCTCCACTAGAAAGTGATTTGCAAGGCCCTGTACATCTACTGCTGTTCAAAAGAGGTGTCAGAAAGGGCCGTAAATTGTAAGTAGGGACATTAAACCTTGTTTTAAAGACATGCATAATGGTGGTCATAATGAACTATATAGCCATTTTTAAAATTGATCTACTTAGCTAAATGACAAGCAGTTGCTTCAACTTGTGTACATACTGGCTAAATTTTCACACCTAAGTGCCTAAAGTTAGAATCTGTATTAATATTTAACACACTCAACCCTTATTTTATCATCTTTGAATATCATTCATGTAGGTACCTCAATATGAATTTAGGTGCCTAACTTTGGGTGTCTGGGTTTGAAAATATTGGCCTCAGTACATTAAGTGTGTGATAGGTGTTTTACAGGCCACATATTAATTTAACATATGAAAAGTTTTTATGCTTCTCAGTATTGTTTTGTGCTAAAATCTCACCAGAACTGGATGTCTAATAAGATTCCTCTGAGCCTGTAATGTGGCAAGAACAAAAAATTTTGCAGCGTTTCTGTTCAGAGACCGATGAAGTGCAGAGTGCAGAGACATGGCATTAGGAATAGCTCATAGACTGGATTTGGTTCAGGTCTTAGGCCTGATCTCCACTTAACGACGTCCGCTTAACTTTTATGGAGTCAGGAGCAGGAACAATTTGTGCTCCTGAGCACCGTAGTTTAACTGACCCGGTGTAGGCATTTGTCAACCCAACTACCACAACTTGGGGAGGTGGATTATCTATATAGATCGGGGAAAAAAATCCTTCTGTTGCTGTGGGAAGCATCTGTGTTGCAGCATTACAGTGATCAAAGGCTGATATGCAAAATGGCCTTTGTATTTCAACTAGTTATTTGGTTTATTTTGCCCACAGAGCTTAAGGCATTACAGTGGCAATGGTACAAGCTAGCTCTTGTTGTATGAGAAACAGGTCATCTGTACAATACTTTTACTACTACTTCCTGCATCATGTTAAACATCTGATTGTGGCAATGCCAGACATAGGAATTTTGAAGTGATGTTCTAAGATTGATACTTCAATAGCTAGAATGTTCTTCCAGATTATCACAGAGCTTTTGTCTGAGACCTGGGAACAAACTGAAAGCTTTGGTCGAGCTTCTGGGAGCACTAAATTCTTGGGTGTATTCCTGCTTACCTGAAATTTGTTTATGACTTTTAACTATTCATTGAACTGAGCTAAAGGTCAAACAAGATATACCGATCAAAGGCTGATATTCAAAATGTCCTTTGTATTTCAACTAGTTATTTGGTTTATTTTGCACATATAGCTTAAGGACACTGTTTTTCATTACTTTTCCTTTGCTATTCAGTAACTGTCGCCTTGAAGCTGACATCTTTGACATGTTTCCTGGATAGCCATCTAGGAGAAAAAAGGGGAGAAGAGCATAAATAGAATAAATGTTAAAGCTCAAGAAATAGAGAAAAAACTCAGCAGTAGTCAATCATTAATTAGAATGTCAGATTTCAAACTGCAATGTCGATTAATAGGACATAAAGGTAAACCTTGTGTATCTGTGTTAAACCCATCTGAATATTTTATTCAAAATTGTATTCCTGATATAACAAAATCCACTAACAAAATTCTGCTCATTCCAAAAAGTGTGGTGCTTCAAAAGAAATGTCATTCTAAAGCTTGAGTCGCAAGTTTTAAACATTTTTCATTTCTTCTATAGCTGTGTTTTCTGGTTGTTCTTAATTGTTTCCTGTGGTCTTTTTAATGCCCTTATTTAGCACAAGCTTAAAAATGTTTATTATTGTAAAACTGTTATGACTTTTGAATGTCATTACTTTGAAGTTATATTTCCCTTTAATTACTATTTTTCCATCTTAATCAAATACCATAAACTCTTGCATACTCAACTTTCTAGAGAAATAAATGTTCCTCTAAATTCTTTCCTGAATAACACACATTATCCCATTTTGCATTTTCAAATAGAAGCCTCACTCCTTCAACCGTCAACATCTCTCTAAATAAAACACACTCAAACAATGATCAGAAAAAAGCCTACTGTGGTCCCAAGAGCCATAGATTACTGCTTCTGTAGCTTTTTCCCTTTAACAAATTTAGTGCTTATGAAATGTTCTACACTGAGAACCCAGAAAACTGAAGCGCTCTTTACACAGAATTCATATAGCATTAGTAGCCATGTCGCATGGTTGACATGTCTCAATCATATTAAGTGTGAATCATCTCAGGAGACTATTGGGTTTCCCTGTACTAATCATTGGTTTTCCTGTACTAACATCTTCTAAAATAGGTCCCCAATCTTGATTGGAGTCTCTGGGTACAATTATAATACACATAGAAATATTATTCTTTAAATTAATATACTGAGAACTCAAAATATACTGTAATTAGAGTGGTGGGTATGAAACACCTCTGAATTTGAGATCCAAAGTATTTTAGATTGGACATGCACACAAAGTGGATGCTTTTGAAAATGTAAGTCTTGTTTTGTTTTGAGGGAAGAAGGTCAATGGAAAAATCATTGAGCTCTATGCATATGTTTAATAACCATAATTAATATATGCAGATGAAGCTAAATGTTCCAATGCAAAACAAAACTAAACTCATTAAAATCGATCAAATTTTGTCTATATTAGCTGATTTTAAATGTGCTGTATCTTCCTAATTTAGCTAGTAAATGATCTAGAGGCTGGAGAGATCAGCTAATTAAAAATGTTCGCTGCTTCACCTATCAACCTTTCTGAAGGTTTGAATAAATGAAAGTTTATTTTTGATAATTAATTAACATATAATATGTCATAAATTTATAATTATTTTGGGTGCATAAATATATAACTAGATTTAATAAAAGAGAAAGGAACATACCATTAGAATGTTCAACGTACCTTGGCTGGAGGAAAGATGTATAAATAAGAACTGGGATTAAATGAGTGTTTGAACATCCATAATATTAACTGAGCTTCTGTAAATGGGTATTGACATGAACAAAGGTCATTTAACTTCTAAAATTGTGTGGAATTCTTAGTGTCTTCTATTTTGATGTGCACCAAATACATAGGCTCTGTGACCCATATTGGAGCAGCACAAATAAGAAAAACAACAAAATACTTTACATTTTAGGGTGAAGTGAGTATTTGCAGCTAATCATTCCAACCATAAATTTTAGCAACACATTTTAGTGATGAAATTCTAGAATTTTAAAGAAGTGATTTTTGAAGTGAACAGTTTAATTCTTTCAACACTGATAACAAATTAGACTTTATCTTGACTTTTCTGCACTGCTAAACTCATCTTCAGTATCCAGTACCTACTCTATCACTTACCCTTTGGAGTCCCACATCTTTCACTGTTGCTTCTAATGTATTTCTCATCTAAAAAGAAAGTCTCATACTTCTCTAACTCATTCATTGAATGCTATAATATCCATGTTCTCAGATCCATGTCAGTTCTTTCAAGAAGTGTTCCTTTTCTCCCAGCCAGGCCATCTGGTATGATCTGTGTTCCTATGTCTGACTGCCAAACTAAAGATGAGGATTCAGGAACTTGAGGGGTGGGAGGGCACAGAAGGAATGCAGGCCAAGATATGGAGGAGGAGATGGGTTAATTTGGGATTTCCTCCATCCTTCATTCAAGAAATCTTCCTTCCTCCCTGGCACAGAGGTCCCTTGCAAAATCTTTGGAAATTAGCCAGTTCTCAATTGAAGAAAAGCCCATTTCCTTATGGTAAATGAAGTATCAAGCAAGAGTACAAGCCAGTCCATTTTTTTTTATATCAAAGCAGAGAATAGGTAAATAATTTAATACTGCAAGAGTGCTATTCATCCTGTTTTCTAGGACATCTTTCTATGCAGCTCTTCCTGACAACATGATTTCTGAAGAAAACTTTACATTAAGATTTTAGGATAGCTGAAGATGAAGAGGCTCTCTGATATTTTTTACAAGCTGCTAAATTTATCTGTGGTGTTATTGAACCCTGACTTCACCTTGTCATAGTAATGAAAAATTGGCATTTTAATCTGGCCTTTTCATTTATTGAATCAGTTTATTCATCTAGATTACTGCTAAAAGCAATTCCCATTTAAAAGAAGATCCTTAAAGTTTTGATCCACAGAAAATGCCATCAGAAAGAACAAAATGCGACACAATTGATGTTAGAAACTCAGTGAGATTTAAAACTGTTTAATATATACAGTATATTGTCTTGGACTCTCATTTCTGTGGTACTGTCACAGGCTGGATAGCACTCTAAGGCAATGTGGGGTCAGCGTTGCCTGTGACTTAGCAATTACCTTTCAGTCTTGTCAGTGTTCTAGCCACTTGGGGTATGTCTATACAGCACACTAAACCTGGACTCTGACTCAGGTGTAAGCCTGAGGCCTGCTTCCATCCACACAGAAATCAGTCTATCTCGGGTCAGGAATGCTTCCGGACTTAGATCCACGGACACTGCTAGGGCAGTGGGTAAGAGCCTGAATCCTACTGTGACACAAGTCAAAGCCCAGGCACTTTGCAGGGTGGACGCAGCTGAAGTCTGGGTCACTGGACTCTGGTCTGGAGAGTCCACCAATACAATCCCACAATTTCCTGCAGCTGTGCTTCCTAGCCCTGCCATCTGCCAAAGCTTCCCACTTGCCTCCCAGAAACCACCTTCTGGTTCAAGTGTAGCTGCTTGTCATTTAACCCTTCATTTCTATGCCAGCTGTTCAACTGGAAACATAGTTAGCCCTCCTGTGTATTAACTAGGCCAACACTCCTGCATCAAGTGCACTGCTAACTGGCCAGAGGAACAAAGCTGGATCTGGTTGGTCTCTGGTGTGAGGTGAGCAAGATGTTCAGCTTCAGCAAGAGCACACACAGTGATGGTGTTGACAAAGCTATGTCCAAGGGCAGGCAGTATTGGGGATCAACCAGACAGCAGAATAATGCAGAGAGAGAATCACGTGACTGAAGACAGACTACCATAAAGTCAAAGATTCTAACTGCACCTTTGAGAACTCCCCATCTTCCTGCCTCTTTTATTAGGAATTCAACTAGGTCATGGGAACTGTAGTGAGCACTGAGTCCAAAGTTCTGTACAATGCTATGCTGAGTGGGGATGGCACCCTTATAATGCCCCCTCCACCATCACAGGGACCACTGGAGAAGAGTCAGCAGCTGGATAAAGGGCAAGAAATGACCCTGGTGCTGTGCATGTCTTGGCACTTGTAGACAAAAAATGTCTGTGATTAATGTGTTTGTGAGCTTAAACCCCCGCAAAGCACAGGAGGGATGCCATGCCAGTTCAGAAGCAGGTCACTATCGCCATCTGAAAGCTGACTACCCCAAACTGCTACAAGTCCATAGCTACACAGCTTGGAATTGGCAATTCAACTGTAGGGGTTGTGGCAGAGATTTGTGAGGATCAGGATCTACTCAAAGGCGGTGGGCATTCCAACTGTTCCTGAATTAATTGCTAGCTTTGAGAGAATGGCCTTTTCAAATTGTGCAAGGGTCATTGATCGGACTTATATGCCTATAGTTTGCCCTCTGCAAGGAGCACATGAGTACATAAAATCACAGGGGCAGATTCATCGACACTAATGTGGGTTGCACTGACAAGGTGCATGATGCCAAGGTGTTTCAGAGAGCAGGAATTTACCTTCATGGTGAAGCTGGGACATTACTCCAACCAAATTACATTATTCAAATGGAATCACTGTTCCACTGTTATTCTAGGGAACCCCATTTGCCCCCTTTTGCCATGGCTTATGAAACCATACCCTGATTTCAGATAATCTGGCAAAAGAAGTTTCAACTACATACTCAGTTGATGTATAATGGTGGCAAAATGTGCAGTTGGCAAATTGAAATCCCATTGGTGCTGCCTTCAAAACTGTTCGGATGCCAGTGTTGTCAGTACAGTCGGTATTATTGTGGCATGTGGTGTTCTGCAAAATGTCTGAGAGGAGATAAGTGAACCTTTTTGCCAGGAGTACACTCAAGACAGTGCTGAATTTCTGAACGATTATACACAGCTAGACAACACACCTGTCACGACTAGTGCTGGAACTACACATGCAACGGAAATCAGGGATGCTTTGTGCAACCACTTAATGAGTTTTCACAGTCTCATGCCTGAAGGGGAATGCAATGGTATTTGAAGTTGTGTTGTGGGTGTATGGGTGTGGGGCAGCTGTGGGCTCTCTTTAAAGCACTTCTGGTCAACTCCCATGGGACGGATAGAAAAGTTCTCCTACAACCCACTAGGAACTAAGCCCAAAAGCAGTTACAACTGGCAAGGGTGCTAGGCTGAAGCTGTTAACCAAAAAGGCTATGCTGCTGGAGCGGCTACAGCACATCCTCGGTACTTACTCAAAGCAGCTGTTTGGGGACAGCCCTGGGGAGCAACCCACTGCAGAACTGGCATCAGAGCAAGCACCGGCTTTAGGGACTGTGGGCAACTTGAGGAACCCTCTCTAATGCATGTGAATTTTTATGGAGTGTACTTGTATAACATGCTGTGGGAATATTTTGTTTTGGTATGGAAGAAGTTTGGGTGATGTGTATGGGGGTCCAGTTTGGATGGTGGCCCCAGAATAAGGATGGGTTGCTCTGAAAATGGGTGGGAGAGAAGTATGCCATTATGTAACAGAAGTCGGTCCAGGTACTCTGTGGCAGACCAGGTGCACCCAATTGGGCTAATAAAGGGGGTGGGACTGCACCTTGGCTATCACGAGCCAGGGGGCGTTTCAGTGAGGACAAGCTGGAAGGGAAGAGGATTAGCAGTGACAAAGAAATGGTTGAGGGAGAATGAGTCAGTACTGCAAGAAGCAGGAGTAGCAGGACTCCCAGAGTCCCCTGGGAGGGAAGGCAGGGAGAGCCCGAGATATGAAGGGTGAGCTGTGGACCTGTTTTGTTTAAGTTGGATAATAAAAATGCTCAAAGAGACTGTGGCTGGAGAAATGAGTCATTTGGCAGCTGGGCAGAAGCCCTGACTTATCACAGGTATTCAGATACGCAGGATAGGATTATGGCTATTACTGCTGATTGAAAATGTTCCATCAACAATTTTTCAATGGAAAATTGTGTTTTTGACAAAATGATTTTTTTTCCCACAAAAAGCGTGTGCTTTCTGCCTAACATTTCTGTATCTCATCAAAAAATAAAAATAGTTCAATTCAAAATGGTGCCTCACAGAAGTTGTAGCTTGGATACCTTCTCCCCCTCTAAGGGTTGGGCTCTCTCAATCCGTACCACCTCCAGAGACTCCTAGGGCACACCCTCTCCCTTCCCTAAGAGCATGCTTCATGGGAGACATAGTTGGGCTCGGGAGCCCGAACCATAGAGGAAAATGGGAGCATAAGGCATCTGAACTACAATTTCCATGTGACATGAATGTAGGCTTATGAACTGAAATATTTCAGATTTTGGCCTAAATATTTCTGTTTTCAGGCAAAATATTTCATTTTTTGATATTTTGTCAAAAAGTCAAAATTTTCTATGTGAATTGTTGAAGCAAACAAAAAAATACAGTGTGTTATTGAAAAGTTCTGTGTGTGGTGGGGGGAGACCAAACCTATATTCTGACCAGCACAAATTAGGTTCTAATCGTAGGGACAAATTTTGCCTTTACTTCCACCCACTGACATCAATGAGCCTACACGTGTAACTGAAGTCAGAACTTGAACCCATATTAGTATGGCAATAGAGTTGTTTTTAACCTATATCTTCAGAAGCGTAGGTGTGAAGATTTAATGTATTCATAATTTGGATTCTTGTTGTGTGTGATGAATCTTCTGTGTTGTAGTTTCTGTTTGCCAGATGTTCAGCTGCCATTTTCCAGTAACACAGGTTTGCAAATGAAGAACTACTCTTTTTTTTAATGTTGTCAAAGAGGGAAAATATGCTAATATTATGAAATTAAACTTTCTTACCAGCTACATAGTTAATTGGATGAAGATACACAAGTGTGCATGTGAGGTTTTAGGTATGTATATAGGAGATAGAACTGGTGACAATGTTTGATCCTTGCTACATTAGATTAAGTCATTTGCCTACATTAAGCAAAGCTGTTGTTCTCATAATTGCAATGCAAAACTACTGTGCTATGCATATTGTACACTAAAGGCTATAGTCTCTGTGAAATAATTTTGCTATTTTTCACCTGCTGCAGAGGACAATTATCTTGTTCCTTTGAGGCCATTAAAAAGTGCTGATTTGCAGATACACAGTTATCACTCCATTTAACTTAACCATGGTGCAGTGTGCATTATATTTATTTTTTGCATATAGCTGCAAAAATAAAAGGAGGTAGAAATATAGAAATAGCTATAAAACCATCCTTTCTCTTCCTGAAATCTTGTGCCTCATTCACACACCTTCTAATATCTGCAACAAATGAAGCACGGGTTCTACAGACAACAGTCTCCTTCACTACATAACTCTGATTCATCTCCACAACAAGTCTATCCTGTGCAGTGAATAAGATAGGGCTCCTGTGGAAAAAATAGTATGCAATCATGTAATTATAGACTGTATCATAATGCATGTGCACAAAGGGGCTGCATTAAGGTTGCAACGGAACACAGTTAATTTTGGTATGTTACTGACTGTGTAAGCCCTATAGCACACCGAGTTTGACTACAAGAAAATGCTCTCCTTTGCAAAGAGACCGATGGCCATATCTAGTGCTTCATTTGTAATGAAAGAGGTGTTGGGGCTCAAGTAATTAGGTGCAGAGGTTAAAGGTTTTTTTGTTGGTTAGTTGGTTTTTGTTTTTTT
Source organism: Terrapene triunguis (assembly GCF_002925995.2). Lineage (NCBI taxonomy): Eukaryota > Metazoa > Chordata > Testudines > Emydidae > Terrapene > Terrapene triunguis. The sequence continues at coordinate 36,523,517 of NW_020664393.1, forward strand.
TACTTTCATAACTGACATGCCAAGCCCAGAGCTTCTGGGACTATGAACTGCCAAGCAGAAAGGTGCCAGGGCTCAGCCCTAGCAAACCCTGGCACAAATTAAGCACTGGACGTATCTAATAGTGTATTAGAAAAGGAAGTATCCTTTTGAGAATCATCTTGGGGACAGAGGGAGAGAGAAGGAAAGGAGGCAAGGATGTACTGGGGATCAAAATATTCTGGGAAATATTTGGAAGCTGAAGAGAGTCAATGGGGAGACAGGAAAGATCTGGCTGTGAAGAGAGACCTCTCTTGAAAGAGAGACCAAGAAAGGAAATCCAGAGGCAGAAGACCTAAAATGGTTGAGAGTTCAAATAATTTTTCCTATACATAATAGGATATACCTATGACAATAGCTGCATATTTTCTTCTTTTAAATAGTCTATACAGTATTGTCATTTATAAAAGAAAGATTCAGGGTCTCCACAATCAATCTTTTCATAGTTCTGCTGGTCTTAATTTTCTGTCTTTTTATTTCTGAATTTTATATCAATTATCTCCACTTGATGGATTGGCCCATAGTAGTTAGCAACTCTACCCAGAATTTAAATATAGAGTTGTTTCTTCTATAGGTAATATTCAGGCCTTATGCACATTATCTTTTCAGTTTAAAAAGCCTGTTGTACATGACAGATCCAGAACATGAAAGATTATTTCTACATGAAAGATCATTTTATTCAGAAAAGTTGGAGTTTTTAAAAGTTCACTTCTGGCAGTCAGGGTCTATTGTAGGAAGGTGATTCATATATTCTTTAACCAAAAATCAAAATGATTAACAGTTTAGAGGAGAACTTGAAAAAGTACCTGACTAAAGGAAAGCTTGAGGTGTTTTGGCTGGTCAGAATGACAATTATTGTGCACTATATATGCTGCTTGATTTCTCTTCTTCCTCCAAATGCAAAACAATCTGTTGTCTCCTTACTTTTGGCCAGCACATATGCTTTCACATATTTCTCTCTCATTTTGAAAAAGGAATTTAAAGAGTTGGATAGATGTACCATCAAGTCTGTCTGTCTTATTCTTTTCCTTTAGTTATATGTATGTAAGCAGATGGGGCCTTTTGACAATATTACAGTAAACGCTTTTTTATCTGGCATGTTGCAGGAATGGGGGGTGCTGATAAATAAAAAATTCCAGTTAACTAAGAGAGAGGGAGTTTGGGTGCGGGAGATGGGGCATGGGGCATGGGAGGCGGTGTGGGGCACAGGCTCTGGAAGGGAGTTTGGGTGCGGGAGGGGTTTTGGGGTGCCAGATCCAGACGGTGCTCATCTCAGGTGGCTCCCCGCAAGCGGTGACCTGTCCCTGCTGTTCCTAGGTGGAGACACGACTAGGCGGCTCTGTGCGCTGCCTCAGTCCGCAGGTGACACCCACGCAGCTCTCATTGGCCACAGTTCCCATCCAATGGGAACTGCGGAGCCAGTGCTTGGGGCAGGATGGGGGCAGCACGTAGAGCCACCTAGTCGTGCCTCCACCTAGGAGCAGCAGGGACAGGTCACCGCTTGTGGGGAGCTGCCTGAGGCAAGCACTACCTGAATACGGCACTCTGAAATCCCTCTTACACCCCAATCTCCTGCCCTGACCCCCCTTCCTGTACACAAACTCACTCCCAGATCCTGTGCCCCAGCCCCACACGTCCTCCTGTACTCTGAACCCCTCATGGCCATTCCTTCATCTAGGAGCAGCAGGGACATGTTGCCGCTTCCGGGGAGCCAGGCGGAGCCAGGTAGGGAGCCTGCCGGCCCCATGCCAACTGGACTATAAACCGGACTTTCAATGAAGATCAGAAATGCTGGTTTATAGAGCTTTCCGGTTGGTAAAGTGCCAGATAACACAGCTTTTACTGTATTGTGACAGAAAGATGATTTTAAAATTTCCAGTTATCAAAACTACTTCAGCCAGAAAAATATTGGGAAGTCAGGCCTTTCCAATGGTCCACATTTTGTAATTCTTAGTCAAGTTTTCATTACTTACTCAGTCATCTCCTCAGATAAATTCTAAGAAAAAGCCTAAGCACCCCATTGGTTCACTTAAACCTAATCTGAGGCTTTAAAATAAGACTTACATAGTGCAGGGGACTGGGGCTGGTCCCTTGAACAGGGGATACTTTCCACCCTTATACTTGTACAAACCTGTTGCAACAATGGGACTTCAATGAAATTTTTGCTTGAGTAAGGACTGAGAAAAGATTTCGAAGTGTGTTCAGATATGAACAGATTTACTAAATTTACAAATATACTATCATCCTCATTTGAGTTATATATATTATAAACTTGCATATTTTTGTTGAAATTGTTTGAAATGACTCAATGAAACTTGCAAAGAGAGCATACAAAAAGAGAACTAAAACCCCAGTGTCTGCCATGTGTTCACAATTATAATTATATATACTGTATATACAAGTGTGTACATGTGCATGCACACATAGATTGCATCAGAACAGACCGTTTTTTAAATCTGTATAGCATGGTACCAGCCACAAATTCGGTAACTACAAAAGAGTCTGAAAGATTATTATAGACAGAGCTGATAGCCCCACCTATTTATAATGTTACTTGAGCATTTTCTTCCTTTCACATTCCCCTATAAAAGTCTCTAAAGGTCAACAAGGAACAAAGGTTTAGCAGCCACAGCCATTCTAAAACACGGCTAATGGGTTATTTTTCTGAAATCACAGTGCTAGCATCTGATGAATCACATAGAGTATTGAAGATTTTCCAAAGGCCTATGTATGGGAAAAACTCATCCAAATTTAAACATGAAAAAGGTTAGATGGCACAATAGGTAATCACCGTTTGAATTTAGAGGCTAGGGTGACCAGATAGCAAGTGGGAAATATCAGGATAGGGGTTGGGGGATAATAGGCACCCATACAAGACAAAGCCCTGAATATCATGACTGTCCATATAAAATTGGGACATCTGCTCACCCTATTAGAGGCCTAGTTTTAAAGGGCAAAGAAGGTAAATAAATGTGACGTTCTCATTCTAGTGAACATTTTGTCCTTCTAGACTACCACACAATTTTCAAAAATTCTACACATCTTCCAGTCGCCTTTTGTAAGAGGCTCAAGAAATATCACAATTTATGTGCAATAGAAGGAATGTGTAGGGAAGCTTGAACGATCACCTACCTCCCATTTTGCCGGCTCTCCGGTGCCATTATTTCAATTGAAGTAGGATGATCTCTCAAGAAGACAGTCTGAGCTTTTAGTTGTGGTTCAGCATGTGGCTATCTTTCCTACTTTTCCATTTCATGATTATTCATCCCATGTGAATTTGAATCTTATATAAACAAAATTAAATTTGTATTGTAAACCAACAAAAGCCAGGAACTTCAGGGCTCCAAGTTTAATGATGAATTACTGAGCTTTTGTTGGTTATTATCAAAACTAAAACACTTCAATGTATCACTTATTTAACATTTTGCATGTTTGACACAATCTCCCTGAAAAATGGTGATTTATCTGTATCTTCCACAAAGAGAGGTGCCTAATATTCAAATATGTTTTTGTAAAACTGGTGGCTTGCAAATCAGTTTGTTTTCAATTTGCCAGGCTATGCCTGAGATATTTCCTGGACTCTTAACTATTGGGATAGATGGTTCATAACTATGCTAGTACTATTAGATATTTAGACCATGTAATGTACAATTGTCTTGTAATACTTAGGTATTTGTGTAAGACTATTAGAATCTCTAGAATTGGTCTAGTGTGAATACAAACAATATGCATTTTAGTAAGGGTGCATGTGAATGTATACATTTCAGAACAAAGAACGTAGGCCTTACTCACAGGATGTGGGACTCTATCCTGGGAAGCAGTGACTCTGAAAAAGACTTGGGGGTTCAAGTGGATAATCAGCTGAACATGAGTTCCCAGTGTGATGCTCAGTGTAAAAGAGATAATGTGATCCATGTATGCATAAATAGAGGAATCTTGAGTAGGAGTAAAGAGGTTTATTTTACCTCTGTATTTGACACTAGTGGGAGAAGTGCTGGAATATCCAGTTCTGTGCCCACAATTCAAGAAGGGTGTTGATAAATTGGAGAGGGTTCAGAGAAGAGCCATGAGAATGATTAAAGGATTAGAAACCATTCGTTACAGTTAGAGAGACTCAAGGAGCTCAATCTATTTAGCTGAACAAAGAGAAGTTTATGAGGGGACTTGATTATAGTTTATAAGTATCTACCTGGGGAACAAATATTTAGTAATGGGCTCCTCAATCTAGCAAAGAAAGGTATAACGTGATCCAGTGGCTGGAAGTTAGTTAGGTAAATTCAGAATGGAAATATGGTATATTTTATTACTGTGAGGGTAATTAACCACTGGAACAATTCACCAAAATCGTGCTGGACTCTCCATCACTGACAATTTTAAAATCCGGATTAGATGTTTTTCTATAAAGTATGCTCTAGGAATTATTTTGGGGAAGTTCTATAGCCTGTGCTATACATGAAGTCAGACTAGATGATCACAATGGTCCCTTCTGGACTTGGAATCTATGAAGTTTTAACCTGTGGTGTCAAGACTGAATCCCCACTCTGTCACTTTGAGTACAGAAGGTGGGGGCCCTCAAGGATTTTAAAAATTAATACTTGCCACTCCAGACTTGCTGTAACCTTGGGAGTTTAATACTTATTTCTGAGCTTGGCTTGGTAAACGCTGCCACCACCCAAATGCAAAACCCTCTTGGACCCAGGAAGGAGCACTTGGGAATTCCTCTCTGTGGGGTACTCTCAAGCCCTTTCACCCCCCCTCCGGGGAAGAGCTGAGAAAGAAAACAAAGGAAATTAGCTGTTGCCACCAGTTAATTAAACAGCATATGCCCAAACCTCTTAGGGACACAAAAATCCAACCCTGTTCTTAAAAAAGGTAAAATTTATTAAAAACAAAAAGAAAGGAAATACATTTGGAACTTAGGCTTTTTGCCAGATCCTGAAAGCAAAAATTAAGCATCAAGAATTGCTCTCTTGAGGTTCAGCTTAAAGGTTACAAGCAAAACAAAAGCATCTTAGGGATCGGGGGCAAAATCAGTACTTGGTCCTGCTGGTGAAGGCAGGGGGCTGGACTCGATGACCTTTCAAGGTCCCTTCCAGTTCTAGGAGATAGGATATCTCCATTAATTTATTTATTTATTTTATTTATTTATTTTATCTGGGGTTAGCACAGAGGAGATTCACAAGCCAAAATAAAAAAATAAACCTAATCGCGTCTATTTAAATATGCCCTGTCCAATAATTTCTTCTAGGTATGGAAGATGAATTTTTATACCTGGTTCAAGCCTTACACAGCATTCCTGCTTATAGCATTGCTTCTCCCTGTCTCCTCCAGAGAACACCAGCCAAAGGGAAAGGTTTTTTTCCCCATTTTAAAAAGTTCTAGCCTTCCCATTGGCTCTTTTGGTCAGGTGCCCACTCCTTTTCTTTTACCTGTGGGCTTGTTAACCCTTTAAAGGTAAAGCAAGCAGAGAACAGCTACCAAGAGGGATTTTACAGCTAACTGGCTGGCTGGGTGTCCATCAAAGGGAGCTACCTCACCACTTTATTTATCACATGTGGTAAATACCCAATTTTGTTATTTTAGGCAATACTGTGTACTCTGGTTAGGCTCCTAGAGTGAAATCCTGGCACCTCAGAGCTAGAATTTTATCCCTAAAGTGCTATTTTAGGAAAGGCTCTCTTTCTTCTTGTTTCAGGTCAGATGTTCTTGTTATTATACAGGTATTCAGACACAATGGTCAAGATCAGGGATGGCCAACCTGTGGCTCTGGAGCCACATGCGGCTCTTCAGAGGTTAATATGCGGCTCCTTGTATAGGCACCAACTCCGGGGCTGGAGCTACAGGCACCAGCTTTCCAATGGGCCAGGGGGTGCTCACTGCTCAGCCCCTGGCTCTGCCACAGGCTCTGCCCTCACTCCACCCCTTCCC
>NW_020664393.1:36529490-36615945 GCF_002925995.2 Terrapene triunguis
CAGCCCCTGGCTCTGCCACAGGCTCTGCCCTCACTCCACCCCTTCCCACCCCTCCCCTTCCCCTGCAGTGCCCTCATTCCTCCCCCTCCCCAGAACCTTCTGCACACCATGAAACAGCTGATGGAGAGGGAAGGGGAGGCGTTGATTGGCAGGGCTGCTGGTGGGTGGGAGGTGCTGGGAGCAGGGGAGGGGGAGCTGATGGGGGGGCTGCTGGTGTATTACTGTGGCTCTTTGGCAGTGTACATTAGTAAATTCTGACTCCTTCTCAGGTTGGCCACCCCTGATCAAGATGTTCAAATTTGAGTGACTAAAAATAAGCCTCTAAATCCATATCCAAGAACTTAAATATGTGGCCTGATTTTCAGAAATGCTAAGTACTCTCAAAGTCCATTAAAGTCAATGGGAGCTGCAGGCATATAGCATCTCTGAGAGCCATGTCACTTATTTAAGTGCCTAAATAAGGATTTGGCTGCAGATCATTAGGCACTTAGGTTTGGAAATTTCGGGCAATGTTTCCATTAATAACTGAGAAGCTCCAGGTCCCAGAAGGCTATGACTAACATTATTTTGATAATATGGACCTGATTCTCTCCTGCACTGCATCTTGTGCAGTCATTTACCTGTCTGCGAAGCTGGCAAAAAAACACTATCAAATAAGAACGGTAGCAGTTTACTCACTTTGCATAAGTATAATGACCACACAAGGTGCAAGGTAATGGAAAGTCTGGTTAGGTCTCCATCATGTAGAATTCCTTCCTGAAGTCTCTGTTTTTCACACTTTAGCTACTGAAGTGCTAGGTTTCAGCCACAGTACTTCTACTTGAGGAAGAGAAGATTTTCCTTTGAAGTCTATCGACAGATTCCTTAATCAGTTGTTTCATGTTGATCAAAACATCAGCCTTTTCATTTCCTATTCCCAGGGCAGAACTACCAGCCCCTGTCAGTGTCAGGGATCAAACCCAAATCTCCTTCCTGGTGCTATAGAGCACTACCACTAGGGCACTAGACTAGCCTTTTCTGTTTTTAAGAGCAAGTAGAAGAATTCTGTTTAGTTTAGCCTATCGCTTTGCTGCATTGATATTTTTTCGTTGTTGTTGTTTACGGTAGCACCACCTGATAAGATGACCTTATGAACAGTATTATAATGAGAGGTGAGTGTCATTTTGGGAACAAAATATTTCTAGAAAAATACACATGTGGTGACACCAAGACATTTTGCAACTTTATGTCCGTTTCAGCAATTTGTTCATTTAACAACCTTCCCTTTTCCACTGTGTTCTCAGCCCTTCTGGACAAAACCCAGGTAGCCTATCATTATATTGAGAAACACCAGTGCAATGTATTTGAGGGACACTGCAGACGCTTCCCAGGGAAATGTGAGAAGTCATATGGGAGAAGCTCCAGGCTATGTTTGACTTAGGAATCATAGAAGAACCAACTTGTGAATGCAGGGGCCCCATGTGCTTGTACCTAAGCTACATGATACAACATATTTTTTGTATTGATTTCTGAAAGGTAAATATCTCTAAATTTGATGCCTATCCCATGCTGAGAGCAGGTGAGTGGCTGGAGTGACTGGAGGCCACTTGGTACTTCTCCACCCTTGATCTCATTAAAGAATACTGGCAAATTCCATTAACAACAGAATCTTGTGAAAAGATAGCCTTTTCCACTGCCTTTGGGGCTGTACCAGTTCTGAATGATGCTGTTTGGCCTACATGGCAGTGACTCTTCAGAGACTTGAGGCCAGAAGGACTATTGGGCTTGGACCAGGACTATCAAGTATATGTGAGGGCCTGGTACTGCTGGGTGAAAACCCTGGTTTACCTCAAAAGTGGTGAGACCAAAGATGACCTATTGGAGGGTCAAGTCACAAGGCAAAAGGGGACCCTAGCAGATATGGGCGGTAGGCCTACAGAGCAAAACCCTTCAATGTCACTCCTTGCCCCAAGGCTGGTGAGTTACTTTCTCACAAATGCCTAATGTGAGATGCCTGAGGGCTAATTTGTAGACATGCTGTGCACATCCATCTGTGACTGAAGTCTAATTGGAGGTGTTATTTGTACATGGAAAAGTGCTATTAAAATGAGAAGTACTCTTAAAAAAATCAAGCCAAGACAATTCGTTGAAACATTGGGCAATATTGGCAGTAACGTCTCTGTGCCTCAGATGTGGAACTGAGGCAAAGAGAGATTAGCCAAAATTGTCAAAAGTGTCAATTGTGTTTTTTGCAGGAGTTGTCATATTATGGTAAAAACATTTTTCTCTTGAGTTTTGCATTACAACCCTACCATGGTCAAAAGTGAAATGTCAAATGAGAAATGTCCAATGGCTGATAGATGTTAACGATACATATATGTGCTTAGTAATGATTAAAGATAACCCCCCTGATTCTTAAACTCAGTTACTGGCTCCCTCATATTATTTTTGACAATCTGTTTAACCTGTCCTAGAAGAGTCAGTTGGAAAGTGAATAATAATGCTATCTTTAATGCCTGGAGTATGTGCACACCTGATCTACGAGTAACTGTTCAGAAGCCTTGCACAGATTCCTTGGTGTATTTGTGACTAATATTTTTTCATCCTTTGAGTTTGTGTTTTCAAAACATAGCATCTTTCTCTTAGTCGTAACAGTTGTTATGGCACTTATAAATATGCGGAGATGGGAAGGAATCTAAAGCAACCTCCAAAACATTAAAATATTTAAATGGCCAGTGGGATGTGGGAACATAGATAATGGAAAACATTAACACATGTGATAAATAGAAGTGCAGGCTGTCCAAACAAATTTTATTCTTCCTTTGCTGTGGCAAAATCCCCTGAAAATTGTCTGTCTCTACAGAGTTCTCTTGACCCATCAATCTCTCTCTTACGTAACAAAACAAAAAGCACGTCTCTAAAACTTTTTGTCTCTTTATATTTATCTCTGTTTGCTGCTGCCCCCTTCACATCTGCTATTTCCTACTTTTTCTAACATCCCCTGCCAAGTCTGCTCTCTCTTCTTATGGATTGAGGTTCACACCTGATTATCAATACAGAGTTCAGGAGCACAACGCTAATAAACTGAATATCAGATACATTTTTTTAAAATCTGGAACTTATTTTTTCATAACTAGTAAGTATCCACCAGGAATAGAACTTTCCCAACACATTCAGGAGATGGAAACAGGCCAAAACGACAAAGTGTATGAGGGAAATCTCTCTTTTCTCTCCTCTCCTTTTGCTACTCCACTAATAATAGCAATGATTGCCTTAGTCCCAGGCAATCTCTTTGGCATGTGGTCCACGTTTTAAGGCTCCTCATCACATACACAGGATTCACCAGCCATAGTATCTTTCATAGTTCCCAATCTGCTGTCCTGCAGTTGTGTGTCTGCTGCCCCATCTTGTTCAAGGTATGTGCATGAGGGACTTGGATGGGCCCTGCAGACAATACTTCACTAAGTGTTTCTCAAAATCTATGGTTGCCCTTGATTAATAGCAGTAGACTATATACACGATAATATTTGAAGTTTTAGTTGATCAAAAGACAATTGCCATACTCATGCCTGGTGATGTTTTAAGTGCAGTTACATCAGGTATGAATTCGACCCAACAACTGTCACTATTTTCTGATGGATTTGTTGTTAGAAACTTTACTACTTCTAAGACCTTTCCCCTCCCCTCTTTGTCAACCTATGATTTGTGTCTGTGGCTTCAATGAAATATGCAATCCTTTGAAGATGGAAAAATAATGTTGCCCAACCCAGATTTGTGAGAGTTTTTTGACCCAATGTTTTCACTTTGTGATTGCTCAGTTTAGATTTTTATAACTGGAGGAGCAGATTACATAATCTTTTACTGTAAATATAAAAGTTAATCTCGTACATCTGAAGACCCAACTCACTGTTTAGCAAGCACTGAAATAATTCACACTAGCCATCTTTGTCCTGGAAGTGTTTTCCTAACTTTTGGTAGAAAGAAGGGAAATTTTGCTAGAAGTAATCACCTTGCCAAAACAAGTGAGCTGAGCCTCTGGAGAAGAGAAGTGCTTGCACTGCAGCCCATCTCAAATTAATATTCAATTCAACAGATGTTCTCAAGCTTTTTTCTTTATATACAATGTAGGCAACAAAAATATACTTTATCTACCATATCCATCATATATATATGATTTTCACTTTTATGGGACATTTCCACTTGCATACCAATGCCAATTAATAAATAACTGTGAAATGATGACCAAAAATTTGGGGTGGTTTATGCTTCGGTATAATTGCCTTGCAGGTGAATGGAACTGCCCTGTGACGTCTGGCATTTAGAGATGAATATGCACAATGATTAAATATTTTATGCAGTTCAATCAGTGACAGATTCTGTATTCGTACCTCATGTTAATTATTATTTTTAATATTGGCATGAAAATGCTGGAAAGACTTATATTTTCACATTCTTTAGTCATTATCCAGTGTCTGGGCTATATATTTTGACTGTTTTCCTCATGCTAACCAGTTAGATGCTGCACAATTACTTTGCTAATGTGCCATTTAAGGTGTTGAGCCTGTCTGATAGATCTACATTCCTCACACCTGCTTACATATGTTTATATGTTTTAGAATGTAATACTGACTGATAAAGCAAAATATATTTATTAAATAGTATAGCTTAGCTTACATATTATATGTAATCCTTTTTTCAGCTTACTATCGGGCCAAAAGCATCATTATGTTTTTGATGCTTTGAAGTTTCAAAACTAGGAAACAGACTAATGCACTTGTTCAAAGACCAAGAAGGCACAACAGCCAGTAATTACTCCTATTACAAATGTACTCAACTAGATGAAAATTGACATTGAGATGATTTATTTTTCATAATTCATTACAGAGCTACCGGTGTGTCTGCCTGCCTGGATGGGAAGGAACATTTTGTGAATATGAGTCCAATGAATGTAACTCAGAGCCATGCAAAAACAACGGCACCTGTACAGATCTGTTCAATAGCTATAGGTAAGCATCTCCATCTTCCTCCCTAAATGATTAACTTTCTGCAATGACACACTAATACTCCCAGTTATTCATTTACACCTGTATTTGGTGAATTTAAAATTACTGCACAGAGATGAACAGCAACTTCTGTTATGGATACAGTGCTACAAGTACTGACGTATTCATTTGAAATCAACAGCAATAATGAATTGCAGATGACAAGTGAAACAAATGAATCAATTCAAAACCCTTAGCAGGGAATCCAATCTGGAACTGCAGGTCATCAAATAAAATATGGAATCTCTTTCTACCGTACGTGCCCCTTAACTGCAGGGGAAGTTTTGGGGCTAGAGGCAGTGGGGGTGGGGCACGTTTATCCTAGGTAACATGGACAGGTCTGTGAGGTTATATCACTGCTACCACCTTGTGGATGAAGATGACAAAGTAATATTTTAGCCTGACCATTAGTTACAGCCAAAATAAGAGAGATGGTCAGGATCTGATGAAGAGAACAGTACTGGTTTTGAACAGAAAAATATGAATCAACGTCAAATCTTTATTTCAATCTAATCCAATATATTTTTCAATTGTAAAATCCATCACTTGGCACTGTTAAAACAGTTGTCGCTTGCAATCAGTATTTGTTACTCACTGCTAAAGCCAGTGTTGGTTTCATTTTTCATGACATCAGTACTAACATGGTCTTTCTAAAGCTGGATGTTAATTCAAACAGATATAGACTTGGATGCTGGAAAGTATACAACATAAGATAATTAATAGGTACAATTTTATTATTTATTGTACACTGAAACAAACATGACAGTTCACACACATAGGTGTGAGTGTACAAAAGGAGATAGGTGCCCAAGTCCCTGCATCAGGCAACTAAATCCCAGTGTTGGATCACTACAATGCCCAAACTCCTGCTGAAAACTGTAGGCACCTAAACTCAGCTCCTAAGTTATTGCAGTAAAAATTTCCTAGCCACCTATATTTCTGTCTCTGAGCATGCCTCTAGGTATCTGGACATCTATCTCCCATCTAAACCCCAGAGAGATTCATAAATCAGGGGAAGATGGGTGTTTGGCTGCCTAAATTGCATGCAGGGCCTCATCCGGTAGGCACCCTCTGAACAAGCCTACTGGATCTGACCCCTCAGGCGAGATCACACAAAACCACTCTGTGTGTGTGTGTGTGTGTGTGTGTGTGTGTGTGTGTGTGTTTAGAAGGATGATAAATAATTAGTCATTGGAGCAGGGGGACAAGATCCTGGGTGAGTGCTCTAACCACTAAGCTATAGAATCATTTTCATGCCTGTGTCATCTCTTGCTCTCTCTCTGGCCCAAATGACTCTTCAAGTGTCCACAATTCAACACTTTCATCAGGAGAGATTGATAGCCCAGTGGGTAGGGAACTCACCTGAGAGGCAGCAGTTCAAACCATCACCAAGAAAGCTTGCACATTCGTTAAAAAATTCTCTGATAATTTCTCTATATACTTAGGATAATTAAGATTTGTACCAAGTCTTTCACTGTCGAAATGAAATGATCCACAAATATTCTTGGAAGTGGAGCCTCTCATTTTTCTGATTCCATAGCTATTGACATGTCATTGCTGCTGACAGTGCAAAAGTTCATCAGCTAATTGATTACATAACCCGAGCACCTGCGCTTTTATAAAATACATATTAATAGTTGAGCATTTTAAAATAAGAAAATTTACTAAATAAATAAACTTGAATCCTCTGGTTATTTTTTAATTTCCTATACAAAAAAAAAACCCTGTTCAGTTTATGGACCAAGGAAAATGTTTTTTTTTTTAACCCCACCCCTCCCCACCCCAATTTCAGTAGATGACAAAGGATAATTTCAAAAAGCCTGACATTTATTTGTTGTTTCCACTACTATGTCCTTCATTCTAATCCTCAGTAGATCATAAACTCTAAATTATGCGTCCAGGCTTTTACAGCAAGATGGATCCTTGAACAATTGCAAATACTATTTGTCACTGATTCCAACGGTACCATCTTTTCTGAAATACCTCACATATTCTACCCAAATAACATCATATTCTAATAAAGGCCTTTGGGTTCCCCTGGCCACAAAAACTTGCTAATAGGGAAAAATGAAAGTGAAAATGTTGTCACATTCTGGGGTGCAATTCAGACCAGTCAGGAGTTGTCACTGTCTGTCCCGTAACCTTGGATGCCTCACGATGCTTTGCTGTTGTGAGAGGCCCAGGTTGGAAGCTACAACCCGCCTACCATGCAGGTCACAACATGAATATCTTTGTGCTGGACATCCCTGAGTCAGCAGCTCAGACTGCAACAGTCTGTCTACAGCCCCACTCTGGCTTCTACCAGTCTTGGTTACTATTTGCAGGGTGAACCCAAAACACTCCCAGTCCTGAATTTTCCCAAAACCATGTGCTCTGCAATGTCCATCTCTTTCCTGGACAGTTCAGAGAAATAATATGGTGGATTTGTTCCTCAAAAGACACAAACACATCACAGTTTATTAACTTAACTTGATGTAAATATACCCTATTTTTTAAACACAGAGCTGAGTTGATTTATGGTAAAAATAAATAAATGTTATTAACAAAATATACAAGTATTCAACTATAAGAACTGAAGATAGAAAGAGTTAAGAGTTAAAAAAAAAAAAAAGTATGTTTCTAGAAGTCTAAAACTTAATCTACCAAGATACAGGCTTTGATCCACATGGTTTCTCTCGCCAGTCATTCTTCACAACCATGGCTGATTTTTCCATCAATCAGGTCCTTCCACAAAAGGACAAGGTGATAGCTTCCCTTGTCATCTTAGGTGAAAGATTGTTACTTAAGCAAGTTTCTCGCCCATATTCAGTTCCAGAGACTTCAAACTCCCTTGGTTGAAGAACCCATCTTTCTTAGCTTGCAAAGAGCTCTGGCCTCTTGTGTCTTTCTAGTGATGGATGCAAAAATGACTTCTGTCTTGCTTATATCTTCCAAAGTTCAATGAACTTGTTTCCAGATGCAGGATGACCTCATTTTCTGCTTCCCTTCTTGTGGGCTTCCCCTCCCTCTCTATGATTTCTGTGTTAATGGGGCTTCCATGTTTCTGATTCTACCAGGCTTAATTTACATAGTAGACAGGCAGATAACTGTGAAATTCTCTCCTGTCTGGGCAGACTGTACAGCCTAATATCAATGAGTATCCATAATTCCTTACATGGTGTACATACATATGTTTCACAATTATATTAATCACCAGTATGTCATTAGCTTTCTGAAAAGTCCTCACTCTGTACACTCTCATAATACAGTAATATTGTGTACAATCAGTTGAATCAATTGCTTATCTCTTGAGGTTGAGGACACCCCATTGCCCCTGTATTTATAGACCAATAAACCTTTGAAAGGATTTTTCTGAAAAGTAAAACCCAGACCAAGTTTCTCTCTCCTGCTGGGTGTAGATGCTATGCTGTCTTCTCCTCCACTTGTTAGTGTGGGGTTTGCCTCCACCCTTTATTAGCTTGAGGAGTCTGTTTACTGCAGTGTTTCTCAAACTGGGGCCGCCGCTTGTGTAGGGAAACCCCTGGCGGGCCGGGCCGGTTTGTTTACCTGTCCCGTCCGCAGGTCCGGCCGATCGCGGCTCCCACTGGCTGCGGTTCGCCACTGCAGGCCAATGAAAGCTGCTGGAAGCGGCGGCCAGTGCGTCCCTCGGCCCGCGCTGCTTCCTGCAGCTCCCATTGGCCTGGAGCAGTGAACCGCGGCCAGTGGGAGCCACGATTGGCCGGACCTGCGGACGGGGCAGGTAAACAAACCGGCCCGGCCTGCCAGGGGCTTTCCCTACACAAGCGGCAGCCCCAGTTTGAGAAACGCTGGTTTACTGCTTCTATGTAAATTGAGAAAAATACACTTTTCCTTGTTTAGAATAGACTTGTTCAACAGGTCCTCCTGAAATGCCTGTCTTGGACACATTTTAATTATAATTCCAGTATATATTCGTAATTGTTAATATCAATCATGTACATACATCATGCAAGAATACTAAAGATCAGTGAGTTATTAGTTTTCCAATGGTACCTCACAAGGCATATTTTGTACAAAGATTATTACAATAGTGTGTAGGGTGTAAATATAGGGGTACTTAGTGTGACGAACGTCTTCATCTGCTGTTGCAAAATAATGCACTTCTCCATCTCCTAGGTGAGGTGGTTCACCTTGCTGTGTGGAAGGAATGGCATGGGACTGGGCTTCAAAAGAACAACAGCTGAAACCTTGATATTGCCCAATAAAAGGGATATTCACAGCTCTCAATTTCTCTCTTAGAATCATAGAATCACAGAACATCAGGATTGGAAGGGACCTCAGGAGGTCATCTAGTCCAACTCCCTGCTCAAAGCAGGACCAATTACCAACTAAATCATTGGTTTAATTCCATTCCATTCCTCTCCCATTCCGAGCACTCCCATATCATGATGTTGTTTGCTCTTCCAGTAGTGGGATTGTTAGCTATGGTACTACATAGTCATTTATTCCCTCCAGACACACTCTCAGTCCCTTTTCTGAAAAATCCCCATGTGCTCTACTCATTGCTGCTTAGTAGAGGGAACCATGTGAGTGAAAATAGGACATCTAATATTTTCTGTGAATACTGGTAAATTGCCATCCAAATACCCAGCTAGTTTGGATTTCCCAGGAACATGCAACACAAAGGCCAACTCTTTAGGTGTTCAGCTGCTCTCTGCTGTGTGTAATGATACACTTGAAAAGATCTATGTTGTTATGCCACCCTCAGGTCACTGGCCTATAGAGTTTAGCAATTTTTGGTGTTTGGCCCAGTAGATGGAAGTAGTACGTGTTGTGACAAAGTTCTGTCCTTGACTCCATGGGTCCTGCGTTTCCTGACGGATTTTTGCTAGCCTCAGAGGCTCACTGTGACCCTCCACATAGCCCTTCTCTCTCTAGAGGCCAGGGTCACAGTCTACTGAGCCATTTTCATCATAAGCCAGCAAGGGAGGTGAGGAAAAACAACCCTCCCTCACACAGTCTCTGTTGTCTCCCAGTATCAGTGATTAATCAGGGAGGGGAGGGGGGAGCCTGGGCCCGCCCTCTACTCCGGGCTCCAGCCCAGGGACCCTAAACTTAGCAGCTATGAAAGCTGACTTTTTGGAAATAGGGCATGTACAATTCCCTGGGCTACTTCCCCACAGCAGCCCCCACTCAATATCTTCTTCACAATTACCTCAGGGCCTCCTTCCTTGCACCTGATATGGATTCGTACTACTTCGTTCCTCCAACAGCACAGCTCCCTCCTATAGCTCCTGACACCCACCCCGCACTGACTAACTGAGAGGCTTTTAACTAGTTCCAGCCAGTTCTTAATTGGCTTCAGGTGTCTTGATTAACCTGGAGCAACTGCCATTTGGTTACCATGGTACCGGGGATTTGTTTAGCCTGGGGCTAACATACCTGTTCCTCACTACTTTACTGTAGCCATCTGGCCTTACCCCATCACAGTGTACACAATACATATTAATCTTACAGTTGGACAATACTCCTCCTTCATCAGAGTTTGAATCAATTAGTCATGTACCAATTTGTGATGGATACATACTCCATGGTCCTCAATGTACTGCAGTCCTTCCCAAACTTCATGGTTGTAAACTGGAATTGAACTGTAGCCAAAATCACTGGCCCCATTTCTTGGGCTGAATTATAAAATCCTTTGAGCTTGTCTGCACTACAGCGTGGGGTTGATCTTAGATACGCAACTTCAGCTACGTGAATAGCGTAGCTGAAGTCGACGTACTTAGATCTACTTACCGCGGTGTCTTTACTGCGGTAAGTTGACAGCTGACGCTCTCCCGTCGATTCCGCTTGTACTTCTCGTTCTGGTGGAGTACCAGAGTCGATGGGAGAACGCTCAGCTTCAATTTATCGTGTCTATACTAATCGCAATAAATCGACCCCCGCTGGATCGATCGCTGCCCTCCGATCCGGCGGGTAGTGTAGACCAGCCCTTTGTTTGCAGCAGCATTAGGGGGGTTCATGATAGACAGTTGGCCACGTCAGACATTCTGTGCAGTAGACAGCAGAGGTATACATGTATCCTCATTAATACATTACAGGTAAATTTTTCAAAATTACCTCAGTGAATTAGAAGCCTCATTGACTTTCAATGAGATTTAGGTGCCTAAGTCACCTTTCAAAATGGGTCTTAGGGTCCATAGGTTCTCTGAAAATTTTACCCTAGATCTACTAAAGGCGTACTGCCTAAACTAAATCTGTTTTGATATATACATGCTAAGTGTTATTTATTAATATAATTTTCTTAAACATGGCTGACAGCCTTGCAAATTTTATTTAAGGATCTATAATTGTTCTCCTAGCAAAATATTAGAATTGTTGGGCTCTGTTTTCTTTCTAATTAGGCCCCAAATCTGTAAACTTCCTTGGAGAAAATGGTGGAATAATTGCCTACAGGTTCTTAAAGCCTTGATTCAGCATATTTCTTAAGCACCTGCATTACCTCATGTGGTTAAAGGCACACACATGCTTAAGTACCTTGTTGAATCATGCCCTTTATTCTTAGGATTACAAAAATAATCATCCAAATAAAATAGCATTGTTACTACTACTTTTCATTCCCAATTCTGATCAATGTTGAGAAACTGTTAAAATAACATGAGTGCATGGCACTTATACATACAATTATATCCACAATTTATTTTTTCTTCAGCCCTAATTTAATTACAACAACTATTACAAAAATGGCTAGGTTGCACCATGAATAACTTAAAACCTTATTATACATTGGCACTCTTACAACACTACTGAAAGATATCAGCCTGATCCAACAAAGCATAAGACATCAAACACAACTAAGATCAATAAAATCATTGACTCACCATGAGCATGAGAGAGAAATGATTAATTAATCTAAATGTGCCTGGAACCCACTTAGGAGGAACTTTCCCTCTCAAAGTGTGAACACATCATCATTTCAACCACAGCTATGTCAAACAAAGCTTTCTGCCCTTCCCATATTGAACTCCGGTAGTTTTTTTTTTTTTGCAAACAACCTGAGACTTATGGACAATGATTTCGAATCGACAGAAGCATCTCTTCTGATGAGATAGTAAATAAGAGTTCACAAAATCTGTAAGACCTTCTTGGCCTTAATTGTAATGTTTCCACAATAAGATGGCAAACAAGAGGAGGAAAACCATTCTGGAAGAACTATTCAGATTATTTCCTTTACTAAACATATGCTCAGCTGCCTCCTTATATTTTTTATATATATATGGTGTGTGTGTGTGTGTGTGATATAAAGATCCACCATAAATTTC
Source organism: Terrapene triunguis (assembly GCF_002925995.2). NCBI lineage: Eukaryota > Metazoa > Chordata > Testudines > Emydidae > Terrapene > Terrapene triunguis. Next base: position 36,541,792 of record NW_020664393.1, read on the forward strand.
TCTTAGGCTAAGAGTACATATTTATGGTCATAAGTTGCATACCTAAGATATGCTTATTTTCAAACAGTTGGATTTTTCATAGCATCATGATATTTAAAAGTAAATTGGGGTATGGATGTAATTTGAATGCTGAGTTCAGACTGCCTTCTGTTGCTATTGGAATTGCTTTATACTTTTGCCTTTCTTCTACCCATTTTGTCTTCCCCTACAAGCAGTCCACAGCTTTAGCCATAGAAGGGGATCTACAGGGCACTTCCTGGTCCCAGATATCAAACTCTGGAACACTCTTTGCCAACAGCATCTGGCTTTTTTGCTGGCACTTCTTTTGTGCTTAGGGCGACCAGATGTCCCGGTTTTATAGGGACAGTGCCGATATTCGAGGCTTTGTCTTATATAGGCGCCTATTACCCCCATCCCTGGTCCCGATTTTTCACACTTGCTTTTTGGTCACCCTATTTGTGCTCCTTGGCCAGCTCTTCCTCTGGCTGCTGCAGAGCTGGCACCAGGACGATTTTATGATTTGGCTGTTGTGCCTCTGACCGGCCTTTACTTTTGATTTGCTGCTTATTTAGTGAAGTTTGCCTGCTTTTATATTAGTACAGAGTCTTGTGCAAGTTTTGTTCTTGGTCTGTCTTCAAAACATTTATGTGGTTGGGAAGTAGATTTCCAAAGTTACACTAAACAAATTTGTGAAGCAGCAAAAAAGTGACACAACTTATGTTTCAGGCACAACAAGCATTGTTTTGTTTTTATTTTGCAGTACTTCATATCCTCTTGCATACCACTGGAAATACATGCCATGCTATCTGTCATATTTCAGTATGTACCACCAGCTCCTCTAGGTGAAGTGCAGAATAGACCCTTCCCATCTCAATGATGTGTACTAAACAGTTACTAACATTTTGCTGATTCTAGGACACATTTTGACCTTCACTCAACAGTTGTTTGAAATCACTGTGACGTCTTTACACAAACATAGTTATTTAGTAAAACACAAAACTTAAACAAACAAGACATGATATGACCATTTTTGCAAGTCAGTGTACCATATTCACATTGGAAAAGTGTTCTTTTACATGACCAACATACATGGTTGATAGGGATAACTTCTAAGAGCAGCTTATACAATCATAGAGATAAACGTCAAATAAACTAGTATAATGAAAAACTATAGGCACCCTTTTCTGCCTGCCTAGTGGAATTGGTCTTCATGGAACGTTAAATCATTGAATAATAACATTTAAAAGTAATGATTTATTTCTGCTTTCTACCAAAAGCAACTAATAAGCCAGGGAACTTATCATTTTAGTGAACAACTATTAAGAGGGTGTACTTATAATGATAGTTTCTAATTATAATAGTTGATTTGAGGTGTATCTATGCGAACGTATACGCTTCCCTCAGAAGTTATCCCTATCCACCATGTAGGTTGGTCATTTAAAAACACTTTCCCAAAGTGAATAAGATACAAATACCTGGATTTCTTTTCCTTTCAGTAAAAGTCTGCATGTTTCATCTGTTTAAATATACAGATCCATAAAAGATTTGAATAAGTCAATAATGTTGATGATGATTTTATGCAACTCGCTGCACAAAGTCACATATCAGTAGCATTGGTAAGTCTCTGTTTCTAGACAAGTTACAATGACAATCTGCAGAAAAAAGCATTTACACTATAAGCGGTCTAAGTTTCAGTTCTGGTATATTGCTTAAGATTTCTCAGATTTCTAAAGAACAAGTTTAATATATGCGTGTGTTCTCCGTTTATTGTATATCTAATTAATATAGTTATGCAAAACAGTTTAGGAAGCAAATATATGAAATTGCCAAGGAAATCGGAGTTCAAAAATTTCTGGGAATAAAAATATTGGGGCTACAAAAAAGGGCTTAAGTGGAAGTTAAGTTTCATCTTAAATATAATTATCTTAATTTCTTTTGGCAAAGCTGAGTTGGGGACAGGAAGTAAAATTAGTTGTGAGACCTCCTTTCTCTCTCCTGATCTGAAGAGCTTGGATAGGAGAGAGCATCAGCATAAGTATGCTAGAATAATCCAAGTCTGCTCTAATTTACATGGTCTGGAACAATCCATTAGACACTATTCTTCCAAACCAGGATTGCTGAAACCTATCACAATGTAACCCTATTCTCATTGTGCTCCCTACATGGAGAGGAGTTAATTGAGTGGGTTGAAGATGGCCACACAGGCTTTGCTACTATAGGTGAATCCCTGGCTACCCTTTTAGACTTGTTTTATGTCACCTTTGTGTCTCTTACTTTCCCTGGGTCAAGCATCTGACCCAATGATTTCAAGTCATGTTGCAATATATAGGAGGGAATGATGGAGACAAGTAAAGATTTGTGAATGGAAAGTGGTTGGGAGGCTGGGGTGAAAGTAGAGATCTGTCAGTCATCAGCACTGAAGGAGTAGTTGTAACTGGTGACACAAGCTAGAGAGATCTTAGACTGAGAAAAGGAGAGGACTTAAGGACAGAGACAGAAGGTCAAGGGGTCAAAAAGCTAATAATCAAAAAGAAGCACTGAGCAGTCTGAGGTGTAAAAGAATAGGAAGATCCAGAGTCGTGGAAATTCAGGGAGGAGAAGACGGAATATGCTGTATGAAAGCCAGAGGAAAGATCTAAAATGGGAATAAAATAGATTTACGTTGGAAAGATGAGTTGTTGACTCTTGCTGGACTGGAATATGTCAGCGAAAAATATAAGAAAGGAAAATGAGAGCTTAGACTCAACTACCTGTACTACTTACTCAAGGAACTGAGGTGATTGAATAAAGGGAGTCTGGGGTTGGTATTTGGAGAAGCAGATTAGGTCAACAAAGTTTTTTTCCCCCCCAAGGTTGGAGATATGATGGCATGTTTCAAGAGGCAGGTTAGAAGGAAAGGTATCAGAAGAAAAAGAGCAGATGAAGATGAGGGAAGGTGCAAGGAAGCGGAATAGCTGGAAGTTGATGATGTGGTCGTAGGTTATAGGAGTGGATGAAGAGAAGAGACAGAGGAAAGAGCTCATCTCTTTTATGTCAGTGACGACACATGGACAGGATTTCTTTGGTTGTGACATGCCCTTTTCATTGTCACCACATCCCTGTTTTGACACGTGCATCTAGAAGCAAGCACAACAATTTGAAACAAGTAATCAGCTATATTTCCTACCTGCTAGAATTTCAGTGGGCATTTCTTGATGATATTGTATCTGAATTGTGCTAAAATCAAATTCAAATACTGTCCTTCCCACCCCCCTTCTTCACGGTTGCAATTTTGGGCAGTATTTGGGCCTGTTGTTCTCAGTTACACCTCCCATGGGTTAAAATTTAAAACTAGAATAGACAGAAATAAGGTGGGTGAAGAAAGGAAGGATGATAGAAAACATATGTGAGAGAGACTTTGTGACCTATTTATTTCTAATCTAAATCCTTTTATAATACATGTCTGTTGCAGATGAGTCATCATAGAATCAATTTTGTGTGTTCTTTTGCCCTTCATTTAACAGGTTTTTTTTGAAAGAACATGGACTTTTCCCCCCAGAAAATCCTAGTAAAATATGAAGTTTAAACAAACAACTCCCCTATCAAAAAAAAAAAAAAAAAAAGAGAGAAATGAATAAAAAACAAAAAAAACAGAACAGGCACTTTAAAAACGGCTCATTATAAATGAATGGAAAACCATCCATCATTGTTTGCCACAGATTAGATATTTCATGCTTGGACAATGCCTAAGATATGCACAAAGAAGCAAAATTTAGAATAGGATTATGGGAATTGCTACTAACAGTATATCCTATTGAACCATGGAGAATGGGTAATAAGCAGTTCCACATAAAGGGACAAGATGTAGATCACCATTCTCTTCACTGTAAAATACATATTGTTTTTCCTTTCACAAAAGGTTATTAATAAAAATGTAGATGTTACATTTTTAAAACAGCACAGACTTAATCAATTTCAGAAGTTGCATGCGTCTTTAACCAAGCAACTTTTAGCTATTCTACGTATATCAAATGAATTGTGTTAATCTGAATGACACAGTGAAGTTTGATATCTCAATTAATTTATAGCAAAATACCTTTTTGATCTTAAAAAAGATTCTAGCCTGATTTTCTTAAATTACTGACAAAGCAGTTATTGCTCAGTCAGATGAAAGAAAAAAATGAAACACTTACAGCATTATTATAGATGTTTCTGGCAATTCCTAGCACCCCTAAGCTTAAAATGGGGTGGACAGATAGAGACCATTATATTATATACCACTTCCCCTTAGGGCCAGATTCTGTTACCCTTACTTCTCACTATTGCTTTACTTTTCAAATAGTCCCATTGTAGAACAGGAGCAATCTGTTTTCAAGCCAGGATATGGGACAGAAACAGATTTAGTGGCACTGATGGAGATAGAGGACAGACATCTATTCTCTGGACTTCTCTGCAACATTTAATGCTGCTGACTGTGAGATACTACAGTGCCACTTGAGATTGTTGATAGATGTCTGCAGGGAGGACTAAAGGGAAAACTCCACACATGAGCGATCTGGTGGCGGAGGGGAAGTTTGCCATTACTCTTTGGACATGTCCCTCCACCAACAAACCTCTCACCTGAATAGCTCCACAAAGATCAGTTCTATTTCTGGTCCTATTCCACATCTACATGCAACCTCTGTGAGAACTGATGGTCACATTCCAGTAGTATGCAGATGACATCCAGCTGTACTTATCCTTTGCCATGTACAACTACGCTATTATCTTCAAGATGTCTCGGTGCTTGGATAAGATCAGCTCACAGATGAAGAATACCTGACTGAAGCTCAACCTAAGCAAGAGGAAGATGATGCTGCTGGGAAGAGAAAAAATAATTAAGGCGCTTGGAGCCACAATGTCATCTGTTTGTTTGATTTAAGCTACATACCCACGGTATGTCAATTTAGTCAATAGTTAAGAGTGCTCCTGAAATCCATGCTGACATAAGTTCTCACTTGACACATCTGGAGGAATGCTTTTGGCCATCTCCAGTTGCCTAGGAGTCTTTGTCCCAACCTGTCCTCAGTAATAGATGCCTTTCTCACATTCTGACTGGGCTATAATACCCTGAGGCAATGCAATATTTGGGCTTGAAGCCCTCAGCCCTTAGGAATTTCATTAGCAATATGGGCTATGGTGATACATCAAACCTGCCCTCCATATGGTAGACAGGCTTTCCACATAGAAAGCCCTGGGAGGAAAGCTCTGATGGACAACTCTACTCCATAGATTGTCTGAAACTTTGGAATGAACTCCTACAGTAACTAAAGACTATCACAAGCCTTTTCAACTTCTTTTTCAAGTGCAAGGTGCACTTTTTTGTCCTTGCCTTCTTTAACATAAACACATAGTAGTATGCACATATTTAAAGAAAATACTACCAATACAAAACATTATACTAAAGAACAAATTTCCTCCATGAGGAGAGAATGAGAGAGAAAATTAACCCATTTTACAATATTTTACTCTCATTAATTGATGTACTAGCAGAAGACATTCAGATACAAAGGTGATGAAGGCAGAATAAAAAACTATATAGAATAGAATTCCACAAGACTATTAGCATAAGGAAGGGTTGTCTTTATATTGATGTGGAAAAAAGGCTTTTTATAAAAAAGCGATAAAGAAAAAAATGAACTTGTTTTTTGTGAGGTATATTGTACCAGTATTGTATTTTTGATTTTCCAGTTAAAGTCTAAAACTGGAAAACTGGGAAAAAAATAGAAGAGCATAATTGTGCATTTGAAAAATATACACATGGGAGTTGCATATATTACTGTACTTCAGAAATTGTTTCTCTGGAATATATAAATGTGAAATCAATGTACATGATTAGAAAATCAACATAATCTTCTCCACTACTAGTTAAATGAATTTTAGTTTATAGTCTTCTTGTTTTCGGCTGAGATTTAAATTGTTCTGTTTTGTTATATCAATAAAACTATTATAGAAAAGTTGATCTAGACTGCTATTCCAAATAATGAACTACTAGAGATCCTCTGTAAAACAGTGCTTTCCCCCCATGAGTATGAAGACAGGCAAGTAAAAAATCTGAAATGATCATATTTTCTTAAACTAAATGCCACTTTGGTTGTATGAAGAAATCCATCAGACTGAAAATAAGAGGCCTTTGACTCTGAAGGGCAAAAGAGGGGGAAAGGACCACACATAAAATTCACATATCTCAACAAGAGTCCTGTGGAGACTCTTTTTGTATTTTTATGTATGTCCATTAGGTTTGCTCATCCCATATCCAGAAGGGGCAGTCATAAAATGTTCATAATTTAGCTTTATTGAAATAATTCAGTAAGACAGCCTGATTGTATTAAAGTAGGTATCAAAGTATTGATGTAGCCATGTTGGTCCCAGGATATTAAATAGATAAGGTGGATAAGGAAATATCTTTTAGTGGACAACATCTTTTTGGTGAAAGAAAGGAGCTTTCGATCTTACATGTAGCTGACCTGAAGAGGAGCTCTGTGTAAGCTCAAAAACTTGTCTCTGTCACTAACAGAAGCTGGTCCATTAAAAGATATTCCTTCACCCACTTTGTCTTTCTAGTAGGTAACAAAGACAGATGAAGACATAACTGACTCTTGGATACCAATTGTTTATTATTATTTGTTTTATTTGTTAATTGTATTTAACTGAAATATCAAGTTGTGAGGAGAAAACCAACATTTTCAAAAATAGCTATCACAGAGTGGCTTGATGAATTGTACTTCATAAGAGAACTATAAGAGGGAAATCTGCTTCATCTTGTGGTTGTAACATTTGTATAGCTTGTTAAACATTTTGTTGCACATTGTAAAGTACTGATGTGAATTAGTGTTATAAGTACTTACAGTTGCTCTTTTCCTTCTGTTTATATGACCTATAGTTGTCACACTTTTCTGTCAAATATCTCATTTTTCTGTTTTAACTCCCCTTTCCTGCCTGTTTAAAACTTGAAAATTTTCCTAAGGCCCTAAAAAGCTCAGTTAACTCTGAAGGTTTGTAAACCCCATTAAAGGTGGATCTGAATCACTGATTGGCTTGTGCAAAAGTCTGCTTATATATTATGTATGAATGTGAGGAGGTGAAAAACTTCTTTATTCCTTTCTTTCTGAACAGTTTTACAAAATATTTCCTCAGCTTTGGATTTTCATAGGTACCTACAGGAGTTAGAAGACCAACTCCCATTATCCTTTAGAGAGATTTGGGTATGTAAGTCCTTTGGACTCCTTTGAAAATCCTAGAATTAGTGATTCAAAACTACAGCTGAGATACTTGTCCATATCTTGACTGATCCCCCAGTTAAGATTTGTTATGTACATTAAGCCACCAACCATTGTCAAAAGAAATGCTTGAATAATGCTCTATATCTATCTATCTATCTATCTATCTATCTATCTATCTATAATATAAAAATTATTGGAATCACCTAGTCATATGATGTCCTGATGACATGCTACGTTCTCAACCAAGTCCCATATTTGGATTATCAATATTCAAAATCAGCTAAGTAGGCTTGGGCAGTTACTACCAAATGAATGTTTTTTCTCCCTACATTTTCTTTATTTCCATATTTTTTTCTAGAAGCTTTGGTTCTTCACCTGCACATCTCATTCTTCTTTTGGGTATATTCAATATATGTCAGTATGTATAATTTCCAGTTCAGTCATGGCTTCCTAACCTCTTTCTCGCTCATGTAACATTCAACTGTGCAGTCTCTGGATACTGATCCATTCACATGAATTGAATATTGACTTTTGAAAGCATGACCCAGGTTAAATCTCTGGGGGCAGGAAATAAAGTCCAATCTGTTACCAGCACTTCAAAGTGACACCTTTATTACACTAATAACTTTCCACTTCAATGAATAAGTGCAAGGCTTGGAATTTTTCATTTTTTTTTATTGGCCCAATGAACCCATCACAGAAAGTCACAACCCTGGAAATTATAATATGTATAAATGTCTTTTTAGCTTATTTCTCTGTAAGTATAAAACAGGCTCAAAAGGCAAACACAGACATAGTCCTGTTCTTATTTTTTTTTAAAGCATGCCCTAGAGGGATTTGTTCAATAGACTTTGAATCCCTGGTAAGCAGCATTTTGTAATAAAATGCACTGTTGTGGCCTGTTCATGTTTATGATATTGCATTCTTTTTCTAAAATGATGGTTTGGGATTTTTTCTATTTTTTATTTTTAAGATTATATTGAAAAGAAAATATTGAACACATTAAGGTATTGTTCCTAATAGTCTTTATAACAGGTAACATTGCAAACAACAAGTACAAGAAGCACCCAGAAGGATTTTTTTTTAAATTATCTTCCATTTATTTTCATAATTTCTAGTATTTTTATAGACTCCACTTAGTATCTAAAATGAGATTACTATGACGGGGGGACGGAGGACTCACACTGCATTTCCTCACCTCAGTCATATGATGTGTGTCAGGGTGACAAAGCTCAATTCCTCGGTCACAGTTGTGCCTCATCCTTTATCTCAAGAGACAGTTGCTAGGTTAGCATAGTTCAGTTTCTGTGCCCATTCAATCTTGATCCTTTCTGCCATTTACAATGGTGTTTCCTTTTAGTGATGTAGACACTTACCAGTTAGGAGGAGACCACTAGTTCATTTCAAATAGATCAGTCACCAGCCATCAAATGAATGATTTCTAGTCACTAGCAGCTTGGGGCCAAATCCTGAATGTTTTACACAAGCAGATGTGTCAACGTCTCTCTCAGGATCGTGCCTCTAGATCAGGATTCAATTGCATTTAGATTAATGATCTAGGCTCTGTATCGCATTATCGCTTCCCTGAGCCATAAAGTCTTTTATAGTCTTATACATTTAAAGCTTTGGATTTCGCTCCCAAACTTTTGATGCACCGTAGAATTTGAATAATTTGTGCATATAACATTTCTGCCAATATGCTTAAAACCAAAAAGCAGCTTTTCAGAGCATAAAAATATTGCCCCCCCCCCAAAAAGCCAGTAATGTGTGCATTGCAGCTGAACTAGAGCTAAAAGTTAAAGCTGACATATAGCTTGCTGTCTTACTGAATGGAGTTTCAGCAGTGTAATTGCCTGAACTCACTGCCTCAAAGGGAGGATGAAGGAAGAAATATACAGCAGAACAAGCAAATATCATATTATCTATTTGTGCTTCTAAAACATTTTTCCCCGTATCATATAATTGAGTATACAGAATAGTGCCTTTTGGATGTTGATATTGGAGAGTGAATGAGTGGGGGACTATGGGAGCAGAACTGTATAGAGAACTGAAAATAAATCCTAGAAAATGAGGAAAGAGCCAGTGCAAAAAGGTTTGAACCAATTAAATGGGAAGGGAATGAAAACTATATGAGCCCTCTGAAGATTTCTGTATAAAATCAAGCAAGCAAGAGGTGCATTTATACACTGTTATAATAGCATGAGCACTGTATCTTTCTCTCCAGTTATGTACCTATCAAATCCTTTTCCCCTCATTTGGGGTCAATGTCTTTTTTTTTCTCCAGCTTTGAGAACAAACTGCATGGGTTGTGTATACTTGTGTTTACAGAGTTTTCTTTTTTTCTTTTTTTTTTAATGTGGCTCTTTTTATTATTAGAGTAAAATGTGAAAAGGGTTGATCATTCTGACTTCTAATTCAGGAAACTTGGAAAATAGATAATGGGTGGCTCAGAATTGTCTGCTCAGAATGAGAAAATACAAATTGCTATTGTAACTTGAGCATATGGCAGACATCCATTTTAAATGTACAGGTTAAATTACACCAAAAGGGTACCAGAACAAACAGAGAAAAAATCAAGCATTTGTAAACAGATGCCTCCGTAAAATAGTAGAGTTGGAAATGTCGGATATACACTTAAAGAGTTGTTTATTATTTTGCACGTTTCATTTTTATGCATGTTCAGGAAACCTATACTTTTGTTATAACACCACTCTGGAAAAACCTGAAGCTAGAAGGAATAAACAGGCATGCTTATTTACATTTAAACAATTTTTCCTAGGTCCACAGATATGAAATGATTCTTATCTATAGTTAAATTCTCATCAACTTGGAGAAGGCTGTCCAGTTGCACTATAGTTAAGGTTGCCTCTGGACATCTGTTTAAATATGGACCTTTCTAAGTTCTTTAAAATCAACATACTTAGTTGGAATACTTAAAAACTTGGTGTACCTCAGGAGTGTGCAGGGAAGCTTTAGGGAACCAAATCTGGAGTCATTTGAGCACAGGGTTCCAGAGAGATGAGCCTAGAAAAAAATAACTTTTTTTTAAACAAAATCTACAATGTGGTTTTTATTTTTGTCTTCCCGCCCCCCCCACCAACCCCGAAATAGAGATCAAACTATTGATGTGATGCAGATCAAAATGTTCTCAATATGTTGAGTTTTACTCAAAGTATTGGATGGCACCACTAAATCTTTGATGGGATACAAACTGAGAACAATCATTAAGAAAAATGTACATATTTTTTTTACACTGTGCATGAGCCAATATAGAGAAACGGCTAAAGGGTTTCCATTCCTGCCATTTCATATTTTTTTAATTCTCATTTTGCAAGTGCTCTAAAAACCAAACAGTTATTCAGGTTGCTTTAAAATTTTGTGTGCCTCATGGTGCTATATGTAATATTACTGATCCAAATTTGGAGTCATTTGACTAAGTGGTTCTGGAGTTACAGGCCCTCCCAAAATGTTGTCGTCCTGCTGCCTTGTACTGTTGAACAGAGACTGGATGAACCACAGACCTCTTGATGGCTGTGAACTCACCCTTCAATTAACCTAACTAAAGACAAGTTGTTGACAACCCCCCACCTAAGACAAAAGGAGTTTTTAACTGAGTGGCTGGCGGTTGTGCAATTTGCGAGTCATGGGTGGTAATTTCATATTGGGGGGAATGTTATCAAAGTATTTGTGAGGGAAAAATTAGACATGTGAATGCTTCCTGAGATGAGAGAGAGATATTGGGGGGCAGGGGGCTTGGGGCTCTAGCAAGGGGAAGAGGTTAATGGAAGCGGGTAAATAGGGATGGATGGTAAGGGAAGTAAGAGAAGTTGGGTGCTCCATGCACTGCACCACCTCCAGCTCTGCCAGTGCACTCTAAGCTACTGTACCTCTAACTCTGCCTGTGCACCCCACAGATCTGCCTCTGTACCCGAACCTCCCCCTACTTCCCAGCTCTGACAGTGCACTCCAATTATTTTGCACCCCCAGCTGCACCAATACAACCTAACCCCCTGCACGCCACCCCTGCAACTTCCAGCACTGCCAGTGCACCCCAACTACCCTGCAGCCCCAGCTTTTTTTCCATTTTAACCTTTAATAGATGGAATTCTGTGGGTGAGAGTGAATAGCTTGTAAAAGGGGGCAAAGAGCTTGAACATTTCAGCAACTGTGAGGTTGGCAGAGTAAAGATATGTATGTATGGGGCATATCATGACATTGCTGAAAGAGCTGGGTTAAGGTTACATGGGAAACCTTAACTTGCATTTCCTGGCTTTTCAGAAGTTTGAGTTTTGCTCAACTCAACATTCTCCAAGGGGATGGACATTCCAGCAAACAACTTTAATTCTGCATCAGTGTATTTTTTTGTCATTGAATTGTTCACTGTACTTAGTACACACAGGGCTTAATAAAAAAAACAAAGCTAATATTCAGATTTCAGAGTGTCACAGTATATGAAATTTAAGAAGATGCCAAGGTTTTCTGCACAAGACTCTTAGGCTCCTTCATATGTAAGTTACTTTTTGGAAAAGTTACCTTTGAAATTTAATGTAATCAAGGCTCCTAAGTCACCTTGATATCCATATACTGTGAATCCCTGAAATTAGTAGGTTAGATTTGTTTTCTTACTGAGACTTGGGTGAACTATCTACAGTGAAAATTTTACCCAATAAGTGTAGCCCCCCCTTTTTTTTCTATTTGCAGATTATCCACAAACAGACATTTGCATGAATTTGCTGATACACACTGACACATACACCTATAGTGAGATACTTCAAGTATGTTCACTTATTCATGTGAGACTGGAGGTTTTCTGACTAGCAGTGTCCTTCAGGGTCACTCATAGGCCCTGTGCCACCTTGAGCTTCCATACAAGGGCACAAAGTATAGGGCAATTACAACCCTCCCACAATTCCCTCTTTCCACCCAGAGCAGGAAGACAGAGCCTGATGAGTACCCAGCCTGCTGCTACTTAGCTTTTTCTATACTTCTTTGAAATCTTCAAAATCTTCAGAACCAATTTTGATCTTCTGTTTCCACCATTGCAACCTGATTTCAACCATCTGGATCAAATTTTACTCTGACAGATCCCTGTACAGGTTTCCTCAAAATGACAGACTTGAAACATGTGGGATTCAAGCTCACTCCATCTTATGGTGGACTACTCCCCCTGAAGAATGAGAACAGTCAGCATATTTTCTGCTTAAGCAGATACTTGGTATGCTTATTCTTCTCCATGAAGAGACACGTGTCATGAAGAGACACGTGTCATGAGGCTGAAACTCCACTTTTTGGAACAATCTGTAAAGGTATTATCAGACACTCAGGAAACAAACTTCAGAATTCTACTAGTTGACAAGCCAGTTTCTTCAAGCACAGGATCAAGCAGACAGGTGATAACTAAAACCACTGTGAAGAAGACTGTGCGAAGAAAAGATTCAATACTGGGACCTAAATCATCTTCAAATCACTATGACACACATGAAGTTTGAGTCCTAAATCAGTTCTGCTCCAAGGGATTTTACTACAGGAGAAGTGGAACTACTGCACAATAAATAGGAACATGATTTTGTAAATTTTTTTTTTGTCCTTCCTCAGCAGTTTAGGATTTTTACAGCCTTGAAGAAATATCTGATAGTCCCCAGATTGTGTATGTCCACAAATAGCAGATTTTCCAAACTGCAATTCGGATAAGCAGCAGTTGAAATAACTGTTCTGTTATTGCCATTGTCTAGTAATTTAATCCAGATTGTTGAATGCCTTTCTTTCAAATGAAATGGTCTTTTCTCCAAAGATATCTATCCTGGGACATTTTATTTCCCAAGTCCATGCTTCTAGCATTGGGGGGTGGAAATCCCAGACCTCAAAGGTTCTGAGCTATTTAACACAGCCTCAATTGGGGTAACATTTTCAAAAGTGCTTCATGGCCATATTTTCAATTTTTTTAAATCCAAAGTAATGCACATTGGAAAACATAATCCCAACTATACATATAAAATGATGAGGTCTAAATTAGCTGTTATCACTGAAGAAAGAGATCTTGGAATCCTTATGGATAGTTCTCTGAAAACATCCACTCAATGTGCAGCAGCAGTCAAAAAAACAAACAGAATGTTGGGAATCATTAAGAAAGGGATAGATAATAAGATGGAAAATATCATGTTGCCTCTATATAGATCCATGGTACGCCCACATCTTGAATACTGTACACAGATGTGGTCACCCATCTCAAAAAAGATATATTGCAATTGGAGAAGGTTCAGAAAAGGGCAAGAAATATTATTAGGGGTCTGAAACAGCTTCCATTTGAGGAGAGAGTAATAACACTGGGATTTTTCAGCTTTGAAAAATGGTGACTAAGGGGCAATATAATAAAGGCCTATAAAATCATGACTGGTGTGGAGAAAGTAAATAAGGAAGTGCTATTTATTCCTTTTCATAATACAAGAACTAGGAGTCACCAAATGAAATTAATAGGCAACAGGTTTAAAACAAACTAAAGGAAGTATTTCTTCACACAACACACAGTCAACCCGTGGAACTCTTTGCCAGAAGATGTTGTGAAGGCCAATACAATATCAGGGTTCAAAAAAGAACTAGATAAATTCATAGCGGATAAATCCATCAATGGCTATTAGCCAGGATAGGCAAGGATGGTTTCCTTAGTCTCTGTTTGCCACGAGCTGGGAATGGATCACTAGATTGCCTGTTCTATTCATTCCCTTTGAAGCACCTGGCATTGGCCACTGTTGGAAGGCAGGATACTGGGCTAGATTCACCTTTGGTCTGACCCATTATGGCTGTTCTTATGTTCTTATGCACTTGCAAATTGTGGCTTTATATTTGTTAAAATCAATACTTCTAAGTTTCATTTTTCCTAATTTCCCTATTTTCCCCTAATTTCCCTAATTGTCCACCCTTCTGCTAATAGCTGATAATGGCTGATGATATCTCTAATTCTATTCTTTTTCTTTGGTACTTTAGTTCTAAAACTGTTCTCACCCTACTTATCAACTTATGCTATAAAACACAGTCAACATTTCTTGTTGCTTTTAGGCCATGAATGAACTGGGCTACAGCGACCTACTGACAATTTCTTGCAATACTCTTTAGCATAGTTTGCAAGGTAAGCTGTCTTGGTCAGTCAGACACAAGATCAGGAAAGTCTTCGTAACTGATCTATAAGCATGTAAGAGAATCTGTTGAATCATCAGAACCATTAGGAAACCATTTCTTATGGATGAATTTTTTAACCATTTGCCTTCATTATTTCTTTTTCCCTTCAAATCTTGGGCATTTCCCTTGAAATCGTTTCCTTTATTAAGTGAATTCTGTGGTCATGAAACTGTCAGATTGACAGATGTTTTCTCACTGTTCACTAACTTGTCACATAAGAGGTCATTTTAACACCAGTTTTTTACATTCCCTGCAAATATGACTCAACCTTCATCTGGAGGAGAGGAGAGGATAGTTCAGTGCCCTTGTTTATATTATCTTTAACCTCTTTCCTGAGATTACAAGCAATGGTGCAAATTAGTGACAACTGTAGTCATGGAAGGTTTATTTGTTGGGGTTTTATAGGTCCTGCCACTAATTGCAGTATGGTTGGAAAACACTTTTAATTCTAACCCCGGCTCTCCACTACCTTGTTTTGTGATCTTGCATAAGTCACCTTATACTGCTGCTTTATCTTCACCATTCATAACATGAGTATAATAATACTTAACTACAATATAGGAGTCCTGTGAAGACTTTTTTAATGTATGTACAGTTCTATGACCGTGCAAAGTGCTAAATGAAGACTAAGTATTATTGTTAAATGGACTGAGATCATCAAAAAAGCAACAGAGGGTCCTGTGGCACCTTTAAGACTAACAGAAGTATTGGGAGCATAAGCTTTCGTGGGTAAGAACCTCACTTCTTCAGACTTGCATCTGGTTCTTACCCACGAAAGCTTATGCTCCCAATACTTCTGTTAGTCTTAAAGGTGCCACAGGACCCTCTGTTGCTTTTTACAGATTCAGACTAACACGGCTACCCCTCTGATACTTGAGATCATCAAGTAATTTAATGTTTGCAATTAGATGCGAACTGTTATTATTCATTACTTTCCTGGACTGTGTTCTATCACAGACTGTTCCAATTTTTTCAGTTCTTAGGAATTGTTGAGAACTTGTCGGGACTCTTCTCTCCAGTCTTCTCTTTATCCAATACATCATCAACTCCTGTTTCAAACTTTCTTCTTACATCTTTATTTAAGTAACTTTTATCTAAAGATTCAGTCGTGGTCCGCACTGGAGGCAGCGTACAGCCATTCTCACTCAGGGAGAGCTCTGGGAGCACTCCTTATTTATCTCCACATTGTGGAATGGAAAGATGCTCGTTACTACATTTTTTTCATAGACTGCAGCATAATACTTCATGTGAGGCCAGCTCAGCTGGCTGGTGTGAGGAATGCAGAGGAAGGAGAGCATGTTACTTTGTCTGCTCCACACTGGACCTTTAAATGTGTATTCCACTATGTAAGAGGGAACAGTGACTTCCACAGCATTCATGGGGCATGCCTGACCACTATGGGGGGTTCAAGAGAGGGTACTGGTGAGTGCAGTATAAAAACATGGTTAAGGAAGCATCTTGCTCCTCCACTCCAGCTGTACACACCTATAGCAGCTTGGTACAATATGGCCCTAAATATTTGGCGGTAGTGTGTAAAAATCCCTTACAAATGTTTGGAGAGGAAATAGGCAGGTATATTTCAAATCTCTGCTGCAATATATATTTGGTTTTGGTTAGGAATCAATTTGCTTAATGTAAAATTCAGTTCTATTTAATCATTGCATTCAAAAACTAAATAATCTAACTCAGCATTTCCATCCCATGCTGCATGATCCCCAGGGAGGTTGCCTGGGGATCATGAGCGAGCAAAACAAATTGTGTCCTCCTCCTCCCCTCGCAGCTTAGAGGGACAACAATGTCCGGCCAGGGAGGGAAGGGGCAGTGCTCAGTCTGAGTCAAACTGTCCTCTGTCCCTACAGACACCCCACTATGCCATCTACTGAACATTTCTTGAACTCCCAAGCTTTGGAAGCATGAGTCTCAGTTGCCACTTTCTGCCAGCAGGAACTGAATAGTCCCTGAGTTGGGACGCCAGAAGACCTGCAATGAGACTCCCCCCTACCTGGCTCAGCTCTTTCATGTCCTGCCTGGGTCCTTGCTCCCTTGGCTTCTGTCTGAAGGTTCTGAGAGTGTGTCGGGGGGAGAGAGGCAGCAGTCTGGTGAGGCAGGAAGGAGTGGCTGGGGAGGAACTCTAGCCACTTGCCCAGCTGCAGCTTATATTTCTTCTCTCATTTTCTTCCCCCTCTCACACTCGGGAACAGGTATAGGGCTCCCTTATGTGAGGGAAGAAGGACACAGGGAGAAACTTCAGGTGAGACAGGTACCAGGAGGCATCTTGAGGAGGTGAAGCTGTGGCATGTGGAGGATAAATACTGCGGGGGAGATGGGAAGGGAAAAACAGGTAGAAGAAGGCCTTGGGTGCAATAGTGAGAGGGAGACACAGAGTAAGGGGACTTGTGGAGGGACATTAGGTGGGGAGCTGGAGAGGCAGACACTGGAGGGGCACTTGAGGGGAGAGCTGGGAGAGGCAAAGGAGGATTGGCTGCTTGAGAGGCCCAGAGGCAATGTCAGAGATATGTGGGATCTTAGTGGGGAGGAATGGTAAGAGGGGGACGGTTAAGGGTGAAAGTTTCGGGGGAACCTGGGGAGAGGGCAGAGAGACACATAAGAGATGGATGACTGAGACATTTAGGGAATAGAAGAGGAGAGAATTCAAGGTTTAAGGGAGGAAAAGAGAGAAGGGAGGGCGTATGTGAGGACTGACAGGAGCGTGACTGAGAGATATATGCAAATCTATTTTTCTGGAGTCTTGTGGTTTCTATTGGTGTGTGATAGGGAGGGTCCCCAAATAGTTAATGCCTGTGAAAGGGGTTCACATTTACAAAAAATGAAAACGGAGATGTATCTCATTAATGTTTCAAAGTGCATTTAAAGTACACAGAAAATGTGCATACACTGAAAAGAAGCCTTCTCTTGTCTAGCTTAAGACAGTGCAGCAGCTCTAACTTGCAGAGGGGGAAATTAATAACTCAGTACTGCAGCGCTGCAACCTGCTGGTTGGCTTTGTTGAGTGCACTGGAGAATACAAACCCTTGTTTGTTATGTGCACAGTGAATCTAATAGGCTGACTTAATCTTCACTGAATGTCATGCCATTTTCCATCAAGATCCTACCAAACAAAGAAGCAGGTGAATGATGGGCATAAGATAGCTAAGAGTTTAACTCAGATATTCAGTTCTTTCCATTGGCAAGTCGAGCAAGAAACAGACTTGACACTGGCTTTTTATGCTTCTGAATTTAACATTTTGTTCTGTAGAAACACCTGTTACTATGGCAAAGACAAATACTTTGATTGATGGTTCGTGCAAACTTGGCACAGAATACACAAGGCTAAACAGTCCCATTTCTTCTGTTTATCTACTGTCAAACAACTGAAAGCAAAACTGCTTATTCAGAAATGCTTGGTTTGGTCAGTCCTAACTGGCTTCATTACAGTATTTGTCAAGAATTGGCATTCTCCTTCCTGGGTAGAACTTTCCCCACTGCGACTAGCTGAGTTGACTTGGGATGCACTCACTGTTAAAGGCTTTTCCAGTCGAAAGAAAGTCACTGAAAAATTCTAGAATTATGAACAGACAATAGTACCTTATGGACAGATGGATAGATGATGATGTTACAAAAACTCTGCCACACAGAACCAGTGAATAACTGTTGGATATGACTGTTACAGCTATTTATAATATAAAATGTAGACTTGAGTATCTAGAGAAGACTCTCTCCTGCAATGTTGCTCCTTTGTACACTTCTGGCAGTGCAAAGGCGATGAAAAAACAAGCTTGTTTTCCTGGCATGACAGAGTTGCTGGTTGACATAGAACCAGCTCCTACATTATTCCTCTCTAGGCCTGACAGTTGCTGTACTTCATTGATCCCCATTTGACATAATGTGCCCTTGGGGCCAGAGCCAGCCAACGTAGTTTACAACAATCCTGAGGCTTCTTTAAAATTCACCAGGGGCCAGGCAGATGCAGTGCCTTTTTGTGACTCAGTCCCTTCTCACCTCAGCTGCACCCAGTACATAATGGCCATAGCTGAGGATTTAGGCCCAATCTCCTAATAAAACCTATGAAAGCAAAAGACTCTTATTTCGTGAGTCTTTTTAGTTATGGATGGGGCATAGTTAAGATATAACATATGGATAAGAATAGTTGATTGGAGATTTATCTGATGGTGAAGTCTTATAATGTGATGCCTAAAAAGAAAAACATTAATGTCAGCAACTGCAAAATAGCTCATAAATCATAGGACAAGCCAATCATTTGTAATGCTACAATGTAAAAATCCATCATGCGTGATCTAAAGATAAATATTTTTAGGAGGGACTGATGGCTTTAGAGATCTAACAAGGAGAATTAAACTCTTTGCTAAACATCTAACAGGAACCTATTTCTTCAAATTACAATAGAGGATTGGTTATCTGCATGGATCAAACATATAATGCCACAGGTAATAAAAAGGGATTTTGTATGGTGTTCAACGTTTGATTAGGCAAATTAATTTATGAATAATTTATTCCTAATGCTCAAAGTTTATTTTGAGGGTTATCTTAGTTATTCTTGTCCAATAGATGCCAATCTTGTTATACTTATCATGGTATGTTACAGCTAAAACTGCCCTTCCATCCCCCCAAAGATCGTACACTATAAGGCCATACTCAGTAAATCCTTATTGCCGATGTCTTTGGGAATTTCTCAAGGCTCTTTAATAGAACCCATATGAATTTAGATTTCATGGAAAAAACAGACACATAGCAAATGGAGTGTTAAAATTCAAAATCAGAAAATTTCTCAAAATTCCAAATGAAAATGCATAATTAATTTATATTAACACTATGGCATAGAACCACTTGTAATTCTTGTTTGGTAAACCACATCTGTGGCCTATACAACATCATTATCCAGTTTTATTGTTCGTTCTATTTGATGCAGTATTTGTTAGTTTAAAAAAAAATCTTTGGATTAGAAATGTCTTGTCAGACTATCCTTGCATGATTTATGTAGTTGGTATCATCAACAGTTTTCAAATCAATAAGGACACCACAACACATTAATCTACTGAATCTGGGTAAAGTATTTTCTTTTCTTTTAGAAAATTAAGTATATTTGGCTGAAAAAATAACTGAAAGGCTGCATAAACAAATTATGCTGGAAAGTAGTTTTGTGTGATAAGTAAAGTCTGTTAATCAAGCAAAGCTTTATTAATTATTTTACCAAGTCATGCAACACTATCCACATTATATCTGCTGTACTCTGTGCAAATTTCATTTCCCTGATTGAATAACTTTGAGTCAATGTCACAGCTTGGAGAAGTACTCAAATATCCAAGCACTATCCAATCCACTGGATAGTTTCTAGGCAGGCAAAATGTGGAAAAATGCAGCTCCCGTTGAAGGCAGTGGTTCCATTGGTACAGTGGAAATAGAATTGGCCTCCCAAATTGTAATCCTTGTTTAAATCTCCAAGACACTCTGCTCCTCTCTGCACATTGTAAATGAGTTTAGAAGAGTGTTTACATCATGAAAATGGAGGCACGAGGGTCATATGGATGTGTGACAGAGTGCTGAATGATGGAGCTTGAGCCAATACTCTGGTCACTGTTAGAACAAATTAGGTTCCCCCTGAGTTGCACAATGGTCAGGATTCACCTGATTACCAGGCAAAACTGGGGTTAGGAAGTTAATGAACTAATTAGTACGTTAACAGGTACATGGTGTATATAAAGAGCACAGGAAGGGAAGTGCTTGAGAAGGAAGTGGCAGACAGAGAAAAGGCAAATGAGAGAAGGCAAGGAGAACCTGACAAGGGAAGCTCTCTGAGTAGACACCTCACACACCCTCCCCATGGGAGAAGGGGCTGGAAAGCTGGAAAACACAGCAAAGGTGTGGATACACTGATATGTATTGATGGAGGGATTGACACACTGTAAATAAAGTACATACCATGTTTGCAAGCAAGAAGGTCCCTGAGCGATCTGTGTTTGTGGGAATACATTAGCCGCACACCGTCACATCTGGGATCTTGTCTGCATCCATGTGAATGGAGAACATGACTGAGTAGCTAGTATAGATATTTGGTAGTCCAGGCAATGGAGGAAACACTGCAATGACTGATGGAGCTACAAGAAGAAATACATAAGTTCTTACCAGACCTTCCAACAATCCCACCATGCAGAGAAACAGTCCTTGCTTGCTTGGTGGGCAGAGCAGCAAAAGAGCCTGCAAGAATTTATAAGGGAGCAAGCCCAAGTACAACATCAACTGCTGCAGTTTGGTGAATCGTGTGGTGGAAATCGGGTACAGGGGATAGACAGTAAGATGGAACCTGGAAGTTACCCTGATGTATTTTCATCACTTTAAAGAGAGTGTCAGCAGGAGCTGTTTGGGACAAAGACAATGTGGGCCCTTTGGCTGGCACTGCATTTAACCAAGGAAGCACAGGCTGTTCATATGGATCTTGATGAGCAGGTGAGAGACTATGCTGTGGTTAACACAGCCAGCCATGACTGGGTGAGCCTGTCCATAGGAAGTACTACCAGACATTTAAAGCTGCGAGATCCCCATGTATTTGATCAAAAACCGACAGACTGGGCTACACATTGGCTACAGCCAGACAGTTTAAGGGACTAGATCTGGGGGAAAAGACCAGGGACTCTCCAGATGGAAAGGGCATTCAGAGGAGCATTTAGAGGAAGATGGAGGAGCCCAAAGGAACTGGGGTAGGGAAGTGGACTTGAGTCATAGTGTGTTTCCAATCTGTCCATGAAGGACACATAAAGAGAGTCTGTCCATGCAGGAAGTGCGGTTTTCAGAATAGTGTGGCTATGCTGGGACTTCCAGACAAAAAAGAAAAAGAAAGAAAGCTCTTACCATCTCGGTAGTGGTAAGGAGGAGGTACAAGAGGGATCGAATGGACACTGGTTCAGCCTGCTTGTTAATCAGGTGGGAGCTAGTGAAGCCCCATTGGATACTTCCTGGAACTATGGTCAAAACTGAAAGTGTACATGGGAACAAGAAATTCTGCACTGTGGCAGAAGTCCCCGGGAAGTCAAGGGGGAGTTTAGGTGGAAATGCATAAGGATAGTGGAGGGACTGTCCCACCCCCTTGTACTGGGCAAGGATTGTTAGCTCTTTCCATTAGGAAAGGAAAAGGCTGCAGAAGGGCTGGAGAAACCTAAATATGAAATTACAAGCCATAGAGAAAGAGATGACAGAGAAGTCCCCCCAAGGTACCAAGAGCAAGGAGGAAGAAAAGAAAGATACAATTACTTGGAAGTAACACAAGCTCATGCCTGGAGGTTGAATTGTTAGTTGAGCCCTTACCTCTAGAATGTTGGGAGGAGACATCCCTGGAATGCTTTGGAGGGCTGGGCAAAACAGAGATGCAGGATATTCAGAAGGCAAAAGGGCAAGAGCAAACCCCAACACCAAACAGAGAGAGCAGACACAGGAAGAATAACTCAACAGGCTGCCCTTGGTGTGAGGATCTGTGATAGACAGAACTATGGGGGTGATCTCCATCCACAGAATGTGATTTTTACGAGTGGAGAATGGACAGACCCTATAGGAGCATCCAAGATGACCACTCTGAGGGTGAGGAGAGGCATTGCCCTAATACAACCCCCAGTAAATGAGAGAGAGCAAGCAAGAGGGAAGAAATGCCCTTTCATTAGAAAGGAGGGAAGTATGTTACAGAATGATAAGAGAGAGAGCTTGAGCCAACACTCTGGTCACTATTAGCACCAAGTAAGTTCCCTCAGAGAAGGCCTAATGATCAGGCATGACAAGGCCAGACTAGGTGTTAGAAAGTTAATGCCAATGAGCCCATTAACAGGCAAGTGGTTTAAAAAGAGCACAAGAAGGAAGCACTTGAGAAGGAAAGGGGAGGGGGAGAGAAGGTGAATGAGAAAAGGCGAGGAGAGCCTGACAAGGGGAATTCTCTGAGCACAGATACCTTAACCTCTCCCCAATGGGAAAAGGGGCCAGGAAGCTGGAAAGCAATGCATGTACCAATATGTATTGGTGGAGGGATTGAGACCATTCTAAATAAAGTACACGCCAATGCTTACAAGCAAGATCAGCTCACAGTAGTGGGAGAGGTCTCTCATGGGAGAGGTAGGGATATGGTAGCCATGCCCCTGCTGCAGGAAGGTAAATGCTGGTCCACAATATTGTCCTCTTCCACCAGTCAATGTCAACTCAACATGAAAGCATTCACAAAGAGGGTGGAGGAAGGAAGGAATCACGTAACATTTACTCTATCGTTCACCACTTACTTTGTCTTAAAGTATTCTGAAATGCCACCTAGTTCATCTCCCCCGCAACACACACTTTCTCTCTGTATCTCTTTCTCTCTCACACAGTAATTCCAAATATGTGATGGTGAATTTTTGCATCCTAATAATGCCTGGAATATTTTTTTGGGGTGGCTGACTGGTCTAAAGCAGGGAGAAGCTTGCATTCAATAGATGTTGAACATTGTTGTTGATCAACTGTCTTCTTATTATGCCACTGTTGTCAATATTAACTACAACAAGGGGCTTATATGTCTCCAAGAAACACATGTAGATTTTTTTTCCTTGCCAATTGACTGACATTGCCATATTTTCCGTAAAGATTGTACTAACAGATCCATTTGTGTAAAATCTGTTATTGATGATGCAGAGGCCCTACCAAGTATTTCACCTCACTGTGGCAACAAAAGAGTCAGTAAGTTTAAAGTTGTGAATGTTTATAAATGAAGACTGGAACATTCCACCTCTAACAACACTTCAACATCCAACCATCTATGCTGGGGGCTTCAGTGGCCACCACACCTTATAGGGCTGCAGAGAAATCTGAAAAATGGATTGGGCTTCTATAAGTGATCAATGTCTCTTGCATGACCCTAAGCAGCAACTCACCATTTTCTCTGACAGTGGAGCACAGCTAATTTCTTGACCTCAGTTGGGTCACCTTATCAAGGAGCCAATCATTATCAACTTCTGAAGTTCTCCATACACAGCAAGCACTGCCCCATTCTTACTCGGATAACAGCAATAATCACTGTCCCTAGATTGTGGTGGAATTATAGAGAAGCAGACTGTGGAAAATATTCAGAGTTGACCGATGAGTGTGTAATGTGTGTTCCACATAATACTTCTATAGAAAATGCTTACACTCACTTCTCAAAATCACCTTTCAAAATAGTCACTAAATCCATCCCACATGGCTACCAAAAGATTTACATATTCTTCTTAGATGAGGAATATGCAGAACTTTGGAAGCAGGGTGAAGAGTCTGGTGACCCAGAGGGAGCAAACCACTGCATTGACAGCCACAATGCTCATTTCAGGGAACATTGTACATCAAATATGGACATGACAAGATCTAGCAGGAAAGCCTGGTCACTCATAACGAAGCTTAGAGCAGCACAGAAAACATCACCCATATGTCAGTGTGAAGTGTCCCTGAACAGCATCATCACAAAACTAATATTGCAAAAGTCAACAGGGTTGAATCTTTTGAGAAGTCAGTAAAGAAGGAATGTGCTAATACAGACTGGTCCTATCTCTGAGTGAGAAAGATATCTTCCAGCCTTTCTTCATTGAGGAAGTGGATACAGTACTGAGCTGCAAGAAAACTGGAAAAGTATATGGCTTTGACAAGATTTCTCCAGTAATGTGATTTTATCTTGGTAAGAAGAGCATGAAGTGGCTCTCAATTTTCCTTTTGTATATCATCCAAGAGAATAAGATCCCTAAGAATAAGGATGATAGCTATACCAAACCCAGGAAAAGATCATTCCCTTCTATCTAGCTACCATACGATATCACTTGTAAATTGTGCTGACAAACTTTTGGAGCAACTAATTCTGCAAAGATATATGCCCATAGTAGAGCAGTCTCTTGACTGATGACCAGGCAGATTTCAGTCCTAATAGGAGCACTTGTGACATAGTTCTTGTTCTTACCACTTGTATAGAAAATGGTTCTCAATAGAAGAAAAAGACACGGGCTGTGTTTGTTGACATTGCAACAGCATATGATACTGTCTGGCACACTGGCCTCCTGGTCAAGATGTCACAGATGTTACCTCTATAGTTGGTTATGGCTACAGAAATGATGCTTTGAAACAGACAATTCCAAGCAATGCTCGGAAATTAACTGAGCATATGGAGGATCCAAGCAAATGGACTCCCACAGGTGTCTGTTCTTGTCCCATTTTTTTCAACATATTTACTAATGATCTGCCTCCAACAATCTCAAGGCCATTCAAGTACGTAGATGACATCTGTCTTGCTTCAAGATACAGAGATTTCAGAAAGATTGAGGACAACCTGAACCAAAATATGGCAGCCATCAATGACTAATGCAAGAAGTGGAGACTTAAGCCCAGTGTATCAGACAACATTGGCATGCTTTCGTCTCAATCATGCTAATGCTTCACGAGAGCTTAACATCTTCTGGAATGGAGAATTACTGGCACATGTCCCACACCACTATATCTGGAAGTAACTATAGTTTGCACACTTACCTATAAGGACCACCTCTCCAAGATAGCTCAGAAGATTAAGAGTAGCAATTTCCTCTTAAATAAGCCTGTGGGCTGAGCTTAGAGAGCTAATGAACAAACACTACACAGCTTGGGCTCATTCTCTACTAATCAGTCTGAGAATACTGTGCTCCTGTGTGGTTAAACTCTCCCATGCAAAGCTAGTTGATATGCAATTGACTGAAACTATGAGAATAATAACAGGGACTATGAGAGCAACAAAAACAGAGTGGCTCTCAGTTCTTTCTAATATCCTGCCTGCTAACCTCAGGCATTATATTGCAACAAAGAACCTCCTTGTCAAAATCCAGGGGATTTGCCAGTTTTCAAAGATAGATGGGAGGTGCTTCACCACTGACTCACCAGCAGAAGACAAATCTGGACTATGTTACCGACCTTCTCCACAGCAGATGCTGTCATGTTGTAGCGAGCAAAATGGGAATGAGCTGCTCCTTCTGCAAGAAACTCCTTCTGCATCATTCAGCTTAATGAGAGATCACCTGGCTTTAACTGCCACTCTATCTCTGGTGCAGTCTTGACCATTTCAGATGTGGGGTGGTGACACGTGAAACAAATGACCATACTTGTGGACCTGGGAACTTCTGTAGCTGTGGTGTGGTGGAGGACCTCACACTCCTACCTGAACGGCTGCTCTTCTCATGCTGGTCTATCAGGAGGACTGTCCAGACTCCATACTGCTGACCCTGAGGGCACTTGAGTGGCTAAAACATATGTGATGTCTATATAAGCCTTTCTGAGTCTGACACTTTTGTATTTTTTTACTTCTATGTCTGTTGTATCCTCCTACTTGACATTTTGTATTTTGAACTTTTTTTCCATTTCTATTGTATCACTTGTTCATTTGCTAACAATAAAAGCAAGATTCTCATAATCACATTCAGAATGCATAGAGTTACATGCACACATTTATACAATAGACAGTCTCTTTGTTTATGCCTTATTTAACAAACCTTCCCTACAATGTACACCATGTACACTATCTCCTAAGAAGCCTTTCCTATTTTTTGATTGCAAACAGTGATTATTGCAAAGCTCTTTTCACCTGTACGTTTTAAGTAGTCCTTAAAAAGTTGTGAATAAAAATGGCCGTCTAATTTATGTCAGCTGCTTTGATATGAAATGGCTTTATTTTTGCACCTTTATAATTTTATTTTATTTATTTATTTAAATTGAGACGTGTTTTGCTATTAAGAGTTAATGTGCTTCCAGGTACAATGTATGGGGAACTAATGGAATCCATTCATATGATTTTCCTAAAAGCTTCGAATATAAAGTAAATTTATTTTTATTTTATTTTATTTATTTTGGTGGTGGAAGACAGTTTCACTCAAAACTGATTCATTTTTTCTGTGATTATGAATTAAAATAAGTGTATATAATTTTTAAAATAGTTAAGGCTATGTCTATGCATGAAGTTCAGCAATAAAACAAAACATAGGGACTGTTTTGAGTCTGAGACTTAAATAGCCTTTCAAATAAATGAAAAAATATACTTGCTGTGGGTCAGCAACAAGTTCTTCTTCATTGTGTTGTTTCTCCAAATAGACACAAATGGAAAAATTGCTGTGGCCATTCCATAATTCTTAATGTAGACCTTTGAGGTGGACTCTTCATGCTCTGAAAAGCTTCACAGTGTTTGATTGTACAAGTCATGAGTGTTTCAAATGTTTCATTTTTCCATTAAAAGCAGACTTTCCCAAAATTTAAATCTCTAAATGTCACATTTAAAAAGAAGCTAAATCCACCAGGGCTCACTAATTTACTTCCAGAAGAAGCCAAGCCATTATCATGGGATACTGTAGCAAAGCAAAAGTATATCAGTTGTCCATGAGTGAGAAGAGGGTCCCAGAGAATATCTGCCATACAACGGCTCATGGAAAGGCTATTCATTGATTTCCAATTTTCTCTGTCAAAGGGAGAATTCATTTTCACCCCAAAATCTCTAGAACACTGAGGGTCCAATCCAGTGCCCATTGAAATCAGGAGAAAGATTCATATGAACTTCAATAGGCATTGCACCATACAGACTAAGGGCCTAATTCTGATCACATCAGTTCTACAGTATAATTCCATTTACTTCAGTGTACCTTTTTTGTGTTATTCCTAAGAAAAGTAGGTGTAAAACTCCTGTTGTGATTTGCTAGTATTTCACACAGGTGTAAATGACTACACAAAATTAAAGACGCTAGAGAATCAGGGTCATTTTATTGACTATTTCACAGTATCACATATAATAGGGCATTTATCACTCCATTAAGAATATTATCTTCCATGTTAAACTAAAATATATTGCATAGGGGAAAAGGAGATTAGAAACGTAATTCATATATGGTGATTGAGGTCAAAATATGCTTCACTGTAAATAAATTAAATTAAAATTCTCTTCTCTCCCTAGTGGAATTTCAATATACATTTGATACTCAACTATTTTACGCTCCATTCCATCTCAAATCTCTATACTCCCAATATTAGATATTTGCTGGAGAGAGCAAGCTCACATAAAGGTACATTATTCTACACCTTATGGATCCATGAGAAATTTCAGGATTACTGGAAATAAATTCATGCTTTTATTGAACAGATACTAAAAGTTAATCCTGCTTGAGCTAAAACATTCTGTTCATGGTGCCCTTTCACATCTCTTCAGTGTCCCTGGACATGATGAACTATTGGCAGCTATGCTGACAGTTGGAAGGATATTCATAACACATACACCAAAACAACTGACAATTCCCTCCTTTGTGGAATGGTTTTCAGTGATTGGCAGATAGCTAACCTCTCACATCTGGCACACTGTAAGGATAACAATTAAAAAAATTAAATCAGAAACTTTCATGGAAGTCCTAAAAAAATCTAATGTCCCACGAATCCTGGGGATGTGAATCTGTTACAGGTTATACTTAGCAGGCAAGGTGTGTGGAACAAATACTAAATTTTGATTGAAGGGGAATAGTTTTATATAATAAATCTCAATGACCAATGATTGACTTACTTTTTTCCGCAGCAGAGACAGAATGACTACAATGAGAGATATTTGCAGTGTTGTTGTAATGTTGGTCCCAGGATATTAGAGAGACAAGGAGGGTGAGGTAATATCTTCTATTGGACCAGCTTCTGTTGGTAAAGAGACAAGCTTCCAAGCTACACAGAGCTCTTCTTCCTAAAGGAGAGCTCTGTGTAGCTTGAAATCTTGTCTTTTTCACAAGAGAAATTGGTCTAATAAAATATATTACCTCACCCACATTGTCTCTACAATGAGAGAGAGAATTGGGGACTGGGTTATATGTTAGTTGTTCTTTATATACACTTCTTTGTAACCATAAAACATTTTTTTATTATCTTCAGTTTGTTTTGCCATTATTACTGGGGTTACTAGTTGTTCTGAATAAAAGTGGTATGAATTGATGGAGCTAAACAACTGTTTCTACCCCCACCCAAACCCCTCTTTTCCAGATGTACATGTACAGCAGGCTGGACAGGGCCACAATGCACTGAAGATATAAATGAATGTGATTCTTACCCATGCTTAAATGGAGCCACCTGCCAGGAATCTGCTATCCAGGGGCAGTTTATATGTATTTGTCCACCATTTTATACTGGTGCCTTTTGCCAGCAGCGCTACAATCCCTGTGACCGACCGTACAATCCATGTATAAACAACTCAACCTGCTTAGCACAGGTTGATGGGAATCCATTGTGTGTTTGTGAAAAAGGTAGGATTTCAGATGGTTTACAAATAATTTCTAATTATCAGTAGCGCATATTAGGCATTCTGTTGAATCACAAAGAAAATTGCAACTGTATGGTAAATTTAAATACATATTTTGCAAAACAATAATTTATAGACCCTTCCAGCTAAAGATTGTAAAGCACTTTTAAAGCTTTAACAAATTATGCCTCATAACATTTCTGTGAAGTAGGTTGAGATTTATCCTAAATTGGTCATTTTGACTGCTATAGACATGGTCCTTGCTGTGAAGAACTGACAGCCGAAATAGACAAAGCAGACAAACAGAAATAACTGAAAATTGTTAATTGTACAAAAGTTGGGGCCAGACTATGTGTGGTCCCTGCCTACCAACACACAAGAGAACTGCCCCCATAGAAGTCTGTGGCATACAGGACTTACTCTTGCTTCTTCCCATGCCAAGGAGTAGGGCTCGAAAGAGGGTGGAGAGAATTAGGAATAGCCTTGGTCTCCCTCCACACCAGTGTGTGAAAAGAGCTGGTACCTCAGGAGAATAATCTAATGGATAGAGCAGACTGAGCCCCAATCCTCATGCACAATCAACAGCTCTACAGTAGGCACTGATGTTTTGTTTTGGCCGGAAGCTGGAAATGGGTGACAGGGAATCGATCACTTGATGATTACCTGTTCTATTCATTACTTCTGCAACACTTGGCATTAGCCACTGTTGGAAGACAGGATACTGGGCTGGATGAACCTTTGGTCTAACCCTGTATGGCTATTCTTATGTTTTTATGTTCTGGGATGTGGCTTAAAAGTCACAATCTAGGTCCTGAAATACAAGATTCTGTAGGATGGAACATAGCATCAGTGGAACAGTGCAAAACATCTCTGCATGGTTTAGGATAGGGATTGAGGCATATGCTAAGCGCTTAAAACTGCAGTAGAAATTTTACTATGCAGAATGTAATTACTTTAGTTGGAATTACCCAGGACTTTGAAGTCAATGCCTCCACTTATATAAATGGCAAACATCTTGGTTTCAATGTCACAGTAACAGTAATATTATCCTCTTTATTGTGAATATGTGCATTGAATCTCTGAGTTTCAAAGGGTGTATATAGTGCTCAGAAGTATTAATATATATTTTTCTCATCTGGTAAGGCTTACCATAGATTGCTGAACAAAAAGAGGTTCATTAATTGTGGAAGTATGTGAGTTGCTCACTGAATGAAAGGTTAACATTTAATGTCATGCTGACAATAGAAAATGGCTTGATACAAGTTTTTGACCTCGAGGCTTTTCTTTCAGGAATGATTCATAAAGAATAATGGATATTAAAGTTCTATATCTTTTCTTAATGTTTATAGCTGAGAAAAATCTTGTGGTTGGAACATCTTGCATTAATTTTAAGCATATAACTTCTATTAAAGTTAGTGAAAATTTCCATTAGATTAAAATAGATGTGTGCAGACACACACACATATATAGCTGTATCTATAAAATGAACTGATTATATTTTTCTTGACATTCATATATGAATGAAGTATATTTTTGTTTATGATAAACTATTAATATCTATGTGATCTTATTAAATACTCAAACTATGGGATGTGAAACTGTTATTAATTTCACATATCCCTATATAGGTTTGGGGACCATAGGCTTGGGGAAAAGAAATGTACCTAGTATTCTACAGGAATATTTTTGTCAAAAAGGCACAGCTTAAATTAATATAATAATTGCTTAAATATGCTTTAACAAGCACCATAAAAATCCAGTATTAAAGATACACAGCTGGAAATATTTTCTGCCCTTCTAGTATTAATTGCTTTCAGTTGGAATTCGATAGAGTGGGATATGACTCTATCAAATTGTGAAGTCTCTTTTGTACGTGGCCTGAAATATTGGTAGGGTGGCCATATTAGTTCAAATTTTCCAAGGGCTGTCTGTTATGCTGCATTACAGAGATCTTCCCTGCCCAGGAAAGATATTTGACACATCTTGCTGAGGGCCCATCACTGAGATGGTTCTGGACTTTCAACTACTGGCCCACCCCCATGGAACAATGATTTTCCTACACAGGGTCCCAAAGGGTATGTTTTTTGGATGGAAAGCATGGTGGATATGAAACTTCACAGTATGAGTACCTGACACAGAAACAAAAGCCTTGTATAAGACTTATCGATTATGAGGCCAGAAGGCACCATTATGATTATGTAGATTTCCTTCTCTTATAACACAGGCCGTAGGACTTTCCTGAATTGATTCCTGTTTAAACTACAGCACATTTCTTAGAAAAGAAAACATCCATTCTTGATTAAAAATTTCCAGTTATGGAGATTCCACCACACCCCTTAGAAGTTGTTCCAATGTGTAATAACCCTCACTGTTAAAAATGTATATCCTTATATCCTGCCTGAATTTGTCTAGCTCCAACTTCCATCCGTTGGATCTTGTTATGCCTTTGTCTCAGAGTCTGAAGAGCTCATTGTCTGTTTTGTTCGCCATGTAGGTACATATAAACTGTGAACAAGTCACCCTTCAAGCTTCTCTTGGTTAAGCTAAAAAGATAGAGCTCATTGAGTCTATCACTATAAGGCATGGTTTCCAATCCTTTAATCATTCTCATGGCTCTTCTCTAAACCCTCTCCAATTTATCACCCACCTTCTTGAAATGTGAGCATAAGAACTGGACACAGTATTCCAATAATGGTTGCACCAGTGCCAAATACAGAGGGAATCTAACCTCTCTAATCCTAATAAATATCCCCCTGTTTACACATCCAAGAGTGAGAGTCTGTTCTTTGCCTTGGGCATGACCGTTGCCACACATAAGAAGGATTTGCAGGAGAGAGAGAGGGCAGGGAGGACTCTGCCCAGCCTGAAAAAAAAAAACCCAGAAAAACAATACAATTACTTCCGGGGTATAGGCAAGTGTCACAATCCTGATGAAGCTTCCCCCCATGATGGACACTCACCAGCTGCTGTGTTTGGATCCCAATACTGCATTCAGGTAGTTTTAGTCAATTTTGGTCTGTGTAGGCTCTAAGCACTTTCTTTTTCTTTGGCTTCTAGGCACATTCCCAGGGTATATAGTCTCTGTCTGCACCCTTTTCAGAACTGGGACCCTGCAGTCTAGCTGTCCAGGTCCCAAGTCTATGACTGAACTTCCAAAAGAACCCAGTAGCTTAACCACAACCTTCTCAGAGTTCCACCCTTGTTAGTACTTTAGTTGTTACTTTAAACTTCTAGGGACACATGATAGTTGCAACAAATAAGACACAGACTTTGAAAGCGGATTTTGAAACTAACAACTCTTTACTTTTGACAACACAAGATGTAAACAGATCCATGGAAAATAAGAAACATCTGTATATCATTCCCTACTTCAGTTTCCTCACCACTCTTGCTCTGGTATTTGTCAGTGTCCTTTCAAGGTTACAGATCCCCTCTCCAGGACATAACTCCTCCAGTTCAAACTTCTTCTCCAGATCCTGGGGTCCCCTCTCTGACTCTTACAGGTTTCTACAGCTTCAGATGGTGTGACTGTCAAAATGTTTCCCCTCGCTCAGAAAGCATGCCCCTTTGTGTGTTTTCAAGCTCTCAGCACCTTTGTTTGTAAAAGTCACTCGTAACGCCTGGATTCTTGTTCCCATTTTGGGGATTTTCCTCTCTTCCAACTACTGCCTCTGCTCAGGGACCCTCCTTAGCATACCCATTGTCTTGCAGAGTATAGTCATTAAATATTAATGACTTCTTTTGTTTGTTCTGTAGCTTCTTCTAGACAGGGTCTATGAAACATGACCAGGGTCCTTGTCAGTCCGTGGCTGATGGACTACAAATTGAGAGTTAGTGTTATACGTAGAGGTTATAATATCAAAGAAAATGTGTAAGTTATACATAGACAGGTTCCCCCAAACTGTTCACAGAAAGTTCCATATATGCTATAGTGTACACATGTAATTCCCTGAGGACAACGGCTTTTTTAGCTTTTCATCAGGTCTTTCATTTATCATACTTCTGCTATCTGTCTAGGTAAGTGCACCTACCACATTACAGCTCATAGTGAACTCAGCAAGGTGTTTGCAAACAGTAGTGCCAAAAGTAGCAGAGGTGCTCAATTATTCTTCACTGATGTGCAAAGCAGTGGAAAACCCAAACAGGAAGAAATCCACTGCTCTGCTGGGTCTCCTGGAAGTTGGCTCCATGGGTCTCTGCAATGGAACACAGAAGGGAAAGTGGCTATGTTCTCCACAAACAGATGTGTAGCCAGTGGATTCCTCTGCTGTGTAAATCTATATGGCCCACATAAAGTTTAGAGATGTGCAGTTGGCTGCATCAGCAGAGGTAGGAACAGGGTTCGCCCAGTGTGTGTGTGTGTGTGTGTGTGTGTAACATCTGGTTTGGCACATTATGGGAACAGGACCATTACAATTAATGGTAAAACTACTACCACAGGAAGTAGGATTGAGCCATCCTGTGAATAGGAAGAAATATTTCAGTCTGTGTGTATACAAATTGCAAGCAATTCAGAACATATTACCAGACCTGGTAGCTCTAATGCAGTACTTTGACTGCTGAATATGTTATATAAAACTACATAACTGAGGTAATTTAGCAGAAACTCTCTCTTGGGCAGTGGCGCTCAAACTTTTCCTGTCACATCCCCGCTTTCCAGTAATGGAATCTTTCTGTGCCCCCCACTCCAGAGCAGGGCTGGGTGGTACTCCCTCCTCTCCCCCAATGGGGGCTGTTGTAGGCCCTGCTGCGTGCCCCTCAAACATTCCTTCGCACCCCATAGGGGGCCGTGCCCCACATTTGGGGACCACAGCTCAAGGGGAATTAGAAATGTCACCTTATATATTTGTGATACTCTATTTGTTTCTGATAAGAGCATTAGTATTTCATAATCAACTTATTCATTGATGTTTTAGAGCTACATCCTCACTGTCTGCTCTGTAAAACATCTTGGATGTATAATAAAAGAATCAGTATGATATCCAGTAGTTCTCCATCTTTTACTCCCCTTCTTTCCCACCAAATTTTGAAGTTTGAAGTTGCAGTGTGCTAGTAGCAAACTGATAACACTGCTCTACAGCCAAAATGCTTCTGAAATAAATGTAGTCAAACTTTACTAATTCTGGGTCACTGAGAACAAAAATGATGCTTAAAATTGTTGATTGGCTCTAATTTTCAAGATATGCTATTGGGTCAGTATATACGACCCTTGACTTGGGAATGGCGGAGGATAAGTGAGTTATAAAGGGAAGGGATCTCAATTTAAACCAGAAATGACTAAAATACATCTTTGACTGGATCTATGAATAAATCTGTGACTGGGTTTGGACAGTACTTGCTTTTTAGGCAAAACAATGAATGATGCAATCTGAAGCTGGTACTGCGTCATACATGATATGAATTGCATCATGTTATTCCTAGAAGTCATGGATGATGCAATCATAACGAAGCTTACATCACTCTGCTGAACAAATTGCCCTATATCAGCTCTAGAAATCATACAGTGTCGTGCTCTCCTATTTGTCAGTGTTTGATTTTGCAAAGGGACGCATTTTTGTTTAGCCAAAGTGAGCAGAGATGCCTCGTACTTGTGTGAACAGTGCAGATAACTTCTGCTATGTTTGTGGTGAAGTGACTTTTGCATCACAAAAGCGCAGAATAACCACTATGGTTAAAAAAGCCTATCACCTTTATTTTGGCTGCAAAATTGGAGATCAGGACAAGAGGTGGGTCCCACACATATGCTGCAACACTTGTGCAACAAATCTTCGCCAGTGGTTGAACAGGAAAA
Organism: Terrapene triunguis; assembly: GCF_002925995.2. Taxonomy (NCBI): domain Eukaryota; kingdom Metazoa; phylum Chordata; order Testudines; family Emydidae; genus Terrapene; species Terrapene triunguis. The sequence goes on from NW_020664393.1 coordinate 36,576,254, forward strand.
GGAAATCTATGCCTTTTGCAGTACCAATGATTTGGAAAGAGCCAACAGATCATACCAGCAATTGTTACTTCTGCATGGTGCCTCCAGTTGGGAAAGGTGTGTCAAAGAAAAAAAAGTGGACTGTGCCTTATCCAAACATTCCATCAGCTATACGCCCAGTACCCCACGGAGAAGGACTGCCGGTTCCTGATGCACCAGAATCATTCTCACTTGAGTCAGATGAGGAAGAGGAAGAGGATGAAACTTCTGGTCCTGAACCATCAATGTCACAGGACCCACATTTTCTCCCATCCTCCTCCTCTGAACCACACCTCATAACACAAGGTGAACTGAATGACCTTGTCAGGGATTTGGAACTACCCAAGAGTAAGGCAGAGCTGTTGGGCTCCAGACTACAGCAGTGGAATCTCCTGGCAGGTGATGTTAGGGTTTCCATGTTCCGTGACCGTCAAAAGGATCTTGTCCCATTCTTCTTCATGGAAGGTGATCTTGTAGCCTGCAACAACATGGATGGTGTGATGGCAGCCCTCAACATTGTTCACGATCCAGATGAGTGGAGACTGTTCATTGATTCATCGAAGACGAGTCTTAAAGCTGTTTTACTGCATAATGGCAATGTTTTGCCATCAATTCCAGTTGGTCATGCAGTCCATATGAAGGAAACCTATGACAACATGAAACAACTTTTGAGGTGCATAAACTATGACCAACATCAGTGGCAGCTTTGTGGCGATTTGAAGGTTGTTGCTCTCTTGCTTGGTCTGCAGACTGGATAAACAAAGTACTGCTGTTTTCTCTGCGAATGGGATAGTCGTGCAAGAGATTTCCACTACATCAAGAAAGATTGGCCACTCCGACAGTCATTGTTCAGCATCCACCACTTGTTGAATCAAGGAAGATTTTGTTACCACCCTTACACATCAAGCTGGGTCTGATGAAGAACTTTGTCAAGGCCATTGACAAAACACAAGCAGCTTTCAAGTACCTCCGTGGAAAATTTCCAAGGTTAAGTGAAGCTAAGATAAAGGAAGGTGTCTTTGTTGGTCCTCAGATTCGTGAACTTCTTCGAGATGATGCATTTGACCATGCACTGCGTGGCAAGGAAAAGACGGCATGGAAAGCCTTCCAGTTAGTGGCAATAAATTTTCTCGGAAACAACAAGGCAGACAACTACAGGTTGTTGGTGGAAAACCTCCTCAAGGCATACAAAAGCCTTGGTTGCAACATGTCACTAAAGATACATTTTTTTTTCCACCGAACTGCGGAGCAGTGAGCGACGAGCACAGCGAGCAATTTCACCAGGACATTGCAACAATGGAGAAACACTATCAGGGCAAATGGAGCCCATCAATGCTTGCAGACTATTGCTGGACAGTGACAAGAGATGCTCCATTTAATGAATACAAGAGACAAGCCAAGAAGCGCCGCGTAGACACTGAATAGGACTAAACTATGTACAGAATAGTTTTTTGCCTTTTGTTTCATAATAAATTTTATTTATATAACCCTTTTGCTGATTTTTAAAGGGTTACATAAACAGGACAGGTGAAATATTATCATGTAAAGCAACCATAAACACATGAAAAGACCTAGGTTTACAATTTATGATTAAAACTCTACTATCTACACAATATACATAGACATAAAATGTAAAAACTTAAATATCTTAGAAACAGTAGCCAATCAGTTGTTTTAATTGTCATATTTGAATTCAGCACATCAAAATACATAATAAATAGCACATTTTATCTCTGAAGCAGACGACTTCTCAAAAATTGTAGACCAGTGTAATTTTTTTGAGTTTATGTTTTACCCTTAAAGACCAGTTTAAGTTTTGAAGCCCCAAGTTGCAAACAAACGCATATTTTAAAAATGCTGTTCTCCGTGCTTTTTGCAACAGTGGAAAAATATGCATGAAATTGGCGGCACTTCGGAGGCTGCTCTACTGTGCCGCTTCATTCTTCGGTGGCAATTCGGTGGCCGGTCCTTCGCTCCGAGAGGGACTGAGGGACCCGCTGCCGACTTGCCGCCGAAGACCCAGACATGCCGCCCCAAGAACCTGCTTCCTCCGCTGGTGCCTGGAGCTGGCCCTGGACTCTATTCACAAGCCACTTTTTTTCTAACGAGATATCAAAAGTTGCGTAAAACATGGACTGATAAATAAAACCCATTGATTTCTTAAATTGTGTTATATCATTGTTTGATCTTTGTATGAGAAATCTGATCAAATCCAAGTGGAAAGGGTCTCCTGTAGTTAGTCACCTCTTCAAAGATAATTTCCTGAGAAGACCAGATCTGGAATTTCTGAACAGGGTTCTGACTGCAATCCCTTGTTGGCAGGCAACAGCATGTGCCATTTGCTCCTTGCTATCGATCAGATAAATATTTTTATTTGGAAATTAAGAAGGTTGGTTTAAGTTCAGAAAGATAGTTCAATTTGTCCTCATAAAAGACAGCAAGGTAGGTAGGGGAGTGTGTGTGTGTGTGTGTGTGTATTTTAAGTCCTGTCTAAGTAATATCTCACATGGCTTTGAAATGTGGAAAAGAAACTTTGTAAAGCGTTGTCCGGAAGAGCTGCATCTGATCGTTTACATGTGCTGTTGATTTACAATTTGAATCCCAAGCTTCACTGATTTGCATTATCAGAGGCAGCAAGTAGTTAAATTTAAATGTGCCTATTACTTTAGTACACATGCTACTAAAGATCATTATGGTAACAATACATTACAGCAAGATGCATAGTTCCAGGCTTGGTACCACTTTACAAAATAGCTTGCCTAAAATAAAAATGATTCTGTTTTGTAATTTAAATGAATGAATTATATTCACAACACAAGAGACAAATTAGGTTTAGCAGTATAATATATTTTGTATCATGTATTGGACAAATTCTTATTTAGAGAATGTGAATTCCTTTGCAACTGATAACATTAATTAATAGTAATGTTAATATTTAAATATATTAATTCAGTTTAAATAACAGATAGGTTGTGTCCATTCTTTCCCCCCCATTCCCTTAGGAAATATTAAATAATTTGTAAATTTGCTAGGGTACTAGAAATAAAACACTGTATCCATACATTGTTCTAAGTTTAAACGTCCCATAGGACCATAGTTATTTGGAGTGTAATTGTTAGTTTGGAGTATTGGAACATTCGTATAAAGTATTCAAATGGATTACATTATCCTTTAAAGTAAATGCTCACACATATAGTAGTATATGAGACACAAAAACTTTAGGTACCATATAATAGCAAAAAAAGAACCATGCAAGCAAATTAACAGGGTAATCTTTCGAGATTCAGTGATTTCCTTTCTATGTCATATTTGTGCATATTCCAATAAGATTAAGCATTTTTTTGGTCACATGTAGTGCTGTTGGTGTCTTTCTAATTCTCCTCATAGGAGAAATAGTTTACATATAGTATTTTAAATAAAATGTTCTGATGTATTTTAAAAAGAAAGCGGTATGGGATTTGAACTCTCCTGATTATAAGAGAAATGTGGGCATAATGTTGTGCTGCTCTATTTTTATAATTTTCTCAGAGAACATTTGTCTTGAATGAATAAAAAAGTCTTATTATCTTGAGCTCTGATTCAGACTTGTACTGTGCTGACTTCATAAATTATACATATATTGTAGCATAGATGCATGGAAATTACACCTGGAATAAAGTAAAATAGAGCTGCCTGTAACTTCCAACTTCTACTTTTAAATATAAGTACCACTTTTTAGACTTGAGTTAAAGCGGTATCTGAAATGTACAATAAAATTTGCCAATCTGGATATTATTTTTTTTAAATTAAATCAGCTAAAGTATTTAAAAAAATAGAGCAGGAACAAAGTCAACAAAGTTCGTTTTCTCTCTCTCTCTCTCTCTTTCTCATTTTATATGTATCTGTCAAAAAATATATATGATTAATCCCCCCCATTGTCTTTTATCTTATCACCTGCTCCCCCTGATATTTAAAGGCCAAACTTATTTATTCCAGAGAGAGAACTCAACAGTAGACTGACATCTTGGGATTTCATCATACAGTGGCCCCACTGACATTTTGTAATGAAACCTATGTGTTTCTGTGTTGTGTAGCATAATTAATAAAGTAATGTATGTGCGGTATGCATTCTATGTTGATTTGCTTTTACGATGACTATGCTTAGCCATGGGTTGGAGAAGATCGGGATGGTTGTGGTGGAATTTGAGCCTAAATGCAGTGTTATATGTACAACACTCAACCTCAATTAGCATAGAAATGATTGCAGAACATCTTCATCAGGTGGGGAAGGCTGAAGGGAGCAAGGTTTGGATAACTCACTCCATTTTCATTTTTTATGTATATCCTTTACAGCTGGCTCCGTTGTTTAAAATACCAGCTATCCTCTCAAACTAAAAAAAGATACCTATAGAAATACCACAAATAAAAGTGAAACTATTACATAAAATACTTTTACTGGTTTTAGAAAATTCACTTTGGTTGCATTGCACATACTTTATATTTGACGGCATCCAAAAAATACAAGCTACCTCTGCACATTGTGGTTACATCTTTTAGTTATTTCAAGTGTTAAACATTTTTTCTTTCTTTTTCTGTGTACTACTTTTCAGCAAAGTCTAATTTCCCTAGCCCATTGGCATAGGCTGCTAGTCTGTAACAGAACTCAGTCTCAGAAATGTCAAACATAATGAATAAAGGAAAATCACAAAAGAGAAAGTTGGCCACAGACACTCCTATGGGTCCCAGTCTCATAGGCTCTGCATGTTCTTCCAATTCATCAACCAAACCTGAGATAAAGAGACAAGCTGCCACCTCTTCTGTTGCTGTTCAAAGTCATTGGGGTATCATGTATCAAAAGAAAAACTCCTGAAGAACAACATACTGTCAGTGTCTGCTGGCTACCTGATATAACCAATCACACTATTGAACAATAATATTGAACTGTGAAGGCAAGCCCCACTTTCCAATCTTTTCACCTTTCTTTTTTCACTAGCAAACTACATGGAAATAATAGAAAAGGATTCAAACTATAAAATGCAGATCTTCATCCGGGTTTCTTTCACCCCAAAATTCAAGAGTATTTGGATCCGGGCCAGTTCAAGATCATTCCAGAAATCTATATAACTCTCAGTGTTTCTGATGCTACTTTAATGAAGTTGTTTGTTATAGGACTTGTGTAAAAGCAATGCATTGTTTTAGGGATTTTAGTCCCTGTGCTCGGGCAGCGCAACTCCTTTAAGCAGTTTTAATGGCACGTGTCACACAAACAAGAATGAAGCAGTTGGTATGTTCTTAAAACCTCTAAAATTCCAGACAAAAGCTCCTTCAGAATCATGTAGGGAATCTGGTAGTGCTCATAATCTGATAAGATAAGATCAAAAGAGCATGGATAGCCTTGAGGTTAAGGCATTGGACTTGGACACAGGAGATCTGGGTTAATTTTCCAACTCTGTCATTGCTCTTCCTATGTGACCTTAAGCAAGTCACTTAGCCCTCAATTCAGCAAAATCCTTAAGCACATATTTCATATAAGTACCTAGATAGCTAAAGTTAGGGTGACCAGATGTCCTGTTTTTAAAGGGACAGTCCCGTTTTGGGGGACTTTTTTTTATATAGGCGCCTATTACCTCCCCCACCCCCTGACCCATTTTTTCACAGTTGCTATCTGGTAACCTTAGCTAAAGTTAGATCAAGACCAAATGTTTATTCACTAGACAAAGCAGGAAATAAGCACTAAGAGAGATTTGTTTCTCTATTACCTTTATTAAAGAGAAGTCTGTGTCACGGACTTCTAGAAAAAAAATGACAAGAAATAACCCCCATGCATTTTCTATAGCCTTGATTTGTGAAATACATCAGGTAATATATTGCTTCCTTGTCCATTCAGTATTGGTGGTGCAGACTGCATAGTTAGTGAAATCATTAGCATGACTTATTTATATAATATTTCATAAATATGTCATTTTCATGAACTTCATTATGAATTTCAGTCCCATTTAGGATGGAAGACACCTGCTAGAAACATGTAATTTAAAGGTCTAGTATACATGTACAGATAGGATCTGAGTGGTCATGATCAAGAGGTTGAGGCGAGGAGTGGAAAAGAACATTGCCAGTGTTTCACTCCTTCTCCATTTTTCCCTGCCTCCTTAGAATTCCGGAGAACGAGAAAGTTATTGTGGCCTGAAAGAGACTGTGAATGGGTAAATCCTTACTCCATCCTCAACACAACATGCAGATTTGAGTTAATCTCTGAAATTACCCCTCTTCCTGGGGTTTGGCTTTATTTGAAACTCAGAACCAATACTTTTGAGTATAAATTTCTTCTTTGATCTTGGATGGCCCTAGAGTTGTCCTCATAACTCTTTATTTTCCTTTCCGTAGAGCGTCACTCCCAACTCCTTTATATTCAGAACTGCTTTTGCCACAAGGAGTCAACAGGATATTAGCAGCTTTATGAAGGGTTCAAAGACCTGCCACGGGGTTGGATTAACAAAAGAACACTTACAAACAAAGAGAAACACCTGTCTTCTGCTGCAAGAAGTAGCACGGCACAAAATTGTGATGAGGAAAGTAATGACTAGGTCACGCTGTACCAAATAGGAAATCCACAATGGCTGCAGTGTGAGCTAGAGGTTAGATCATGGAACTACAGTCAGCTGACCTGGAGTCCATTCAGATTCTGTCACTAGCTCACTATGTGACCTTGGTCAAGGGCTTTAACTTTTCAGTAATTGAGTTTCTCCAGCTATAAAAGGCAGATAATACTGTCTACCCATCTTTAGGAAGTACTTTGAAATCCTCTATCATTAAATTATTTTTTTTTAAATCACAGATATTCACTTTTAGACTGATATTGAAATATAATACAGTCTCAAACAATGCTTTCAGCATGTTTCTGAAAACAACAGACCTCTGAGTTGTCAGTGGTTATTTTCTTAATTATTATAATTCCATTTCTGATATTATAATGGTGCTCTAATGCATTTTGATAGACACCATAACAGCTCTGGAGTCATTCTGATGCCAATGGTCGTGTGTGTAAGTACTGTTGCGATGTGACTCTTTCACTACAATTGCATAGTTTGAGCATCGTAATGGAGTCATTACAATATCAACTGAAGTGTACAGGTTCCACATGTGCAAGTCACACACCACGTAGCTACATTAACAGTATAATGATGCAGCTATTACAAATTTAATTAAATGGGAGCACCATTGTTATGTGAATCTCATATCATAGTGACATGTCAATGATGTTAGTATGGGAGCAACATGTTAATAAAAACTTATAACCATGACAGCATGAGGATGTGGGGAGCAAGAAAATATTAAATATGTTGTTATACAATTAAGCCTGCAAAAAGGACAATCTTTATCAGGCACACTCTTGTCTTGATTGGCCCAAATTATTTCTAAATCTGTTCAATACAGTTCTGCTCCATCTTATTACAAGGGCACTTCCGCTCAGCAACTCACTCTGTTGTTTGTTTGTATGTTGGTTCCTGTTGCTTGAAAGCTGTTTTATGCTAAAATAAATTTAAAGCAAATTAAACACAAACTACTATGCTAATTTAGGGTTATGACATGAAATCTCACAAAAAAGACGATTCTAAGTTAAAGTTAGTATGCTAAATATTTTTTTTAAAATGTTGTCAGTTTTGTGGTAGGTGCTGGACATGCCAAATACACAACATAAGGAATATATCAGCATACACATTACTTTACTTTACTTTATTTCATCTGTTGCCTTCTGTAGATCCTTAATTTTCTCTTGTCATTTCCATGCACCATGATAATCCGTAGAAAACCATTCAATATTATAAACAGGATTTCTTTGTATCTGTTGGCATAGTGCAGGCTTTATCGGGGTCTTAGTTGTAGTGAGAATTACAAAGATCCATTGTGCCTAGGTTTTGTAACATACAGCATATGAATCTCTATCATAAACTCCAGCTGGTGGGGAGCAGCTGCAGAAGCAGCCAAAGCAAGGACTCCTGTACTGAGGGATGTGTGTAAAATGGGGCCTAGCTGGGACCAACCCATGCCCAGACACACCCTGAACCATGGAGTACTTGCTGTTTAAAGATAGGCAAAATGTCCAGAAGTGTAGATATTATGACACCCCCAGAGAGCTGAATTGTTGTCTAGAAGTGAAAGCAGATGACTTTTAGTCAGGACTACTGAGTTTGGTTCATACTTCCACCACTGACTCAATCTGTGTCCTTGGACAAGTCAATTAACCCACTGTGCCTCAGTTTAACAATCTGCAACAATCTTTAACTTACTATACCTTCCTCAGAGGGGCAAAATGTTAATATTTGTAAAGTGTGTTGAGTTGTTTGTGTGAGAGGTGCTACATAATAATCCAATCCAAAACCCCACTAACTATGGAAAGATTATCATTGGCTTCTTTGGGCTTTGGATCAGGCCCTAATTGCAGAAAGTTCTGTTATGGCTACTAGATGCAACACTTCAGTATTAGTCATTATTATGCCTTTGTGAGTTTATATCTCCATCTGTATCATTTTAACACAGTTTTGTGTTTAACAAAATTATTATTTAATGCTACAATTTAAGATGTAGTATACGTTACAGTAAATTAAACTTTCTGGTGAATCATTCTGTATATATTCTCTTTCTCCCTCTTTCATTAGTTTGAAAAAGAATTGTCATGTATTATGATGTGTTTACATGGGTGACTTCTTATGCAGATAAGAATCATAATGAACTGCTTTCTTTGATGCATTTGAATGTTGAAACCAATTAAACATTTTTTTCTCATCTGTTGACTGCTTTGAATAACTGTGATCTCTGCAAATTCACTTACACATTAGAATGTATTCATCACAGAACTGTTTTTTTTTTCTTTTTGAGATATTCCCACACTTCCTGGTAAAGCATTTTCAAAGCTTTAAAACAGGCTTAATTTCCCCAAAAGATTTAGCAAGGTACTCATTTCTTGCATCTAAATCTGTCTATCTTGTGCATTAAAGTATGATTGGACTTGTTGTATTCTCTGTGGGAAACACTACCTGTTAAGGCTGAGGGATAAGAAATGCTAGGGGGTTACAAGTTCCATTAAGATGGCGTTCACCTGGGTCTTTGTTATCACTGATCCTGACGTTCACACTGTGTAGTAGAGATTGCTGAGCCATACCCATATCATTTATATTTCAGGATTTGAAGGTGCTTACTGTGAAATTGACAGCAATGAATGTATCTCCCATCCATGCCAGAACCAGGGTCACTGTGTAGATGAGGTTAACAGTTACAGGTAAGGAAAACTGTTCATACTACAAAGCCATCAGTTATAATGCAGGGGCAAGTTATCATTCAATTTGCCATTCTTTTGGTATTTTGTATGTGTATTGTTGTTCTAATATTTTAATTATCTGGTTTGTCATTTTATAATCAGTTTGTATAAACAGTTTGTATAAACATTATACTATCTCCAAATTATAACTAAGTTATTTTTCTGATGATCATAGTGATCCAAACATCATATTGAAAAAATCATATTTTTCATCATTGTTTATTTTATATTTACATTAAAGTGAAACTTTCTGTGCATTCAGTGGACATCTTATTTGCTAGGTGCTCCTGCAGACCTGGATTTTCTGGGAGACGATGTGAAGTGGAGATTAATGAATGTTTATCAAGACCCTGCAAAAACAATGGAACCTGCATTGATCTTATAAACAGGTTGGTAACTAGAGCTAAGTGAAAAGATTAACAAACTTTCTTATGAGTAAACTCTACCCATTGGCTTTGCTGGTATTTACGGTGCATATTGTTTGCAAACATCTGGGGAAGTACAGTTTTGTTCACAGGGATGTTTGCAGGAATCAAAGTAGTCATAGCTATTCACAAGGATAGTTACAATAGAAGGACTCTAGCAGACACTTCGATAAGCTCTTTAAAAATTGCACAAGAGATTTCTTGTACAGTTGCAAATAACAAGCCATCTTGTAAAAATCATGACCGGTTTGTGCTGAGACACAGCACTGATATAGGACATATAAGTATCTACATAAAAAGATAGATAATTTTGAGCACAGAAAAAACTCTCAGTTTAATTAAATCTATGACATCTGATAAGGGAACAGAAAACAACACCATGTCACTTAGTTGGCCAGCCAAATAGTACAGATACCAAATCACAGACAGTGAATACTCACAGCAACCAATTCCCGCAAAATTAATAGCCTAAGGTTTGTTCACGCAAACTACTTCATGGAACGAAGGTGGATATGAAACAGATTGGTAAAAATCACAAGCTGTGTGTAGATAATTTTCAAACAGATATGGGCTAAATGAATGTATTTCTCAAATACATTATTGATAGTGATTAATTTGGCTATCTCATTTAATTAGTAACATATAGGCAAGCTTTTACTTGGCCTTGTATTGGTGTCTGGAATCTTCTCTTTCTCTTTCACTCTTTTTGCAATACTAGGGCCTATTACAAGGAATGGATATAGGGACTGAAGATTTCTATATTTGGGTTTGTGAAGAAATCTTTCACGTGTGTCATATTGTCAGGGAGCTTAGCTGGTGGTGATAAAGTTTGAGTGGCTGTTCTTCTCCTGGAACATATAACAAGGATCCTGTGTTAAGAGGATGTAAGCATAACCCATTAAATCAACTTTTTGCAACTTCTGGGCCATGGGGGAGAAGAAGAAATTGGCTTTGGTGCAACTTGTCCTTTTTCCTTTTCTTCTTCTTTATTTGTATTTAGTGTAGAGTAAAATTACAAATATGAGTCAGTCAGGTCCAATGATTTTATGTTGAGCTATATTTACAGTGATATCTCTATATTCCCTGCCTTCACACAATGAACTTTTCTGGTATAAACCTTCAATAAAAAATAACATTTAAATGAGAAAGAAGAAACAAACTTTCTGTATGTGGTGTTTGGATCCAAGACACTGCACAATTAAATGACACACAACAAAATAACCCTAACCATTATGTTATTCCTCTTAGCTTCAACTACATTTATTGCACACAATTTCCCCACTAATTTAAAAACTGTAAATTGTTCTGTTTACTTCAGAGATATGGAAATGAGAGAAGTCTGTTATTTATTTTACATGGTCGGCGAGATGGGATCACAACTCAAACCCTAAACATCTGGAAAAGTTCACAATGTTTTAACAGATCATATTGTTTGTTTGTATTGATTTATCTTTCATTTTTTCTCCTTTCCCCAAGGTTCCTCTGTAATTGTGCACCTTGGTACTATGGGCCTCTCTGTGAGTTGGATGTAAATGAGTGTGAAACTTTGCCTTGTCTGCATGGAGGCAGCTGCTCCAACAAGCCTGGAGGCTACCAGTGTGTCTGTCCTCCTGGATTCACAGGTATAGTCCCTTCCCTGAATATCAATTGCTGCCACATAGAAACATGTTACCCGCTGTGTTCTGCATTTTAAAATTATTGCATAAGCAATGGCCTCAACTATGTCAAAGAGGAGTGCAGAAAGTTACCTGAGTATTGGAGGAGAAATCAATGTTAATTCAAATGGGCCTTTGATCCAAGTCTTACTAAGTACCTCAAGTCTTTATTTACATTATTTTGATTTATGGGTTCTTTAACAGTTCAGATATTTAGCTGAAACACATTAGAAAGAAGGTTATATAGTGCAAAAGAAAATCAATATTTTGTGAATTCAGCCAAGAGAAATCACTCATTGTAGATACAGAGTAAGTTTTGTAGGTAGATTCAGATACTGTTTTATTAAAAAAGTGTCAATTTTATCAGAGTTTGACTGTTTGTTTTTTTCAGTAGTAAATCCTGATTTATTTTCTATTATCAAGATTTATGTTCAAATGCTACAAAGTGAATTTCTCCTTTGGTTCTACAGTGTCAAAGTATTGAGACTTTGACTTCCCTGGCCCATATAGCTGGCATTACTACCTCAGTTATTGATATTGGATTGATATTTGGAATTTATACAGAAGTAATGATCAATTATTTAACAAGTAGTTGTAATGAAATATGTCTAAAATCATTGTGGTATTCACATGTTCCACATGTAGCACCAGAAACAAATAATAATATATGGAGATATACCTATCTCATAGAACTGGAAGGGACCCTGAAAGGTCATTGAGTCCAGGCCCCTGCCTTCACTAGCAGGACCAAGTACTGATTTTGCCCCAGATCCCTAAGTGGCCCCCTCAAGGATTGAACTCACAATCCTGGGTTTAGCAGGCCAATGCTCAAACAACTGAGCTATCCCTCCTCCCACAATAGCATGGATACTTACTATTTTGGTATCATTTAACATGGAGAAATGTGTGTGTGTGTGTGTGTGTATAACTTGATATTTTGGCTGTTTTAAAATACTCAATTTTTTGCATATGTGTCACATTATGGGTAGGGTTCTTCCCCACCCAAGAAAAGATGGATACCACATAACATAGCTGATGGAGAGTTACCCTTCCCCAGTATCAAGTACAGGTACAATTTGTGTTAGGGCTGGTTGAAAGGTTGTTGCTGAAACTGTTTTTCGATAGAAAATTGGGTTTTGGCAAAACAAAATTATTTATGAAAAGTTTCTGCTTTCTAGAGAAAGTTTTGATATTTCAAAAAAACCCCACCCAAAACTGAAATATTTCAGCTTTCCATATTTCACCTATCAAAATTTTCCACATAAAATGTTTGATTTAAAAAAAAAAAAAAGTTTTTCATCAGTTTTCTTCTAGATGAAACCCATTTCCTGAGATATAAGGAAGATATAGAATATTTACTTGGGTGAAAGGATCTGTGAACAAAAATGACTTTTTGACCTGACAAATGCTGCCTTTTATTTTCATCTTCAATATGTATGTGTAATTAGTAATTGAGCAGTTCCTGAATGGTAGAGTTGCTGAGCTGTTTAAAAGTACAAGCATATTCAGAAAACTGGTGTTTGCAGTTATTGTAAACACATTGCTTTTAGTGCATTTGAGTCAATAAAATAATACTGGAGGTTGGATATTTAGAGTACCACACTGGTCATTTTAATTACCTATTTTATATATGTTTTGGAAATTAAGCAAACCATTTCCTAATATACTGAATTATATATCATATTATCTGTGTGTGATATAGACTTATATAATATATAGCTTCCAGTATACATAAGATTGAGAGGATGATCTGGGTGTTGAAGTGCAATATAACAGTAATTTTTGTTCTTCACAGAGGTTACTACACTTTATATAAAATCAAGTTTTCACAGTGGCTAAAATGTGATGAGCTTTCTGTATAGAATTCTCTCAGGCTGTTAGTGGATCTGTCTTGTATCATATTATCAATTCGCCTTTAATAGTTTTAGAAGAGAAGCCATCTAAAAAAACCAGCATTGCCTTTGGAGACTAAAGTCTAAAAACCAACATCTCTAGCCCAGCTCCAAGAGAGACAGTTTCATAGTCTGCATCATTCAATATAATGTAAAACAATACATTTTTCTATTCCTGCAAACTCAGCTGAGAATAGAAAGTTCCCTCAGAAGAAAACCAGACCAAAGGACATCTCTTTATTGCCTGCATGATATGGTGCTCAATAATAACTATAGACAAAATTGGAAATAGAGCAGTCTAATTTCGAAATATATAGTATCACACATTCTTCCTTCATCTGAGCACACGCCTGGAGACTCCCAGTTTCATACACACACTTACTTGTATTCATATTACTTGCATTTATTTCATGCAGAAAGTAATATTTACATTTCAGCATGTTAATCATATTGTTCCTTCCTAATGGATACATTTATGTTGTTTCCCAGTGAAAACTTTAATTTCTAATGTGAGTTGATGTTGTTACTGACTTCTACTTTATATTGCTTGTGACACTTTATGGGAAACACTTCACCAATTGAATACAAAATGTTCCCATTCATTAGTCTGAAGAAACTGATATTGCAAGAAAGACATTTATTATAAGGCAATGAGCAGAGGGAAAAGCACATTTTCCACCATGCAGTAGGCTAATGTTCAGAATTGGAAGCAATTTATTGACAGTTCAAGATCTTTAAAACTTCCATTTTTAGCAATTATAATATAAATATGATGATGCATGCCTACTTTCACTACTTTTATTGGTTTTATATCACCTAATTCATAAAAAAGGAAAACATATTGTTTGTGAGATCACCAACCTTCACAATTTTGGATAATGAAAAAGACACTTTAAAAAGTCAATATGTCAGCATTTTAAAGGCCCTGAATCTATAACAATACAAATAGGAAATATATTTAGCTGATTAAAAAGCAAATATATTTCCATTATCCTCTTCAGAGACTGTTAATATACATATAAATGCATTTTGGGAAGGTCTGGGCATATTAAAAGTGCCTACATTGTAAGTGTAAAGCACTATCAAATAAGATAGTATTGTTCTTTGAGTGATAGTCTGTACCATATTCCACAGTGAGTGATCACACATCTAGTGGGTATGCATTGGGTGAAGATACGTCTCTACCCTCCATGGCATGTGTTGGAACAACATACCTCTCTAGTTAGTTAGTTGGCAGTGTTAGGTAAGTTTAGTCTTCCACTGGGGCTGTCTGGGACTGCCGTTCAACAGTGGGACTGGTTTTACATGGCACGTCACAAGTCACTGCCCCTTTTGCAAGTCTGTCATGCCTCTCAAGGATGTCCACATGAGGTGTCAATTCTGCCTTGGCGAGGGGCACATTCTGACTGCTGATCCTTCTCAAAACAGTCTCAGCATTCAAGGAAGTCTTATTTGAGTGCCTTCCTTTTAGAGCAGTCCATGTTTCTGGACTTGTAACCAGGTCCAGACCTCAAGGTCTTTGGAAGACCAGAGGTCGTTGAAGTCTGCACCAAAGATATTTTCAAAAGTGGTCCAAGGTGCCCCCCAAGTCTGCCTCAGACCTAAGAAAACACTGGGGCCAGTTGGGCACCAAGTGGAAGTCCTTAGGCGAGAAGATTAATAGAATGCCTTTCCAAGGCTTTGTCACTAAGCTTCATAAGACTGTGAAGCCATCCAATATCAAAAGTGCTTCAAAGAGGAACAAAAGCTACCAGGGAAATGACTAGCTAAGATGACCTAGACACGCCGCAAATCTTGTCTTGCACCATTTCAGCCATAGTGACGTAATTGGTATTAAGATCAGCTAAGCACCCACCAGTACCAGGACCAGCTTCACCTCATGAAGCGGTGAAGTGGCCTGAGGATTATAGTTTTCCCCTCTCAGACCCAGGGAAGCCACCAGGGAAATACCAGCACCATCTCCAATGCCTTCATGCAGACTGCTGGCTCCAGTGTCACCCACAGAAAGATCTCAGTACCCTGAGGACTGAAACCTTCAATTCCATCAACACCTGGGAGGGCTCCCCCGCTCCTGGAGGAGTGCTACCTGACATCCTCAGACTCAGGGGAGAGCCTGCATATATCTGCAGCCAGATCCCAGGATTCAGCAGTATAACCATCCACTCCTGTGGAGAGAAGGGGAACCCAGGCTTGAATAATTCTGATGTTGACCCGTATAGGTACTGTGACTACTGGTACCAGCCTCTGTGGCCTCTGGCACCATAGGACTTTAACCTATGGAATATGCAGGTTCCATGGATGCTTCAGTTTGCCATGTATTCAACCTCCCTGGTGTACTCAAGGCACAGAGAATCAGAGAATTGCAGTACTGGAAGAGACCTCGAGAGGTCTTCTAGTCCAGTCTCCTGCACACAAGGCAGGACTAAGATTTATCTAGACCATCCCTGACAGCTGTTTGTCTAACCTGCTCTTAAAAATCTCCAATATTGAAGGTTCCACAATGTCCCTATGCAATTTATTCCAGTATGTAACCACCCTGACAGCAAGTTTTCCTAATGTCCAATCTAAACCACCTTTGCCACAGTTTAAGTCCATTGCTTCTTATCCTATCCCCAGAGGTTAAGGAGAATATTTTTCTCCCTCCTCCTTGTAACAACTTTTTATGTACTTGAAAACTGTTATCATGTCCCCCCTCAAGCTTCTCTTCTACAGACTAAACAAACCCAATTTTTTTTCAATCTTCTTTCAGACATCATGTTTTCTAGACCTTTACTCATTTTTGGTTGCTCTTCTCTGGACTCTCTCCAATTTGTCCACATCTTTCCTGAAATGTGGTGCCCAGAACTGAACACAATACTCCAGCTGAGGTCTAATCAGTGTGGAGTAGAGTAGAAGAATTACTTCCTGTGTCTTGCTTACAACACTCCTGCTAATACATCTCAGAATGATGTTTGCTTTATTTGCAGTAGTGTTACACTGTTGACTCATATTTAGCTTGTGATCCACTGTGACCCCCAGACCTCTACCTGCAGTATCCCTTCCTAGGCAGTCATTTCCAATTTTGCATGTGCCCAACTAATTGTTCCTTCCAAATTGGAGTACTTTGCATTTGCCCTTATTGAATCTCATCCTATTTAGTTCAGACCATTTCTCAAGTTTGTCCAGATCGTTTTGAATTTTAATCCTACCCTCCAAAGCACTTGCAACTCCTGCCAGCTTGGTATCATCTGCAAACTTTATAAGTGTACTACTCTCTATGCCATTATCTAAATCATTGATGAAGATTTTGAACAGAACCGGACCGAGAACTGACCCCTGTGGGGTCCCACTCAATATGGCCTTTCACCTTGACTGTGACTCAGTGATAACTACTCTCTGGGAATGATTTTCCAACCAGTTATGCACCCACCTTATGGTAGCTCCATCTAGGTTTTATTTATAAGAGGGTCATGTGAAACAGTATCAAAAGCCTTACTAAAGTCAAGATATATCACATCTGCCACTTCCCCCCTATCCACAAGGCTTATTACCCTGTCAAGGAAAGATATTAGGTTGGTTTGACATGATTTGTTCTTGACAAATCCATGCTGATTGTTACTTATCACCTTATCCACTAGCTGTTTGCAAATTGATTGCTTAATAATTTGTTCCATTGTCTTTCAGGGTACTGAAGTTAAGATGACTAGTCTGTAATTTCTTGAGTTGTCCTTATTTCCCTTTGTATATATTGGCACTGTAGTTGCCCTTTTCAAGTCCTCTGGAATCTCTCCCATCTTCAGTGACTTTTCAGAGATAATCACTAGTGGCTCAGATATCTTTTCAGTCAGCTCCTTGAGTATTCCAGGATGTAGTTCATCAGTGCCTGGTGACTTGAATACATCATGCTTTAAGGTGGTGCAGAAGATACCGATAAATAGCAGGAAGGAACTGACAAAGGCCACTTACCTCTCAAAATGGATGAAATTCTCTAATGGGGGCATCAGGTGCCACATTTCCCTGGGTTGGGAAAGCATCCAGGATATTCTGGGGTACCTGTACCAATAAAACAAGCATGCTCTCCTAAAGCTTCCTGTGGAAGCACCTAGCAGCCATATTGGCCACACATTCACTGATTGACCACTCGTCTGTCTTTTTGCATCCAATGGTGAAGAGGTTCCTGAATGCATCTCTAGACTCTTTCCTCCAGTTAAGGATCCTGCCCCAGCATGGGGCCTCAGTGTGGTCCTCTCCATGTTCATGGAAGCCTCATTTGATCCTCTGGCAACAAGTCCATTTCCTATTTCTTCATAAAAGTTTCCTTTCTCCTGGAGATTACGTCAGCCAGATGTGTGGGAGAGATACAAGTCACTGGATGTGGAAGTGGTGAAGGAACTGAAGGTAGTGGGGAGGCTTCTCCCTTTATACCCTCACAGAACACACAAGAGAGCAAAGGTCATACATCACCTCTACAGGTACTGCTAACTAGAAAATTCTCCAACACATGCACACTGGCTGTGGAATATGGGTATGGACTACCCATTTTGAAGAACATCTGTTACTGCACAGGTAATTAAACTCCTTTTTTACACTCACTTTATACAGATTATATGACTGCAAGAAGTGGAATGTAATGGAAAACAAAGCAGAAGATCTTCACCCAATAAAAATCAGTATTTGTGCCATAAGTAGAAATAGTCTTAAATTATATAAATAAAATAAATTTACATTGATGTTGCCTGAAGATATTCTAAAGGACAAATGGAACACCATTTAGCAATATAGTTACTGTTTCTGAAGGCAAAGACAAAGAAAGCAGCCTGGCAAAGCTACCAGTGCACTGAATATTTTATTAAAAATAAAGACATATACCTTGCTACCTGTATTAATGTTTGAGCATTGTTTAGTTTGATGTTGATTACCTGTGAAAAGTAATAAAATACTTTTTGAAATGATTGAGTATCTAGCTTAACTACACACAAAAATCCCCAACATCTATAGTTAAAGATTAAGTCTCCACTATCTAGTCACAGTGAGGTGCCATCCTTCATATTAACCAACTTCCTCCTGTTGTGCTTAGATAGTAAAAGTATAATCCTTATCTGTGTATTTCCATACTTTTCAAGTTTAAGACAGACACATAATGTTTTCAAATGTGAATTATAGTTTGTTTTTCTTATCAGTCACATCATAATGATTTCACAGTGGCAAGTGTTAACACTTGCCTTAAGTTTATTACAAGCCATTTTATTTCAGAAGAGAAGCTGTTTTATAGCAATGAGAAGTACTTTAGAAAAAGCATGAGTGTTTAGACAATATCCTTCATAAGTAGTAGAAGGAGATAAAGGATTATGAAGAAACCAAAATGGCAGTTCTTTACTAACATGGATCAAAGTCTTTCAGCCCTCATCCTGTAGCAATTTCAGTGTCAGGAATAGTGTCACATTGAGTTGATTTATTTTCTTTTTATGTTGATCTTTGCTATGTTTCTGTACCACCCACGATTCTGAGCTCTATAACACTGATTTGCAGCACATATCATGCTTCACATTCACTAAGCAATGCTCAATATTGGAAGTTGAGGGTTATAGTCATTTGCACAGGATAAATCATTAACACTGAACCAAATCCACTGATAAATTATATTACCTCCAGACCTTGGGTATCTTTTGGTGAACTTAGGCATCCCTGTGCAAACTACATTTCCAATATACTTTTATAAATTTAATTCCAAGTCTTTTCAGTAAAATGAAGATCTTCCTGGGATGATTATAAAAAGGCACAGGTGAGAAAGGGGTGAATATATGTTCTTAAACATCAAGTCATGTGTTGTTGTTTTAAAAAAAAATTACCAAAATTTTGGTTTAGAGAAAAGAGACCAAAAGAGCTGAATTATTAATAACTGTTTCTTGTTATATAAGTTCAGGGATATAACTCCATGCTTCACAAAAATGTTCTTTTCCATGCCCTGGGGGATGCCAGGACATAGTCAGTTAAGAAAGCTCAAAGTTATTAAAAATTAATAATTTATTCCACAGTGAAAATAAACAAAAGAAGGTAACCAAAAAGTGTATTAGTTCAGTTACAATGGCTATGTTGAATCTCTGCAGTGGAGAACGTCTCACAGAGATCATACATTCTGTAAGAGTGAGCCCTTCTTCCTGTAGGCACTCTTCTGTAGGCAAATTGAAACAGAAGTTAATTAAACCCAAAAGTAATCGGTGGGCCCTGCCTAATTATCGCAGATAATCAAGACAGATGATTGATGTCAGAGGCAAGTTTCTTTAAAGATAAATGATTAGGTAAGTGACAAGAAAGTTTTGTTGACTGTAACTAAACTAAAACTGGTTGTGAATTAACATAGTAACTCACCTTGCTAAGTGCTATGAATTTTGGTAACTGAAGGAGACATCTGTAAAAAAATAGGAAGCGTCTCCTCTTTTGCAGGTTAGGTAGCGTTGTAGATTAGGCAACCAACGATAAGCTCTCATTTTGGATCAATTCGTTTAGCTTTCCTGTGCCCTATTCTACTGCTCATCCATCTTTTTCTCACCTCACGGTCAATAGACAGCATTCTGCAGCTTCTGCCCTTTGGGGCATTAAAATTTTGATTTAAAACAAAAATTTCTTTCAGACTTTGAATTTTTGGCTTGCACTCTCCTTTTTGGGAAGCAGTATACATTGGAAGGCTAGGGGAAGATGAAGGATTAAAAGTACATCTGTTGCAGTGATTTTATTCGGCTGATGCTAGCTTGTTGCTTTGCCTGTGATGCATGCCCACGTCTGCTTCTGAGGCAGCTTAGAGCAGCATACAAAAGCGGCAGACCCTGATTGCAAGCCATATGGCTTGTGCTTTGCAAGGGAGGACAGCCAGTTCTGCTGAGAATTTGCACCACCCAGACTCCAAACTGAGCCCCTGAATACAATAAAGTGACCTTTATTTCCCAGAATGTTCTATCTAAGGAGACGGCTCTACTTGTCAGAATTCTTTTCTCTTGCTTGAATTTCTTGCATAGCGATCTCATTTATTCCAGAATTGGTCTGCAGAGCACTTGCTGGTGGTTGAGAGAGGTGGCTGGTCACATGCTACTGGATGCTTTCATTTTGAGTCGCTAATCTGCATTAAAGACAGCTAATAATAATATTAAATACTTTCCTTCTATTACTTTTTCCATGTAAGCAACTGCTGTACTTGTCATGTTAGCGATCACAAATGGGAAGAGAGCTGATCCACATGACCATGAATGTGAGGGGTGGTGCTCCAACAAACAATCTCTTTTTTTAAGAAGTGGACCATACTAAGAAAAGTTAGAGAACCCCCACTCTATCTAAATAGCTAATAAGTCTGAGGTCTGACAGACTGTTCTCCCTGCTGCTTCTCTGCTTACTCCTTTTGGATGCAATTAATAAAAAAGTAATGTTTCTTAAGATAGGATTTTAAGATTTCAGTAATGGTCCTTAGAATTTGTGTTCTTCCTCTTTTCATTACAGAGCTATGAAGTTAGACCAATCCCTGCTCTTAGATTCTAAGTTTACAGAAATAATGCCTGATTCTGACAGTCAAGCAGGTAATGAGCATAGGATAGCTAGCTGATTTTATCTATGATTCATCTTAGGTACAAGGATGCTAAGGAAATCAATAGTAGGTGACAATCTTGTACCACATAATATAATTTCCCTTTATATAGCACATTTTATCCATGTGTATATAAATGTGCTCTGCATGTGCCATGGAAGATCATCCAGGGGACCACTGTATTCTAGTTGCTGGTGGCTCACTGTTTGCCACAATGTACAGCAAGAATGTGGATATGTGTCTAGACCATCAGACAATAACCTCAATCCTTTGAAAGTTCATTCCTGGTATATACCTTCCCTCTTTTTCTAGCCTAAGCACTCTTCTGTGGTCTGTGGTGCAGGCTTCAGACTGGTAGCTGTATAACAAGAGTTTTCAGGTGCCACACCTTTAGGAGATGCTAAGGTTGATCAGGATCAGGCAATTATTACCTTAATAGCCGTGGACTCCCCATGAAGGACTCCCCTTACTATCTGGGATATATCTCCTGTTCTTCCCTGGAGCTTTTCTTTAGACCTCAGACCTTTCATTCCTCTAGCCTCTTCCTTCTATTTATAAAAGGTGAAATTAGGGCTTATATAATGTCATATAAACAGAATAAAATACATTGCAATTGAATTATTATTTTGTTAATAAATCACTAATCATTTTACATTAGTTCTGACAGATTCACCTTAATAAATGCTTACAGGAAAGCAATTCCTGCCTTTGTTTGTTAAATCATTGTACCCTGAATTTTTATACTCACTCCCCTTTCAATCATGATTACTTTTTAAGAGACTGGGTGATCTTTGTAAATGCAGATTATATGACTGGGTTTGATTTGCTTGTAATTTAATTGATAGGTTCTGGCCGCTGCTAACTTGTCTTATCAAAACAAATCAAACTAGCCACAAAATCCCTTGTTTTGGTTTGGTTTTGATTTTCTCCATTACAAGGCTGTGTATCCATATATTTGGATTGAAGCCTAAATCCCAGGTTTTGCTAATTTGTTTAAATTGTTAGAGAAATCATCTGAGATCTGAGAGAGAGAGAGGATAGTATTGGGCCACCTAAAAGGATTCCAACATTTTTAACTTATCCTCTTTGTTCAGAAAGGTCAAATTTTGGGAGGCAAGCAAATTACTTTGAAAAAAGTCCAATAAAAGCCTTTTAGTTTTTGCCGATGCTGCAGTGGGAGAAACTTATGTTCAGGAGCTTCAAAATATGTAGCCATCGTAGAACATTTTGAGGGTTCTTGAATATTAAGAATTCACAGCTTATCAGCATGAAATTAATTAGGTGCTTCTGTGATTCTGAAACATTGGTAAAATTCACAGGATCAAATTTACACTTTCCCCTTATGGTAGTTTGTTCAGTATAGGGTAAAAACCTTTTAAAGATATATGTAATATGTTCAAAAGTGTCCTTTAGTTTTAGATGCTTCTGTTTTGACTGCCCAATTTGAGACAGTAAGAGTCTGAGTTTCAGAGGTGCTGAATACCTAGTTTCTTTTAAAGTCAGTGGCACCCAAAATTAATGGACATTTTTGGATACTTAATTCTTACTCTGCTTCTGCATCTTTGTCTTTTAAATTTTATTTCTTTATCTCCACACACCAATTAGAAAGAGAGCAGAGATTACCTTTTTTTGCACCAGGGATCACATTGAACAAAGCTCCAGAGGTACTGGATGGTGTCCCTAGCCTCTGTTTGTCAGAGGATGGAGATGGATGGCAGGAGAGAGATCACTTGATCATTGCCTGTTAGGTCCACTCCCTCTGGGGCACCTGCCATTGGCCACTGTCGGTAGACAGGATATTGGGCTAGGTGGACCTTTGGTCTGACCCGGTATGGCCGTTCTTATGTACTCTTCCAAGTGCCATTCACAAACCAAGCTCTGCCCAAAAGGTCATGCACTATGTGGGTGATCAAAATATGATTGTGTAATCTGCTGAGCTTCTCATGCTTGGCTCTACCTTAGTTGAGCTCACATGCTCCTCTGAACTATGTTATGCTCCTTAGGCTTGTGTCCATCTTGACTGGAAAACAAAGTTATTTCCCAAGCACCATCCACTCAGGGTGTCAAAAAGAGATGTCAGACAAAGTAGATTGTATAAATCTTCAAAAGATGATCCTCCCTCTTCTTTCTTATATGCTTTGATCACTAATGAAATAGCTCACAATAATGATATTTGAATTATTAATATTTTGTGTCTGAGCTCACACTTCGTTATGATGAACTAGGGCAGTTTGCATCTCTAATAGGTATAGTTTCAGTCCTTTTGCAAACTCAAGCAGACATCACTGCATCAGTTACATTTGGGTTCATGTTCTCTCTCCCGTGCACGCGTACACATTCATAAACTGACATTAAAATGATTACCAAGAAGGGCACTTCTGTTGGTCATTTGTTTATACCTATGTTTGATTGCTGATACTATTTTAAACTGTTGGTGGTCAAGTTAATGTACACTTTGAATAAGAATCAATGAAGCTGGAATACTACAGTTGTATTTAATTAACTGCTCTAACCTTTTTTCTTATTGTTTACAATCTTTGCACCACAAGGCTTTTTATCTGCTCTCTGTATTAAGTCAGCATTGACAGGTTATTAATATAAATAAAGGATCTGGTGAAAAAAATAAAGCAAAAAATAAAGCCCCTTACTCACTAAACAGGCAACACAATGTGATTGTGTGATTGAATGCAAAATCATTTTATATTATTGTCAAAGTAATTTTGTGACAACTACTGCATTAGTTTCTGTTCTAGTCTCTAAGGGGAGTCTGTCTGATTCATCCATCTTGTGTTACCAGCAGCTGGAACAGATAGACTTTTTTCTTGTGGCTCGTCATCAGTACATGCATTAGGTGCTATAGGATTCACCTCTCTAAATGTCTAATATGTTAATATTGTGCTGTTTGGTAAAGCATACTTTTTCTCAAAATAATTTTCTAGTGTTCTATATGTTAATAGATATGCAGGAATCAGGAGATTCAAAACCAAATACACATAGGAGTATAAGAATTAAAGAATGTGTGTACTAAAAATGGACATTTCATTGTTGCTGTTAGTTTCATAGTCAAGTTAATAAAACTAGTCAGGAATGGGTTAGTTGAATTTCACCTGAGTTTACAGCCAACTTGGGATACTGGAATTGAAGAAATCCCATAGTGTTATTTAACATGATCATTTAAAGGAAGCCTTATATGTGAGCATCAGAATTGTAATATCTGTCTATTGTTTCACAGGAAAATAAGATCTTTCAGCCTAGGAAAAAATATAAATGTCATCCTCTTCATTTAGTTCATATATTCTTTCTCGGTATTCTAATCCTTAAGAATATTTTCGAGAGGAGTTCTGCGAGATCTTTACTTAATGTATCCAGAATACTTTAACTAATTTAAAGGAAAACTTCACATATTTCATCTTGCATTTCTTTGCTATTGTGTAGAGCTGATAATGTTTTTATATATATATATATATATATATATATCACTTAATGCATTGGCTAATTGGTTTGATGTGCATCTGCTATTCAGGTTCATCATCTCCAGGTCCACCTCTGCAGTGTGTGTCATATACCAAAGAACAGTGATATCTTTTCTGTTATTAATTACCCCTGCAATGTAATATTTTTCATTTCATAGAACACAGTCATTTTTATTCCCTGTCTTGGATCAGACTTGATGTCATTTTGTGTCTATCATTGAACAAGTGACTAAATTGC
Organism: Terrapene triunguis; assembly: GCF_002925995.2. Lineage (NCBI taxonomy): Eukaryota > Metazoa > Chordata > Testudines > Emydidae > Terrapene > Terrapene triunguis. The sequence goes on from NW_020664393.1 coordinate 36,600,802, forward strand.
AGTCTTTATTTTCCCATTACATGCATCCATAAGTGATCCTTTTTGCTTATTATTCTTCCATGATCTCTGAATTTTAGATGACTTTCAACACTTGCTTTGGCATTTGACTAAGCTGTCATAGGGGCTGACACAAAATCAAATGCCTTTAAGTTGTTGAAACTGCAAGGCCCAGACAAAAACTGCTTGCAAATGCTGCAAAGTTTTAGTGGCATTTATATTTTAGCTTCCATTCACTTAAGATATCAGAGCCATCAACAGATGTACCACTAAAGTGGATTATGTGTCCAGTATCTGGACTCTTTTCCAGCTGTCAGGTTGCCAAAGAAAAGTTTTCTACTGCAGCATAGTTCTCTAACGTTTCTGTATCTTCTCTCAGTGTCACTGACCACAGTATAAGCAGTATGTGCTTGAATACTATGCTTTATATAATTCCATCTTAAAAAAATAGAATAGCAATCCTGCTGGTAAATAATCCCAGAAGTCATCTAGAAGCAGAAGAAATACTCCAAGGCTTAACTACAGCCAGGCAACAAACTCAAAGAACATTCAAGGTCAAATTCTGCCCTCAGATATTTGCATGCAATTCTCATTGAAAACGGTGGGAATTATGTTTTCAGATATGAGAGCACTATTTGGCCTTGACACTTGACGAATAGAACAGATTTTAAAATTCAGCTAAATAGGCTTTTCTTATTGTTGTTACAAGACAGCCTATCACTGGAGAGAGAACACAGACAGAAAAAGAAAGAACGTAGATTTCAAGCACAGTTTAAAGCATTCTCTGTTTTTTGTTTTTTTTTTTGGTTAAAGACAAAAAATAATGATACATTTAAAGCACCATTATATTTTTGATAATGGAAGGACTGGAATTACTTGCTAAGTGGTGTGCACTGCCTATGGAAAATCCATGTATACTTTTAGGCTGAGATTTTCAAAGCTCTCTATGGAATTTGCATAGACCATTAATTATTATGGGATTTGAACATCCAGATCCATGCTGCAACTTTGAAAATCTCGGCCTTGATGACTACTAGCAATAATTTGCCAGTGAACAGAGAGGAAAAAAAACATAGAAAATTAAATAGAATTTAAAAATTAGAAATACTGAAAAGTGGGAGGGGAATTATGTTTGTTTCTGGTCAACGTATACCAGTGAAGTTAGCATTGCCATTCTGTGTTGGCTCAGTCACAAATGGAAAGTTGCACACATAACTTTAGAATTCATCTATGAAAGAAGAGAGCCCCAACTATTAGAAAGGGGGATGGGGCAGTTAAATATTGTCATTTTTAGAAATGTGACATTGCTAATTTCATGGGGAAAAAATTCTTCCCTTTGCTTCATCCACATGCATGGGATAAAAGAGATAGTCAAGAGAAGAAGCATGGGATGAAAGTGTTCTGCCATGTTTTTGGCTCATCAGGGGTCTAATTCTGACCTTCCTTACACTGGTAATCAGAAGGAACTCCATAGAAGCCAGTGGAGTTGTACCAGTGTAAAACTGGTATAAGTGAGACCAGAACTGCTGAGGAACATTCCAGGGCATGGAACAGGCATGTTTTAGCACATATCCCTGATTGTATTCAACTTTCCCAATAATGATTGAGCAGGGACTACTGGGCTGATCACAATCTGAATATAGATGAATCCTGCTTTTACAGCATTATTTTGAGCATTGTGGGAGCAATGCAAGGAAGTCCACAATTTAGCTCAGGATATTTTATTTTTTTTAAGCAAAACTACTTTTTTAAGGAAAAATACACACTGAAAATCTTTTGTGTTGAACAAGGGGCTATTAAACACTTTTCTCGTACCATAAATATGGGAAATAGATAGATAGATAAAGATTTTGGATTTTGAAAAGACTCAACAGAAGATGCAGTAGCTGGAATATTTATATAAAAATGAATATTTTATTTGCTTAATTCTTTGCTAGGCTTTATGTGACTCAAAATATGTAGTCATTGGTCAGACAAAACTCAGGGTTTCATAATGACTGTGGAATTTAGTCAAGTATATGTAACTCTACTATTCTATCTCCCTCACACGTTTTATTCTTCTGTTTAATCAGCCTGAGAGAAATGAGATATGTAGTCACTTAGAGATGGATCCCATTGATCTCAGTGACCAAACTCCCATTGACATCAGCATGATGAGTATTTGGCCATGAGTTCAAAAACACCTTGGTTGTAGATTCCATTCTTACCAAGAATATGAGCTTACATTCCTTATGCATCCCAAATTCCTACTGAACTGTATTGGAGATTGGAGTGTATGAGGAATCATAGAAGATTAGGGTTGGAAAAGACCTCAGGAGGTCATTTCAACCAACCCCCTGCTCAAAGCAGGACTAAATCATCCAGGAATGCAGGATCAGATGTTAAGTCAGGGCCTATCCTAGTCTATTTAATTGTCCTGTGCAATGGAGATCATGCTTCTCAGAAAAACTTATCCTGGGGCCTAAAGGCCCTAGGAGTTTTTAGATGAAACACAATGAGAAATGGAATGCAGCACATTTTCTCTTAGCTGTTTTGTCCCTGACATGCTACAGAAACAAAAATGAAAATGAAAAAACAAACCCAAACAAAACAAACGAGTAAAACTTATTATGTCCACTAAAATAAACAGATATGACTCTGAATGCACACAAGGATAAGATCTGTTAAGTCAGAAGGTGCCATGCTTACATAGTCACATTTCAAAGTAGAGCTCCACTTCAAAACTGAATTCATTTAGGGGTTGTCTTTTTGTTACATGACTGTGCAGTGCTTAATAAAATGGAGCCCTCATCCTTGATTCTATTTGTAGGTGCTAACAAATAATTAATAAAGATCATAATAATCTAGGAGGCTAGTTTTGCTCTCCTGCTACATACAGATTCTGATAGACCGCAGATTCAAGTGAAATATTTCCTCTAAAATAGTGGCAATATAAAGGTAGCAATTTGGAAAAAGTGTAATGTGGCTGTATCCTTGATTGACTATTGGCAATGTAATGTCTTCTTCATTTGTAATTCTAAGAAATATTTTTTGGGTTTTGACTATTATTTTTGACACTGTGGATTCATTATTTCCAGGTCAATTAAGTAACCAGAAGCATATTCCAGGTTATACATTTGTAACTAAAATGAAAAAAGATGGATTTCTTTAGTTCCCAATTAGACATAACTCTTGATAACCTGTAACCTTTATACAGTGCCAGCTGTCATGATGTTTTGAGCTTGGTTTGCTAACAATAACATTATGCCTTTCTTATAGTGTTACCAGTTTTTGATATTCCTAATTTATTGTGTGTGACATTTTCACTGAAATGAATAAGTGAAGGCCTAAAAGTACAGTAGCAGACATTTATGCCTGAATTACAAGACTTTTCAGTTTTGTTGAAACTTATCCATAATGATATGTCTCATACTAGATAAGCATTAAGAAGATAGGTGCAAGTAATTGGGCAACAGATTGGCAATCCTGTATTCTATTACAACTCTAAATAATGGACATGAGTCAGCTGGTAAATTTAATACATCTTCACTCTAGAAAAAAACAACTTGCATAAGAACTGTGAGGAATGCATCAAGTCCCTCTAGATTCTTTCCTAGTCTCTGGATTGTAGCTCCTGTTATTGTTACTGTCAGAGATCTGTCCCCATCGGAGCACCCCCTTTGGACACTACATGGAAAGTGCACTTTCACAAGTCCAGTCCTTCCAGCAGGAGCATTTGATGCAGTCAAGCCTCTGGCATTGGCCTTCTGACTATTTCTCCCCTTTTTGGAGTTTCCAGTGAAACAATTAAAAGAGATTAAACAAAATGGTCAAAGTAAAAAAAAAAGCCAGTAGGCAGTTCTAGACAGGATATTTAGCCTTTGTTTCTTCATAAGAGCCCAGGATGGGCCACACTCTACTAGTAAGATCACTGGCACTCCAACACAAGTTATAGGATACAGTCTCTTCCCTTTTTAGCACAGGGTGTGTGTGTTCCCTTTCTGTGAGGGCAGAGTCTCTGCTAGGTATCCTGCCCCTTTCTGGAAACTCAGAAGCTCAGCAGTCTGCTCTATTGATAGAATCATAGAAGATTAGAGTTGGAAGTGACCTCAGGAGGTCATCTAGTACGAACCCCCTGCTCAAAGCAAGAACAACATCAACTAAATCATCCCAGCTAGGGCTTTGTCAAGCCGGCCCTTAAAAACCTCTTAAGGATGGAGATTCCACCACCTCCTTAGGTAGCCTGTTCCAGTGCTTCACCACCCTCCTTGTGAAATAGTTTTTCCTAATATCCAACCTAAACCTCCCCCACTGCAACTTGAGACCATTGTTCATGGTTCTGTCATCTGCCTCCACTGAGAACAGCTTAGCTCCATCCCCTTTGGAACCCCCCTTCAGGTAGTTGAAGGCTGCTATCAAATCCCCCCTCACTCTTCTTTTCTGCAAACTAAAGAAGCCCAGTTGCCTCAGCCTTGCCTCATAAGTCATGTGCCCCAAGCCCCTAATCATTTTTGTTGCCCTCTGCTGGACTCTCTCCAATTTGTCCACATCCTTTCTGTAGTGGGGGGCCCAAAAATGGACACAATACTCCAGATGCTGAATAGAGGGGAATAATCACTTCCCTCAATCTGCTGGCAATGCTCCTACTAATGCAGCCCAATATGCCGTTAGCCTTCTTGGCAACAAGGGGACACTGCTGACTCATATCTAGCTTCTCCTCCACTGTAATCCCCAGGTCCTTTTCTGCAGAACTGCTGCTTAGCCAGTCGGTCCCCAGCCCATAGCATTGCGTGGGATTCTGCCGTCCTAAGTGCAGAACTCTGCACTTGTCCTTGTTGAACCTCATCAGATTTCTTTTGGCCCAATCCTCCAATTAGTCTAGGTCACTCTGAACCCTATCGCTACCCTCCAGTGTATCTACCTCTCCCCCCAGTTTAGTGTCATCCGCAAACTTGCTGAAGGTGCAATCCATCCCATCATCCAGATTATTAATGAAGATGTTGAACAAAACCGGCCCCAGGACAGACCCCAGGGGCACTCTGCTTGATACCGGCTGCCAACTAGACATTGAACTGTTGATCGCTACCCATTGAGCCCGATGAACTGGCCAGATTTCTATCCACCTTTATAGTCCATTCATCCAATCCATACTTTTTTAACTTGCTGGTAAGAATACGGTGGGAGACCATAGCAAAAGCTTTGCTAAAGTCAAGGTATATCATGTCCACCACTTTCCCCATATGCACAGAGCCAGTTATCTCATCATAGAAGGCAATCAGGTTGGTCATGCATGACTTGCCCTTGATGAATCCATGTTGACTGTTTGTGATCACCTTTCTCTCCTCCAAGTGCTTCAAAATGGATTCCTTGAGGACCTGCTCCATGATTTTTCCAGGGACTGAGGTGAGGCTGACCAGTCTGTAGTTCCCCAGATTCTCCTCTTCTCTTTTAAAAAGGTGGGCACCATATTTTCCTTTTTCCAATTGTCCAGGACCTCCCCGGATCGCCACGAGTTTTCAAAGATAATGGCCAATGGCTCTGCAATCACATCAGCCAACTCTCTCAGCATCCTCGGATGCGTTGCTTCTGAGTCCATGTCCAGCTTTTCTAAATAGTCCTTATCCTGTTCTTTCCCCACTGAGGGCTGCTCACCTCCTCCCCATAATGTGCTGCCCAGTGCAGCAGTCTGGAAGTTGATTTTGTGTGTGAAGACTGAGGCAAAGAAATCATTGAGTACTTCAGCTTGTCCCACATCATCTGTCACTAAGTTGCCTCCCCAGAGCTGCCCATTACTGAGTAGAGCTTCCTCCTTTTAAACACCTTCTCCATTCCTGGCTATTCCAGTCCAAAGCAGCTCCTTAACTCTTTCCCTGCTGGTATGGGGTTTACATATCCCAACACAATTACCTTTAACCATTCTAAATATTATAATATAATACCAATAGATAAACTTCACCAGCTGTCTCTTCAGAGATATTCACAAGAGTGTGAACTATTTGGCTTCCAGGGGACAGTTTAAAGATAGCCCTTTGTCTGTTATCTGGTTTATTAGCAGAACAGAACAAGGTTTTTCACATAGCAATACCAATAAAAGAGAAGAAGGAATTTTAACAAAAAGACAACACACTAAAATCTGACATACCTGCCCTTTCAGAATTTCTTTGTGTTTTTTTTTCTGAAAAGAGTCATTAAAAATTGCAGTGTTGCTCTATGTTTATTATTTCACTGGTTCAATATCTAATATGCTCCATTTACAAGGAAGGGTGTTTTTTTGTCTCCTAACTGCCAGCTCTGTATACCCAATCGGGGATCTGATGTGTCAGGTCTACACTAGAAAAGTAGTTTAGCAGACTTGGACCAATGTGAATTCATAATTTTCAAACAAGCACCTTTGTGCTTTCTGCCATGCTGCCCCTCACATGGGGTGTGTGTTGGGGAGGAGGGGGAACACTCCATAAACATGCAGAAAGTCAGTTTACTATTCTCCTTCAAATTCCTCCCTAAAACTCTCCTTTGCGGCAATGCCTACAAACACTTGGCTGTGGTTAGGCAGCTGGTGTGCTGACACCACTGTCTATCATGCTGACCAGTATCACATCATTGTTCATTTGTACTTCCCTGTCTGTCCATCTACATTCATCTGTTGTCTCTTTGTTATACTTTTATTGTAAGGTCCTGGGGACACGGAGTGTCTTTTTGTTCTGTGTTTGTACAGTATCTAACACAATGTGTTCCTGGTCAATGACTAGATCACCTAAGAAATACGGCAATATAAGTAATGAATTTTGTAATAATAAAATAATAATAAATTGTGACAATGGAGTTGAACATGTGTAAATGAGAGCAATATTTTGCCTGCCACATCATTATTACTGGTGTGATGATGCAGGAGAAGGAGAAAACTAAGCCTGAGAACTTGTCTAGAGGCACAGGTTTAATGGTGAGAGTTAAAATTATTTAGTTAAACCAGTGCAAAAGGCTGTGTGGTCATTGTCATCTATATACACAAGTTGTACTGCTTTAACTACAATGGCACAGTAAAAGTGGCACCTCCCCGTAGAGTGTACACAGATGTACCAGTATGAAAGTGCTAATACCAGTCTCCTCATTCCTTTAAGAAAGGGCAGTGCACTATAATTGTATAACGTACCTTTATATTGGCATAACTGCATCCACTTTAGGGTTTGTACCATTATAATTATTATGGTAAAAATATCACCCTAGTTATAATATTTATACTGGAACAAAAGTATGTGTAGACCCATAGAATATCAGGGTTGGAAGGGACCTCAGGAGGTCATCTAGTCCAACCCCCTGCTCAAAGCAGGACCAATCCCCAGACAGATTTTTACCCCAGTTCCCTAAGTGGCCCCCTCAAGAATTGAACTCACAACCCTGGGTTTAAGAGTAGCAGCCGTGTTAGTCTGTATCCGCAAAAAGAACAGGAGTACTTGTGGCACCTTAGAGACTAACAAATTTATTAGAGCATAAGCTTTCGTGGGCTACAGCCCACTTCTTCGGATGCATCTAGAATGGAACATATATTGAGGAGATATATATACACACATACATTGTTCACCTGCACATCTACCAATGTGATATATGCCATCATGTGCCAGCAATGCCCCTCTGCCATGTACATTGGCCAAACCGGACAGTCTCTACGCAAAAGCATTAATGGACACAAATCTGACATCAGGAATCATAATACCCAAAAACCAGTGGGAGAACACTTTAACCTGTCTCGTCATTCAATGACAGACCTGCGGGTGGCTATTTTACAATAGAAAAACTTCAAAAACAGACTCCAACGAGAGACTGCTGAGCTGGAATTGATATGCAAACTAGATACAATCAACTTAGGATTGAATAAGGACTGGGAATGGCTGAGCCATTACAAACATTGAATCTGTCTCCCCTTGTAAGTATTCTCACACTTCTTATCAAACTGTCTGTACTGGGCTATCTTGATTATCACTTCAAAAGTTTTTTTTTTCTCTTACTTAATTGGCCTCTCAGAGTTGGTAAGACAACTCCCACCTGTTCATGCTCTCTGTATGTGTGTATATATATCTCCTCAATATATGTTCCATTCTATATTAACCTTGGGTTTAGCAGGCCAACGCTCAAACCACTGAGCTATCCCTCCCCCTCATGCCTTATATAAACCTGGTTTATGTCAATTTAGCTTAAGTTAATTAGGCACAGTTTTAATAACCAAAATAAGAGTGTCTACACAGGATTTTGCACCAGTTTAACTTAACTTTGTTTAAAATCCAATCTAAGTTAAACTGATGCATCTTCTGTTTGTAAGCCAGACCTGAGCTACAGATCCCAAGTTGCAGAGCAGGCAGTTAACAAACCAGCAAACAATCAAACATATCCTTTCTTGAAAAATGGGCACATTTTATTTGAGTTAAGTGAGACGAAATAAACATGGAACTCTAAGAGAACATTTTTAAAGTCACTTTTCAGAGAAGAAATGTGCTTAGATAATATGATGATGGGTGTTATAGAAAACCATAAGATAGAAAATAACTGCACTTCACGTTTACCTTTCTGTTGTTTTGGAGTTTTTTCCCACCACTAATTCTAATTTTAGCCTCTAATTCTCTTTAAACTGCACAAATTATTTTAGCTGTCTCTTGAATTTATTGTGATGAAAATGTTGATTCCCACACAGACCTTTTTCTTATTACTTAAACTAATCTGAGGAGAAATCCAAAATGAAAGATGGGTGGTTTGGAACAGGTACACCGTCTCTGTCAAACAGTTTTTTCTTTTAACATATTTCTTGTTTTGTATTCTTAAATGCCCACTGTATGATGTAGTACTGTTGCTAGCAAGCACTTACTATAGAATATTAAATAAATTATGTAATCCTGCTTTATAGTCTAGCCAATTAGAGCTCTTATCCTTAATTGTAGCAGAGCTATTGTTTATCATAAAACCATGTTTCTGTTCAAAGATCAACTATTCTAAGTGCTCTAAAATCCATACTGTTGATCAGATTGCTTTGAAATTTGGTGTGCCTCATGAGGCCATGTGGTTCTGTTAGTGATCCAAATTTAGGGTCATTTCTCTGGGGCTATGTTGTGATAATTGAATCTAAACCCCTCCCCAGGGAATTGGTTCAAATCCCAGCCCATAGCATAAATCTGTTCCAATATTGTTCCAATCTGCCTCCATCAAAGGGAATTTTTTATTTTAGGGAATTGTAATCTGAGTACAGCAGAAACTATTTTTTGTAAAGAAAATAAACTACACAGGCAAATGTTTTCTGGGAACGGAGGATGATTGGGGTGGAAGAGTAGGCTGGAATTGGGAGAGGAGTGAGGGGATCAGGTGCTGGGGAGAAGGGATGGTGACTGGGAAGGTGGAAGGGGATGGACATGGGTGTAAGTGACTGGAGGATAATGGGGACGGAGTGCCTGTCAGCCCCATATTCCTTTCTCTGTGTGTGCAATCAGGCATATGACCTTGCTTTCTCTCCCCACCCCACCCCTTCACGTGGGCCAGGTTCTTTCTGGAAGGGGCTTTCCTATCTGGAGGGGTCTGAACCCCACTCTCTACTCTCTCCCAATGTGAGCTAGGATCCGGCAGTCGGGCTCGGGCGGGGATTTAAAGGGCCCGGTGCTCCTGCCACTGTGGGGAGCCCCGGCCCTTTAAAGCACCGCTGGAGCTCTGCACTGCCGGGCCCTTTAAATCCCTGCCCAAGCCCGGCTGCTGGAGCTCCGGCGGTGATTTAAAGGGCCTGGGGCTCCCCATATCAGCCCTGGGCTCTTTAAATCACCATCGGGGAAGCTGATCCAGTCCGGCACGGCGTACCAGCAACCATACCGGCTTACTTTCACCTCTGCCTTATTCTGCTGCTCCTTCCTTTCCTCAGAATCATGAAATCTATCATTTCATGATCACTTTCACCTAAATTGCCTTCTACCTGCGGATTCACAACCCATTCCTCCCTGTTGGTCAGAATGAAGTCTAAAATGGCTGTCCCCTGGGTTACTTCCTCACTTTCTGAAACAAAAAAGTTGTTCCTGATACAATCTAAGAACGTATTGTATTTTGCCATATTACTTTTCCAACAGCCGCCTGGTGCTTAAAAGTTGCCCATAACTACCACATCTTGTCTGTTGGATATTTCTTTTATTTGTTCTAGAAAAAACTCACCAACCTCCTCCTTCTCATCTTCCTGATTTAGTGGTCTGTAGGAGACCCTTGCCATGGTGTCACTTCTATTTTTCCCCTTTATTTTTTTTTCCCAGAGACTTTCAACTGGTCTATCTTTCTCACTGTCTTTTGGACCTCAGAACAAGCGTATATTTTTGATGTCTAATGCAACACCTTTCTCCCAGCGTCAAGGAAGCCAAAGCCCTCCCATTGACACCAGCTGTGCAGCTATGCATTCATCTTCAGGATGCATATGTCCCTGCCCGGGCCCCTGCCCTTAGCTTGGAATATGATGAGAACATGTATTGAACTCCTACTCCTTTACCCTTGTTCCGGGAGCCCTGTACTCACTGCTGATATTCTCAGTTTAATACCTGGCAGTTTCACTAGTGCCCACATGAATGAGTAGCATGGGGTAGTGGTCAGAGGGATGGATGAGCCTCTTCAACCTTTCTGTAACAAGGCTTCAGGCAGGCAGCTGCCTCTTGGAACATCATGTGGGTTTGGCAGAAGGATACCTCCACATGTCTCAGAAGGAGTCCCTGACCACCAGCAGGGGACCTGTTTGGCAGTTTACCGTTTACTTTCCAAGCTGGCCAGCAACCAGTCTCCTGCTCACAATAAGGAGGAAAAGTGGGAGGGGAGAAGGTGGGAGTAGCTGGAAAATGTGAGGGATAGCAAGGAAGTTTGGGGGATAATTACTAATCTATTAGAGTTCTTTGAAGGGGTCAACAAACATGTGGACAAGGGGGATCCAGTGGACATAGTGTACTTAGATTTCCAGAAAGCCTTTGACAAGGTCCCTCACCAAAGGCTCTTACATAAATTAAGTTGTCATGGGATAAAAGGGAAAGTCCTTTCATGGATTGAGAACTGGTTAAAAGACAGGGGAAAAGGGTAGGGATTAATGGTAAATTCTCAGAATGGAGAGGGGTAACTAGTGGTGTTCCCCAAGGGTCAGTCCTAGGACCAATCATATTCAACTTATTCATAAATGATCTGGAGAAAGGGGTAAAAAGTGAGGTGGCAAAGTTTGCAGATGATACTAAACTGCTCAAGATAGTTAAGACCAAAGCAGACTGTGAAGAACTTCAGAAAGATCTCACAAAACTAAGTGATTGGGCAACAAAATGGCAAATGAAATTTAACGTGGATAAATGTAAAGTAATGCACATTGGAAAAAATAACCCCAACTATACATACAATATGATGGGGGCTAATTTAGCTACAACAAATCAGGAAAAAGATCTTGGAGTCATCGTGGATAGTTCTCTGAAGATGTCCCCGCAGTGTGCAGAGGCGGTCAAAAAAGCAAACAGGATGTTAGGAATCATTAAAAAGGGGATAGAGAATACGACAGAGAATATATTATTGCCCTTATATAAATCGATGGTACGCCCACATCTTGAATACTGCGTACAGATGGTCTCCTCATCTCAAAAAAAATATACTGGCACTAGAAAAGGTTCAGAGAAGGGCAACTACAATGATTAGGGGTTTGGAAAGGGTCCCATATGAAGAGAGATTAAAGAGGCTAGGACTTTTCAGCTTGGAAAAGAGGAGACTAAGGGGGGATATGATAGAGGTATATAAAATCATGAGTGATGTGGAGAAAGTAGATAAGGAAAAGTTATTTACTTATTCCCATAATACAAGAACTAGGAGTCACCAAATGAAATTAATAGGCAGCAGGTTTAAAACAAACAAAAGGAAGTTCTTCTTCACTCAGCACACAGTCAACTTGTGGAACTCCTTACCTGAGGAGGTTGTGAAGGCTAGGACTATAACAGCGTTTAAAAGAGAACTGGATAAATTCATGGTGGTTAAGTACATTAATGGCTATTAGCCAGGATGGGTAAGGAATGGTGTCCCTAGACTCTGTTTGTCAGAGGATGGAGATGGATGGCAGGAGAGAGATCACTTGATCATTATCTGTTAGGTTCACTCCCTCTGGGCACCTGCCATTGGCCACTGTCGGTAGACAGGATACTGGGGTAGGTGGACCTTTGGTCTGACCCAGTATGGCCGTTCTTATTAGCTTGGGGAGCTGTCATCTTTGAATTCTCCCCTTCTCAGTGTTTGCTGGGAGACATATTCTTCTGCCATGGTCTGAGACTCTCTCCCTACCTTCTGTGTGTTCTGGGGGATGCTACTCTTCTGGGAACATCTGAGCACCTTTCCTTGCCCCTTCATTTGAGCTGGGAAATTAAGGTAACACAAATTGAAACATCTGAAATCCAGAACATGAACAGTTAAGATACATCGCCCTTGTGTCTTTGCATGTGGAGAGGAGCAGGTTTGGAGGTGAGGTGGATTCGGTGGACCTAGGCTATGGCTGGGGAAGCCTGGCTGAAGCAGGGAAAGAAGTCCCAGCTAGAGGTGGGTAGTTGGGAATGAGGGGTCCCTGGTTAATGGCTTCTACAGTGCCATGTAATGACTTAATAGGGTGGAAAAGGGATGGGAAGCTGAAAATGCTGTGTGGGCTCAACTATATGTTGTGGGGAATGGTGGGGTGGGGGGTGGAGAAAAAGACAGACACACTAGTCTTCTCATATGCTTTAAGTTACTATAACAATTATGTTCTTAAAAAAGTCAAGGGTTTGGGATATAAACCATGCACAAGATTTCTCTCACCTACGCTGTTAGCAACAACATGCTACAAACATTTCAAAGCATGACAATTATCCTCATGCACTCATGACAAAATATACAGGAAGGCACTGGTGAGGCCACATCTGGAGTATTGCATCCAGTTTTGAGCTCCCCCCTCCCCCACTACAGAAAGGATGTGGACAAATTGGAGAGAGTCCAGCGGAGGGCAACGAAAATGATCAGAGGGCTGGGGCACATGACTTAAGAGGAGAGGCTGAGGGAACTGGGCTTATTTAGTCTTCAGAAGAGAAGAGTGAGGGGGGATTTGATAGCAGCCTTCAACTACCTGAAGGGGGGTTCCAAAGAGGATGGAGCTCGGCTGTTCTCAGTAGTGGCAGATGACAGAACAAGGAGCAATGGTCTCAAGTTGCAGTGGGGGAGGTCTAGGTTGGATATTAGGAAACACTAGTTCACTAGGAGGGTGGTGAAGCACTGGAATGGGTTACCTAGCCAGGTGGTGAAATCTCCATCCTTAGAGGTTTTTAAGGCCCAGCTTGACAAAGCCCTGGCTGGGATGATTTAGTTGATGTTGGTCCTGCTTTGAGCAAGGGGTTAGACTAGATGACTTCCTGAGGTCTCTTCCAACCCTAATCGTCTCTGATTCTATGATTCTATGCAAGTCACATCACTTCTTAGTTTCTCATCTGTAAAATGGACATAATGATGTAAAGCTCTTTGAGATATATTGATGAAAAGCACTATATAAAAGCTGGATCTTTTGATTATTATCTAGCCAATGTATCATATCAACTGCAAACCTGGGTGAGAACAACTGCCTAAATGACCACTAACAACTACCAGCAAACTTTTCTCCTCTTATTTAAAAATTGGGGAAATTAAATGGCAGAAAACGTCATTAGCAAAGAGTTTGAGTTGCCTGTTTATAGCTCTTGCCCTCCCAGAATGTTGAGTTCAGCCCAATTCAAACTTCTGAAAACTAGGAAATACAGAGTTAAAAATATACAGCCCTAACTCTGCCCTCTTCGAGTGATGCCCCGCAATAATAATAATTACATAATACAGGTATTTGTACACTGCTGTTTCACTGTAATGAATGGACACTACTTGCACGTGGCCTATCCTCAAACACTGAGCCTACTCCCCCAACAGGATACCACAGTTGTAAAATTTAACAACCACTTCATATCATTTTATAAACCCTTCACAGTTGCACAGAGGATATCACCTAAACATAACTTTCCCCAATCAGTAAATCCACAAACTGCTTTCATATCCCACCTCATTACTGACAATACCCATGGCACGAATACCCCTGTGCCTTCCTGCTGACACAATTCTGTACTGAAATGATGCGGACTGGAACTCAAGGTACATATGCACCTGTTTTCTTTGATAATACACATGCGATGACTCAGACCCATATCTCCTTATATCACAATCGCAGTTCTTCCATGATGCTCCGATTTATTCCTCTGCTATTCAATACAGCTACACCTAATACAATGCAGGCAGCTGCAGTTCATGCAGATCTTTGGGTGGGTAGAGTTAACACTGTGTGTTCATTTGCCTTAACTCTGTATTTCCTGCTTTTCTGAAGTTTGAGTTTTGCTGAGCTTGACATTCCAGAAGGGCATAAGCTATCTGTGGACAACCTTACCTCTGCATTAACAAAGTTTTTTGCCATTTAATTGTAACATAGTTTTGCTCCTCTGAACTGGAACTCATGAAATATAGTCAATGATTTGAAATGAAAGTGAAAATAAAGAACATAAATAATGGAACAGCGGTAATATCTATCAGCATCATCTCAATTACCACAAATCAATTAATGTGATGTCATATTCTGAACAAGCACCATTTATTATAAAAAAGTATAAGACAGGAAAAAAATCTTTATCTATATATATATATAGAGAGAGAGAGATAGATATATAACCCAGTGAGTGTGATATTGAATAAAATGTAAATTAAACTATTAATATTACTTTCTCTTCAACTGCATATTATAACATATTAAGAGGAATATGTAATTAGATAAAATGTATGATGATGATCACTTTCCCCGTAGGTCTGTTCCTTGATTGCAGTGTTAATCATTTCTCCTTTCCAAGTTTTACTGTCTGAACAATCTTTGTCTAGTAAAATAGAGTTCAAATGTTTTGGACATGCCTCATGTGAAATACTTTTCATGTTCATGTAAAATTTATTTTATATTCAAGTATAAAAAAATAATTGCCTAGCTCACCATGTAAGGGCAGTGGGATGATGGATGTATCAGGGAGACAAGTTTTATGACCAGAGAAGTTTTTTGGATAACTCTTAGTTACTCCATGTGAAACAGGATAATTCTGAGAAAAATGATTCATTTATTTGCAGACTAAG
>NW_020664393.1:36616345-36635694 GCF_002925995.2 Terrapene triunguis
CTAAGTAATGATTCATTTATTTGCAGACTTTCAGCCAAAACATGAGCACAGTTTAGATTCCTGTGACATCTGAACACTTCATGCCCATCCTTCTCTTTCTTTTTTTAACAAAATCACTTGAGATGTGGGATATCTGTTTTCAAATCCCCACTCTCTGATTTTGAGCAGGGACTTGAAACCAGGTCATCTACCGCCTATGCAAGTACCCAAACCTACAGACTATTAGGTGAGTCTCTCTTAATGTCTCCTGTTGAAGCTCTTCCATTTAGTAAAAATAATTAAATATTCATTGGTTCCAAAAATATTGATTCTGTAGCCCGATGGCTCACAAATTCACCTGAGATGTAGGGAGAGCTATGTTGGAGTCCCAGTTCCAATTAATACTTACATGCCTAAGTCATTTTTGAAAATGGGAATTTAGGAGCCTAAGTCACTTAGATATTTTGAAAATTTTATCCCAAATTTTGCATTATATCCATGGCTGCAGGAACGGGAAAAGACGGTTTAGCACATGATTCTTTTTGCTTTGAAGTATCCCATAAAGGCAGTGACCATTTGGAATCGATCTGAAGCCTGCAGAGGAGCATTTGTAGATCATAGAATCATAGAAGATTAGGGTTGGAAGAGACCTCAGGAGGTCATCTAGTCCCCCAGCTCAAAGCAGGACCAACCCCAACTAAATCATCGCAGCCAGGGCTTTATCAAGCCGGGCCTTAAAAATCACTAAGGATGGAGATTCCACCGTTTCCCTAGTTAACCCATTCCAGTGCTTCACCACCCTCCAAGTGAAATAGTTTTTCCTAATATCCAACCTAGACCTCCCCCATTGCAACTTGAGGCCATTGCTCCTTGTTCAGTCATCTGCCACCACTGAGAACAGCTTAGCTCCATCCTCTTTGGAACCCCCCTTCAGGTAGTTGAAGGCTTCTATCAAATCCCCCCTCACTCTTCTCTTCTGAAGACTAAATAAGCCCAGTTCCCTCAGCCTCTCCTCTTAAGTCATGTGCCCCAGCCCTGTGATCATTTTCGTTGCCCTCCGCTGGACTCTCTCCAATTTGTCCACATCCTTTCTGTAGTGGGGGCCCCAAAAATGGACACAGTACTCCAGATGTGGCCTCACCAGTGCCGAATAGAGGGGAATAATCACTTCCCTCCATCTGCTGGCAATGGTTTTCCTAATGCAGCCCAGTATGCCGTTAGCCTTCTTTGTAATAAGGGCACACTGTTGACTCATATCCAGCTTCTCGTCCACTGTAATCCCCAGGTCCTTTTCTGCAGAACTGGCGCTTAGCCAGTGGGTCCTCAGCCTGTAGCAGTGCATGGGATTCTTCCGTCCTAAGTGCAGGACTCTGCACTTGTCCTTGTTGAACCTCATAAGATTTCTTTTAGCCCAATCCTCCAATTTGTCTACATCACTCTGGACCCTATACCTACCCTCCAGTGTATCTACCTCTTCCCCCTGCTTAGTGTCATCCACAAACTTGCTGAGGGTGCAATCCATCCCATCATCCAGATCATTAATGAAGATGCTCAACAAAACCGGCCCCAGGACGGACCTCTGGGGCACTCTGCTAGATACTGGCTGCCAACTAGACATCGAGCCATTGATCACTACTCGTAGAACCCGACGATCTAGCCAGCTTTCTATCCACCTTATGGGATTCATCCAATCCATACTTTTTTAACTTGCTGGCAAGAATACTGTGGGAGATCGTATCAAAAGCTTTGCTAAAGTCAAGGTATATGTCCACCACTTTCCCCATATCCAAAGAGCCAGTTATCTCATCATAGAAGGCAATCAGATTGGTCAGGCATGACTTGCCCTTGGTGAATCCATGTTGACTGTTTGTGATCACCTTCCTCTCCTCCAAGTGCTTCAAAATGGATTCCTTGAGGACCTGCTCCATGATTTTTCCAGGGACTGAGGTGAGGCTGACCAGTCTGTAGTTCCCCAGATTCTCCTTCTTCCCTTTTTTAAAGATGGACACTGTAGTTGCCTTTTTCCAATAATCCGGGACCTCCCCCCATCATCAGTTTTCAAACATAATAGCCAATGGCTTTGCAATCACATCAGCCAACTCCCTCAGCACCCTCGGATACATTGCATCCGACCCCATGGACTTGTGCTGTTATTTTCTAAATAGCCCTTAACCTGTTCTTTCCCCACTGAAGGCTGCTCACCTCCTCCCCATACTGTGCTGCCCAGTGTAGCAGTCTGGGAGCTGACCTTTTCTGTGACGACTGAGGCAAAGAAATCATTGAGCACTTCAGCTTTTTCCACATCATCTGTCACTAGGTTGCCTCCCCCATTCAGTAAGGGTCCCACGCTTTATCTGACCACCTTCTTGTTGCTAACATACCTGTAGAAAACCTTCTGGTTACCCTTCACATCCTTTGCTAGCTGCTCACATACCTTTCTAGCTGCAAGATGCAAACGGGTAGATCTCACATCCCTTGCTAGCTGCTAGCTGCAAATGGGTAGAGCCACCACGGAGACGCAGTCAGTAACTGGCATGATTTTTTGTACAGATACTGCTCAAAATGTATTGTAGTAAGGCCTACTGCATCTGTTGCTATGTATACAAATTGAATTAGTGATTAGGAACTTGATGATGACATATACCCTTTGTTGTCTCAAATATAATTAGTTTTGGGTGACAGGCCTGTGCCTTTAGGAACCAAAATACTTGTATTTTGGTGGGGAAATAGCTATATGTCAAGTGTTTGTTCTGCATACATATTACTGTGGAATTTGAATGTGTGTTTAGTATATCTATTGTAAGGTGGCTTACCTATGTTCTATGTGGTTCGTTACTATTTATCTTCAAAAGTACAACACAACCAACTTCTATTTGGAGCTTTTAAAATTTATAATAACCACTAAAAAAGAAGCAGAACCAGCAGTGACTATCTGCTGAAAGGCTATGGATAAGTGCTATTTAAGAATAACAAACTATAGGACTGCCTTTTTATAACAACAATTAATAACAATACTGTTGCCCCTTTTTATCCGAGTACCTAGTCAAAATTTAGAGGTCTAGTGGGTTGTTCAAGTTAGGAGGAGAAGTTAGGGGACAGACAGGTATTTCCTTGATGCACTTTTGTTTATTTACAAAGAATATACAGAGTCTCTGAACACAGAAAGAATCAAATAGCAGCAAACAGCTTATTTTGCTCACAGCTTTTTTCAGTCTGTACCACTGACCCAAAAACTTCTACCCAGGTGTCTTCCAGGGTCATACTACATGCCTTTAGCTGCTCCTTCAGACAGACTGTGTCACTCTCTCGTTCTCTGTGTTCTGCTTATTTATACATACACTCACACAAACACAGGAGCGCCGCCAGCTTTTCTGCTGCCTTAGGCGGTGGAAGGTCCTGCCCCGAAATGCCGCCCCCCACAGAGGCGGCGGAAGGTCCCGCCGCCGAAATACCGCCGCGGTCACCACCCCTCAAATTGTAGCACCCTAGGCGACCGCCTAGGTCACCTGATGGGTTGCGACGACCCTGCACAAACATACACACACACTCTCTCTCTCACCCAAAATAATAATCAGCACAGTCCCTCCCACCCACACAGTCCAAAATTTCGGGGTAGGTTCACTTAAACCTTTTGTCTTAGGTAGGGACCTATAATTAATTTAAGAATATGTTAACTGGGAGGTTAGTTTATATCCATCAATCTCAACAAGGTTTGAACTCAACCCATAACAAAGTTTCACACAGCTTATCATAAAAATACTTTGTACGCACAATAGGTTGCATATAGTGCCTTTCACTGTGGATGCCCAAATGCTTTAGAAAGATGGATATGGAGTGTGTACCCTATTTTTTCATCAAAGGAGGAACTAAGGCACAGAAAGAGTAAGTGATTTTTCCCAATGTCTCAGAGAAAGTCATTGACAGAGTCTGGAATAGAACTCAGATCGCCTTTACTAGGTAGATCTGGTTGATTACAGTTTTGAACTTGTCTCCTCCATGAAGTTACAGTATGGGGGAAAATATTTGTCTTTTATAACTGCTGCTGACATCAGCAGTGCCAGGCTGCCACCACTCTTACAATGTCTATCCTTGTTGCCACCAACAGTATTGCCTCCACAGTATAAAATAGTATCACCACATTTTTTTTCTACTAAGTCACACCACAAGAGAGTAGTATCACCAATAAATGTTTTACTCTGATTCTATTACTCATGGAAATGTTATTGTGAAGTGTTGTGATTTCAATTACTTATTTTATTTGTGAAGTGTGCCCAGTTATAAAAACTGTCCCAGGGCACATATGCATTATTTATTAAAGCAGATATAATTACCAAAAGTAAAAAAAGACAGTCCCCAAACTAAACGAACTGCAGATTAAACAGACAACGTCCTACCTTATTCCCCCACAAACCTAACCTTTCACATCCATGCTGGGAGAAAATGAGGTCCTACAGATTTAAAAACTCTAGCTCTATTGGATCAGCTGGAAAGCATATTCAAGAGGTGAGGGTACTGCACTGAGAGCATTTGGGAACTGGCAATCAAATGTTTAAATCTAGGCTCTATTAACTCAACTTCAGTAATAGTTTATGAGGTGAGAGGCAGTCTTTAGATAGTGAGGACCCAAATTATTTAGGGCTTTGTTGATCACAGTCAGCACCTTGATTTGTATCTGGAGGCAAAGGTCATAGGGAGCTAATCCAACTGTCAGAGAACAGGTCTTATGTGCCACATGGCTAGTTCTGCTAACCAGGGGAGCAGCCATAGTTTCTACCAGTTGAAGCTTTTGAAAGGTCTTCAAATGCACCCTCTTGTGCCATTATATGTGTTTAAAAGAATTGCTGTGCTGCACCAGTTACTAAGGTACAGGGGACTGAGATCTCTGTTAGAATGCATTCGCTCTGCTGTACATTCTGTTGACAAGGCAGCTTTGTTTAAGCATCCTTATTGCTAGAGCACATTGCAGCAATACAATATAATGTCATCATAACATGCTAATGTGATTCTTCTGTGATTCTATGATATTTCTAAAAAAATTCTGCTTGGTATAAATACACTTGATATGTGACTCTCTGACACCTTGTTACATATTGTAGTTTTTTTCCCCTAACAGATAATGCACAAAATACAATTAAAAGAATTCTTAATGAGCATTTTGACAATATCTGTTGCTATGCACACAGTGAATCTGATGATTAGCTCATTGGATGACAACACACACACACTTCACTAATATAATTGGTGAGGGATGAAAAATCTCTTTCATCATCAGTCAAAACCAATGAATATCTGGAGGCATTGTTTGAGAAAAATGTTCCACGACATCATTTTACATAGGAGGCTTTCGCTCACTGGAATACAACTTTTTTTTGTTTTTTGTTTTTTTTTAAATGTTGGAACAATTACTGGAAAGTGGTTTAGTGGTTTTTCATGTCATTGCTGTCAAGTATGACATTTGTGGCATCATGCCAAGGGGGGCATCCTGGAGACATTTGTAGGCTTGCTAAGGCCATCTCAGCAAGCAGTTTCTGTCCTCGATGATCAATAGGATTCACTGAGCCAGATGATTTCTTCAACCAATATTTTAACTAAAACAGGAATAGACTGAGCTGACATCTTTATTATAAATGTCGTATCTTGGTAATAACCTTGCTCAGCAACTTCATAAACAGTTTGACAGCTTGTATGAGAACAATGGCTTGGTCTGGCTTAGCTGCTCCCAGCAAAAGCACCACCTTTTCACTCCCCGACTGTGGGGCTGCCAAGGGCTGCTCTAAATTACAGTGGCTACAATTGTCCCCTTGGGATGTATTTGCTGCTGAAACTGCTATGCTACAATGTTTAAATAAGTCAAAGACCCCAAACTTAAATACTTGCCTGCCAATGGATACGCTTGGTCATCACTCATAAAAATTACTTTTAACTGTTTGTCCTGTCCACTTTCATGTGTGCAACCTGAGAGCATGATTACTGTAGGAATTGCTATTGGAAGACCACACAATTTCAGTGTGGAGCCAAAATTAGGAGGGGAAATAGTTTTCATAAGACCAACCTAAAATTGGCAGCTATATTTGAGTTACCAATTTATATTGGTGACCGTATCAGTTCTATCAGCAGGAAGCACTGAGTTTTTTGTTTACTTGCTGCTTTGTTTGTTTGCTTGGGTTTTAGGTGGTGGATTTTTCAAGTAGCATAAAAGCTTTGATAAGATTAGGCACTTATGTGAGCAATGTTGTGTTCCCAAGTAGTTTTGTATAAAAATGTGCTCATATTTTTGTTACCTTCTCCTCCCTTTCCTTTACCCTCACCCATTTGTTTCATACACCCATTGCATTTTGCCATTAACCTAATTTTTAACCACTCTACAACTATATGTTTCTACAACACTTAATACAATGGGATGCATTATTGAGCCTTTAGAATACTGTAATATAAATAATGAATAATATTGTTAAAAATGTGATCATTGCTATTCTAAGTATAGAGAGACTGTGGCTTCAATGATATAATATGTTAATTACTGGTAAAAGTTAACTTTTTAATATCTTTCCTGTACAAATGATATCATATACTAGAGGTATAAATATAAATACTAAAGCCCATGCACAACATACCTAATAAAGAAGGCAAAAGAAATAATAATCATAATATTACTATACCGTGGAGGCACTCAGCTATGGCAATGGTGAAGTCATATAAGTACATAGAGAATAAGAATATTTAGAAAAACAAATATATATATTTAGACTGATCAAAAAGGATCTTGGGTCTCTGAATACATTCACCTTAGTATTATATAATTTTCCTAATTTGTATTAATTTTTTCACTATTTTTGCATTCAGTTTTACAATAAAATGTTAACATGTTAATGTTACAATGTTAATTACATAATAATTAGAACCTGTGTGGAATAACTAGCAGGGGAAAAGGTAAAAGTAGTAATCTTTCAGTTACATTTAGCATAAATATCATTCCTTATACTGTACTTTATTGATTTATAGAAGAAGAGGTATTTCAGTTTTATAACAGGAAAGAAATGAAGTCTCTGAGAGTTATTTCAATATTTTTGGAATGTTGTTAAACCTCTAGCCCTAGTTGATACTAAAGATTATGTGCTTGAAATAAAAGTTGAGACATTTTGTTTATTGTTTACAATTATACATGTACAATTGATACTTATGGTGGATACCTCCCTACAGTAAATCTCCCTTAGCAGAATTAACTACTGTAACCACTGAGAGAACTTATTTACACAAATATTTCTGTCTTTGAAGCTACCTTTTCTCTTCCCACACTCCATTTCCCTGTTGATCCAAATGTTGCCTCATAACCCTAGACTGTGAGGTCTCTAGGACAGTGATTTACTTTGTTCCACTCGTTTTTACAGTACTTATCATAATTCCTGATTGTTTATTGTGGTCTCCAGGGCTACCTCAATATGCATCATCATCATAATCAATAAGTGAAGAAACAGTTTCTTGGTCCAAGATTGTTTGTATTTATGGTTCATTCCATCATGCTCAGACCTGGAATTCAACCATCTAAAGAAAATACAATTTATGTTTTTAGCTACATGGTTCATGCAGTCATGTTCAGATTAAAGGGCAAAGGTAGCCTTTGAAGGCCATGTGTGCACATCCAAGAGCAGAATTTTACATGGAGTGGTAATGTCTTCAAAGTTTTCAGCCCAAGCAAATTAAACTGTATTTATTATAACTACACCTCTACCTCGATATAACGCTGTCCTCGGGAGCCAAAAAATCTTACCATGTTAACTTGCTTTGATCCACTGGAGTGCGCAGCCCCGCCCCCCCGGAGCACTGTTTTACCGTGTTATATCCGAATTCATGTTATATCGGGTCGCGCTATATCGGGGTAGAGGTGTATTAGGTTTCCACAGTCTAATCTTGTCTAGCAAAGCAATCACTATTTCTTTGGATTTCCATTCAAATTTGAAAACTCTGAACCTGTTTTGTGACAAATCAAGACAAATATATTTACCTCAAAACAGATCCCAGCAGTTCAAATGTCAGCAGTCAGATTGGCAGCTGGTTAATTTGATTGTATGTAACAAAGGTGAAATAATTCCTTTCAATAAATCTATGAATGCCCTGAAATACAAATTCTAAACCTTTGGTATTAGTTATTAATCTATAATAAATCTTTCTGAGTTGAAATCAATAGCAAAGTTGGCTCAATAACTTTATTATTCATGGTTCCTTATGTAACACATGTAAAAAAATCTTTTTACAGCTAATTTACTTGTATCATGCACAATGAGGCAATACTAAAAATTATGGTAAAAAGAAGTTGTGCTGTACACAAAATGAATGTGACTATGATCTCTTTGCAGACAGTTGCTAATTTTAGCCACTTTTATAGAGGCAACATCACTTTAGATTTGTAACAAATAATTTTAGTATGTGATGACCAAGGTGTATTAGAATTTACAGTTATAGTTTTACAACAGCAATACAATAACTATTACAAACAATAATAGTTTTAGTATGTGATGACCAAGGTGTCATAGAATTTAATGAGGATGAAACCAGTAGGATTCTGCCAAAATTACCCTAATAACCTATGGAATTTAATATACAACATGTTTTCTATATTTTTATCATCTTATCTATTCTATAGCAGGGATGAATTTCTGTTAAATTCTTTAGTGGGGTCATATTAAAAGGCTGTGTGTTTTTCAATTGCATCCTATAGG
The DNA here is from genome assembly GCF_002925995.2 of Terrapene triunguis. NCBI lineage: Eukaryota > Metazoa > Chordata > Testudines > Emydidae > Terrapene > Terrapene triunguis. The sequence continues at coordinate 36,625,042 of NW_020664393.1, forward strand.
ACAGTGTTTCCCAAACTTGGGAAAATGCTTGTGTAGGGAAAGCCCCTAGCGGACAGGGCCAGTTTGTTTACCTGCCGCGTCCACAGATCCGGCCGATCACGGCTCCCACTGCCCGCGGTTCACTGCTCCAGGCCAATGGGAGCTGCTGGAAGTGGCGGCCAGTACGTCCCTCGGCCCGCACCGCAAACCAGCCCGCGTAAACAAACCGGCCTGGCCCGCCGGGGCTTTCCCTACACAAGCGGCGTCCCAAGTTTGGGAAACACTGCTATAGGGGTTGTCATGTAGCTTTCTCAAAGTTCACTCCCCAGTTTTAGGTCATCTAAAATGCAGAACACAGAACAGCCTCTTTAATATCTGACTTGTGTCCATTTATCCTTTTATGTAGGGTCTGTCCAGTTTCGCTGACTTACAAGAGTTTAATGGCACCCATTGTAGATGAGTATGGAGATTTAAGTTTAGAAAATGGTACATTGTATTCTACTTATCAGTTCTCTTATATAGGCCTTAGATAATAAAAATGAGGAATTTGTAAATGTAGCTTCTAATAACTACAACTATTACTGCTACGTGTACACCTAATATTCACAATACCATTAATATCTATGGGGAGAGAGGGGTAGCTCAGTGGTTTGGCCTGCTAAACCCAGGGTTGTGAGTTCAATTCTTGAGGGGGCCATTTAGGGAACTGGGGTAAAAATCTGTCTGGGGATTGGTCCTGCTTTGAGCAGGGGGTTGAACTAGATGACTTCCTGAGGTCCCTTCCAACCCTGATATTCTATGATCCAGTGTGTGATATTGTATTCCTCTATAATTTTATATCCAATTTGTCTTTCTGATTTTACTATGGACAAAGTTATACATGATAGACATGGGTAATCCTTATTTCAAGATGACTAGAAAAAGAATTTTCAGAAACATCATTTGCCCTACTTTCAAATATTCATTGTCAGGATAGAGTCAATAAGAAATATTGACAACAAGTCTAGATATATAATAAAGTTTAAGACATCAAATATTTTGACATTAGATACAAGAATAAATGTTCTTTTAGCATTTTTTTGGGTTGCATTGTTCCATGTTATCAGCCAAATTTTGCTGTCAGTGCAGTCTTGTCAATGCCAATTTAACAGATTATTAGCAGGAGAGAATGACCAAAGAATGGAATTCAAATTTTTGAAAAGTAGATCTCAGTTGCCTTCACTGAGTGACACTGGAGTCAATGGATCTGTCACAGTGCTAATGAAAGCAGAATTTGGCCCTCTGTATTATAATAAGGGCTCAGATTTATAGAGGAGGTAGAAATTGTCTAATCTCAATCCTTTTACATTTTGTAAATTGTCATATCTCCACTGATCTCAATTTACAAGAGCTGACGATCAGCTCCACAATGTCTCTAATATCCTACTGCCTCTCTAGGAGTTAAGAAAATACCTAAATTTCTTACATTATCCATTCAATCTGTTTGCCTTTTAGGTATGGAAACGTATTACATTATCCGTATGTCTTTAGATTACATGTGCTTAAATTATATATGTGGGTGTGATTTATGACTTTTTTGTTCTGTACTATGCTGAGCCTACTGTCAGCATGTAACAAATTATATTAATAATTTCAACCATTTCATTATTTCTCTTTCTGTGCCCTAGTAATATAACTTTTAAGTCAGCTAAGGCTGATCACTGATCATAAATCCAAATTTCCTATCTCTATTCAAATTAACCTTTTCAAGGTAAAAAGTAGCAAAGTACTAAGTGCCATATTGTAATATTTTTTCTACAGCTCCTGTTAACTGGTCTACAATTGCTTACAGTTGTATATCTTTTGGTGCTTTATCGCGAAATAACATTTGTCATCAAACGGACTGCCATCAGACAACTGCTAATAAAAATTGCAGCTAAAACTTCACCGTTTTCCATTTTATTTCCTTTAAAACCTACATTAGTATGTTGCCTAGACCTGGAACATTATCTACAAATGCTCATATTTTTTCACAAGCATTTTTGTAAGCTTCCCAAAACATTCCTTTAAAAACTTACAAAATGTAATGTATTATTTTGGTAGTTTTCCATCCTCTTCTTCAACTCAAACAGAAAAAGAAATGTATATATACTCCTAACATTTTTACCTGCCGGAACTACTTTAGTCCCATTAAAATCCATACTTTTTCTCTCTCTGAGTTAAATCTTTGTCCCTCTGAAATCAATGGAAGTTATCCCTTACTTTAATAGGGTCAGATTTCAACCTCTGTCTTTTTCTGTTGTAAATCTATTTTTAAGAAATATTAATATTTTTCCTGTAGGTGAAATAGTTTCTGCAATATCGCTTACAATATTCCTTCTCACATTATCATGCTTTTAGTTTATCAGAATTCATATATTTACTTTTACTTTCTTATATTTATAGTTCTCAATCTCTTCCTTTGCAATTATATTGGCTTTTATTTCATACTACCCTTCACACTTGCCTATGTTTCCCTTTTCTGTTTAGACCTGAATGGATTTCCATTGTGTTTTCCATTGTTCTTTGTTCTTAAATATTTACCACTTTTTTGCAGAAGTTTTCAGATAAACTAAATAATTCCATATTTAGTGTTTGTTTGGAGCATTTCTCAGTCTTGTCCACTCATCTTTCCTGGTGCCAAAAACTGTTGTATTCTTTCTTTCAGCTCTACTCTTAATGATTAGAGAATCATTAGATTTCTAATAATCATTATAAACTATGTCCTCCCCAATCTAAAGCCCAGTAACAAGAAAAAAAAAAAGATCAGATTTGGCTCCTTTTCCAGAATTAGGTTAAGAATGGCTTCACTCCACATGGGTTATGAACAAACTGCTTTAAAAAGCAATCTTGCACACTCCTTAAAATGTATATTTTCCTTACCTTTTGTAGTTATTTTTCAGATCAATATAGTATGTAATCTAATCTTTTTTAGGCATTCCTATGATACCCATGAGCATGGTTACTGAGCTCCATAGTAATTGAGATTTCTCCATAGTGGACTCACTAACAGAGTCTGCTCTTCGCCTCTCCCTAGGTCAGCAGCTTTTGCTGCTTGTGGTTTTTGGATACTTTGTTTTGGATTTTTGGTGCTTGGTTGTAATTTCTTGTGATCAGTTACTTAAATAGGACTTCTGCAAAAAACTGAGTCTTGGAGTGTTGTCAGGCTAAATGTTATTACATCTGGTAGGGGGTTCCCTGGATGGTGATCACCTTACCTTCTTCCTTCAAGAGCTTCACTGTGGTTACCATATGCTGCATTGTCCAGAGGAATGCAGCTACTTTGAATGGTTTTGAATAAGCAGAAAATCACTGACATTACTGGGCCCCAGCCCATTGATGATATTAGTACCTATTAGTAAATATTAACGCTTTTATTCTTTTTTGTATATTTGATTCATTTATATATTAACTATTCTTTAGAATATTTGATATTAACAAAGAGTATGTTTGACTTCTAAGGCCCAGAATATGGGTTGTTAACCTATAAGTAACCTATAAGTAACCCTATTCAGAAATGCTATGCATTAGGCTGTATCTAATAATCCTTGTCACCTTCATAACTATAGAACTCCAGAGATCCATGGAAACCATGCCCTATATCTATCTATCTATCTATCTATCTATTACATCAGCATAAGAAATCAACAGGGAAGAATGATTATGAGGGAAGAAGGACCCACTGAAAAATATTATCTTGAAGAACTGTTGGTCCTCTCAGCTGTAAACAATTATGCCTTTACACATGAATCAGGTAAACTAAGAATGTATGGATATTAAAGGAAATTCCATCAGAATGTAAGAAATGACATCAGCAAATATGGTTCTGGGAGAGTATTTTTAGCAAAGAGCAGGGGGACTCTTTGTCTAAAAACCTTTTATAATGACAGAGGGTTTGTAACTTAGTTGGGGAATGAAATTGCTGCATCCCACCTGTTACAGTGAAGAAGAGACACAGAGTCAACTCTTTACCTCACATTAAGGGTGGTAATGTATCTGTATTCTGTGTAGTGCTGTACTAATCTCTGACTGATCATCTTTGATTAAATAATTTCAGTTGACCTTTTTTTTTTGACAATCTTGAATTGTCATTATCTTCAGACATGCAACAAGAGTCATAAACAATACAATTGGTCTCCATAAATAAACTGGGAACTGATGACCATACGTTGCACAGGTGTGATGTGTTTTAGGTGTTTTTTGTCATTCTAAGCAGGCACGCTGCAGCAGCCTGTACAAGTTAGGGTTTTGGTATTACTTCCACCTTAGCCCCAGATATAATAAAATAACATGGTCCAGACAGAATATATGGATCATTGTTCCTAGATCTTCATTTCACAGAAAGGAATGTACTTTTCTGGCAAGATGGAAGTAATGGAAGGCATTTCTTGCTATTCTGGCTATTTGGGTATCCAAGATTAGTGATGATCCAGTAAGTCCTGAGTGAACAGACTACCTTGATGATAGATGGAAGACAAATCTCTTTGATATTTGGAAAGATCAGTGTCTTGGCTAGGCCCTCAAGGTATTTTCCCTTTCCACCAATCTCACTATACATACATAATTCAGTTTAAACCTGATGCTCTTAATCAAATGCTAATTTCTTGGAGGCACTGTGACAACTTAGTGAAAGTACTGATTCCATCTTTCAGAACTTCCCCCAGAGGCCTTATAAAGGAATTGAAAAGTAGGGGCTCCATCTGTGAGGGGTCTTCTGTTTGAGAGGAATATTTGCACTAATATTAATTCTGCATAGTCTACTCTAGCTAAGTTTCATAAATTTATCAGCAGCACTTTTATTAGATGTCTCAAATGCTATAGAGTCATTGAGCCATATAAGTACTGAGGTTGCATATTTGTCCAAAAGTTGTGTCCATGCAGCGTTCTAGTCTGAAACTTGATTTTAAGAACTCCACAGTGTTTGTGGTTACCATATGTTGCTGAATCTTCAGTGACTACACCTTCTTGATATGCCTTTAAGGTGAGATTAGAGACAGTATGAACTTCTTACCAGTCAATTCAGTTTACTTTCTCTAAATGCCTTGAATGTTCTTGGCTATGTCCACTAATCAGCTAATTACCTCATTAGATGGGAGGGCTATGCATATAATAAAGGAATTAATTTATTTCCAGACACTCTTCTGTGTTAGCCAAATTACTTATATATGATGAGATTTTTGAAAAACGCTCGCTATTGTCCTAACTTTGTGTCCCTTGATGTCTGCCATAAATCTTCCATTGATTTCAGTTGTAACAGAGTTAGACTAATGCTGAGTGCTTTGCAAAAATTCTACCCAGTCTTGGTCCTTTTCTGCTAGAGGTAGGATATTCAACTGCCTAAATGTACCAGTATTCTGATTTAGTACCATATGACAATTCATATACTATATTTATTTCCTTTCCCCTCCACTACTTCTGTTTACCATAACCAAGTCACTGCTTTAAATATAATTTAGGGTTTTTTTTCCATTATTGTGTCTCTGGAGTGATTATTCCACAACTATCCTGTAGCTCTTACTCCTCTTCTGGTGTTCTTTCTGAATCTAAAAAAAGAAGCAATTTGTCATCAATCAATCACTTGTATTTGATAATATCTTTGAAGACTCCAACCAATCACACTAAATCTCTTTTCCTACCCCTAGCAACACAACTAACTAAAAATGCCTACAAAATAGCATCCTTCTCAGTTTTGAGCCTTAACAATAAAAATCATTTTGCACTCAGAACATTGCATTAAGTCCAGTATAAAGAAAATATGTGTTAAGGTTTAGAAAATCAAAATACCTTTACCTTCAGCACTATGACATATAGCCACAGAAATAGCTGAGTAACAAATGTCATGAAAATGCCAAAAATAAATACTGAGAGGGAGAAAGCAAAGATTATCAAGGAAAATTCTAACAGTGAAACAAAAAAAAACAACCCACCCTTCAAAATATAAAAATTATATTCGAAGTGTGGTTAATGTCATAACAAAGTAAGAGTCATGCCAAGTCAAAAGAAAACCTTTCAAGCTTTAAGTTTTTAACTGAAACTTTATAAACTGAAACAAATTCATAGGTAAAAAAACAACAACAACAACAACACACAAGAAATCCACCCTCCAAAATATAGTGATGTTTGACAATATTATCTGATGTTTGCAGTGTTGTTGTAGTTGCATTGGTCCAGGATATTAGAGAGTTAATATGGATGAGTTAATATCTTTTAATGGACAAACTTCGGTTGATGAAAGAGACAAACTTTCATGCTTACACAGAGCACTTCTTCATATCTGGGAAAGGTACTGAGAGGATACATCTACACAGGGATAAAAACCATATGGCTAGCCCAGGTCAGGTTAGCAGGGCTTGGGCTACAGGGCTGAAAAGTCATTGTATAGGCATTCAGGCTCGGGATGGAGCCCAAGCTCTGGGACCCTTGAAGGATGGAGAGTCCCAGAGCTAAGGCTGCAGCCCAAGCCTAAACATCTACATAGTGATTTTTAGCCCCACAGTCTGAACCCCGTGAGCACTAGTCAGCTGACCAGGGTCAGCTGCGGCCATCCCGTGGGTCTTTTATCCCTGTGTAGATATACCCAGAGTGTCACAGCTAAATACAAAATGGAACAGATTGTTTAGCAGCTAACACATATTGTAATAGACCATTCAAGGTGAAGTGGCCAGTTAAAACCTCTGCAGTCAAGCGGGGTAGTGGGTTACAGATTGTTGTAATAAGTCATAAACCCAGTGACTTTTTTACGTTCATAATTTTTAGCCTTTAGCAAAGTTATGAATTTAAGCTACCAGGTTCATCTTTCCAAGGTATACAGATTTCCTTTGAGGACTAAGAGGTCAGATATGGAATATTCACCTTGAAACATGTTCCTCCACAGGTGATATGAGTTTTTATAATTTTTCTGTGCGAGTTCATTCAAGGATGTAGTGATTGTCGCATTTCACCCCTATAGTTGTTGTTGGAGCATTTAGTGCACTGGAGGAGGTACACCACATGTTGTGTTAGGCATGTGTAGCAATCATGGCTCTTGAAAGATGTGTTGTGGAGTGTATTGATCATTGTAGCAGTGGAGAGATGTCTGCAGATTTTGCATCTGTTGTTCTGTCAGGGTCTTGTGTCACTTTGAGTTGGTGTGTCCCTGTCTATGTGGAACTTGCTTCTGATGATGAGGTGGGAGAGGCTGGAGGGTTGTTCAGAGTCCAGAAGAAGGGGTTTAGGAAAGATTTCTTTCAGGAGGTGGTCGCCATTGAATATGCATTGTAGTTGTTTAATGATACCCCATATTTGTTCCAGTCGGGGATGGTAGGTGACAACTCTGTGTGCAGTTGGAAAGGTTATTTTCCCCTGTGTTGAAGCAGGTTCTCTCAGGGTATTTGGGTGACCCATTCTATGATATGACTACTTCTCTGATGGAGTGTCCTTATTTGATGAAGTTGGGTTTCAGTGTGTTAAGGTTCTATCTAGGACATTCTCCTCAGATTATATTTTGTGGTATCTTGGTGCCTGGCTGTAGATAACAGATTTCTTGGTCTGTTTGGGGTGCTTAGTGGATCTGTGAAGGTAAGTGTGGTGAATCATGAGTTTATTCTGTACAGTTGTCTGTAGGGTTCTATTGCTGAAGATGATTGTGGTGTTCATGAAGTTGATGCTAGTGTTGAAGTATTCTAAAGAGAGTTTGATAGATAGGTGGGGGTTGTTGAAGTTGTGTTGGAAATTTATGAGGGAGTTCAGGTCATCTTTCCAGAGAATAAAAATATCATCAGTGTATCTCAGGTGTATCATTGATTTCATGGGTATTTGTCCAGGAATTCTACATCAAGGTGGCCTATGAAGAGGTTGGCATATTGTGGAGCCTAGTACCCAATGGTTTGGACAATGTGTTTTTGAATGTAAAATTGTTATGGGTGAAGCTTAAATGGATGATTTTGGCATGGTGTTTTGGGTGGATATCTGAGCGTTGTTCATTGCCTTCTAGATATTTGAGGTAGACAGCGATGCTGCCATTGTTGTGGTTGTTGGTGTATAGGGAAGTGACAATCATGGTGGCAAGGATGTTGTTCTGAGTGAGATTGTTAATGTTGCAGAGTTTCTGGAGGAAATCAGTGTTGTGCTTCAGGAAGCTGGCCTTTTGTGTGGTTTGAGAATGATTCCTGATATACCTTTTGTAGGAGTGCTATGGCCAAATATGGATGGGTCTGCCTGGGTTCCCTTATTTTTGAATCTTGGGAAACATGTAAAGGTCCCTGAGGTGGGTTCATGGTGAATAAGGTTGTGGAGTGTCTCTTGGAGTTGTACAGGGAAGGATTTGATGATATCTATAAATTCCTATATGAATTATAGTGTGGGATCTTCTTTGAGTTCTTTATAGTAGTGGTGTCGGAGATGGAAGATGAGAAGTATGCCTTGGGGAAAGGAAGGCAAAAGATGAGCTCCCTACTTGTGAGAAAGCTTGGGGAGAGGTGGGAGGAGAGATAGGACATTCTCCAGTTTGCTGGGGAGAGTTGAAGAGAAGAAACCTTGGAGGCAGAGAGGGATAAAGTAATCCCCATTTTGTGGAGATTTGGGGAAGAAGGATGCCTCCCTTTAGCTGTCTCCATCTCCTCTTGGCATCCTTGCTACTCTATATTTTTACTCCCCCTTTTCTACTTATTGTCCCTGCTGTAGCTCACAAAAGCAAGGGTTTGTGGGAAACTGGGTCGTGGATGAGTTTGTTGATGGACATTCAATCAGGGAAAGAATGAAATGATGCTGGTAGGCTGGGGAAAGTAACCAGAAGGTATGGCAAGGATGGTATCTTCATTTTTATTTGAGGGTATGTGTCCACCATTTGTGACTTGTGTGTGCAATCTGCTTATGTTACATCTTCAAAAGCTGTTGGGTGTTCATATGCCAACAGTATCCAGTACAATTTTACCAGTTATGCTTAGGTAGATGATTTCTTTTGAATGAAGACATACCATGCTACCATGATCCATGCCTTTGTCAATTCAGGATTTTATTACTCTTATGTTCTCTGCGTGGGTCTGAAGAGATGCTGACTCTACAGCCCAGTGGGGAGAGCACTCACCTGGCATGTGAGAGACCCAGATTCAAGACCCTGACCCAATGACCATTTAAATATTTATATAGAAAGTGAAACAGCTCCAAGAGGAGAAATGGAGAGCAACCCACCCCAGGCTGTCCAATCACCTGGTGGTTAGGGCCCTCACCTGTGATGTGGGATCAAGTTCTTATTCTAAATCAGGCACAGCAGGAAGTTAAACTAAGGTCTTCCACATCCCAGCTAAGTATCCAACCCATGAGACTATTGAGCACTTTCTTTCTCATCTCATGAAAGAAGTCTGTCACTCAGACAACTAAAGCCCAGATAAATGGGAGTTAGGGGCCTAAAAACATTTGAGGATTTGGGTGTGAGCCCCACCCTTTTCCTTTCCATTTTGCTTCTGGCTGACTTAGGAGTCTTCCCACTCAGCTTGCTAGCTTCTCAAAATTCCTTCATTAGGTGCCTAATTCTCCCATTGCATGGGTGCTTAACTCTGGGATGAGGATTCCATTAGGTGGCAGGGTACCTAGGGGTTAGGCATTGAAACACCTAAGTATTTTTATGTATGTGGCCCCAGGTCTGCATACCTTCACTCAAATACCCTATCCATGGTACAACACTGCCTCCCTTAGATAGACAGAATTGTAAAACATTGACATCTTATGGTTTTCATGATATAGCAAGTTGATTTTTCACTAAAAGGTCACAGACTTCCACATTGGTACTCACTAGGATTCAAAAGAAGACAGGCTTCAAATGATTTGACAAGTATTTTGACAGAGAATGACAGACTGTATATTTTACAATCATAAATGCTTACCAACTTCTTTGTGGCTGAAACCTGACATACTGAAAATTTAGTGCATTTGGTTTGTGGAAATAATTTAAATGAAAAGGCTTATTTATAATGGACCAGATTTATCCACTGAAGCCAAAGGTTATTCCTGAGATATTGTTTGCATATGTCTTATAAATTTATACAGATAATTTAAAACTGTAAATTTAAATTATTTTAGTCAAAAATGTAAAAATAAGTGTTCTTTTAATGGGTAAACATTTACTATTTAGAAAGTAAATTTCTGCAAAAAGACATATGGGGCAGTGTAAAGAATTTTCTTTCTACTTTCATTTTTTTGAATATGTAATATACATTCATTTTCGCCTTCCTACCTATTTGTAGTAGTAATTATTATAATTAGTACCGTCTGTATTCAAGAGCAACTGTTGCAAATTCTTTTCAGGATGGAAATCTCAAACTAGGCTTGTTCTCCCCATGGATCTTTGCCTTGTGAGGACTGGCAGGACTGCAACAGCCTGATTTTCAAATTACTACTACTAAGACTTTCCGTGTAGAGACAGAATATGGAGATTTTACTGTAAGGCCATTCTCTGCCCTTCACCCATAGCTCAGTCTGGTTTGGCTGGGTCCAAATCTGTATTCATAGGGTTGTGATGGCCTATTTTTACTTTTAAAAGGTACCCTAGCTTAGAGCTGCATTACTGTAGTATTGTAACCTTTGTGCACATAAATGTGGAAATTCAGCAGGGAATGCTGTTTTGAGATTTTTAGCAAGTAATCATATCCTCAGTACCCAGACCTGATCATCAACTCCTGG
>NW_020664393.1:36636094-36651086 GCF_002925995.2 Terrapene triunguis
TTTCTACTTTTCTGCCAATCTGTTTAGATGGAGCATTGCCTGCTCACAAGTTGATTGGATGCTTGCCCTAGAGCATAAGTGCCAGGAAACAATGAATTGAAGAGGCAACTAAGCTAGGGAAGTGCAACAGCTAGTACCAAATTAAATGTTTTGGGGTTGGAGGGGTTGTTTTTCTTTTGTTTTGAGTAGAGACTTTTATTTATGTACTAATTAAAATATGGTCCAATTCACTTAGCACTTCGTACCTCCTTTTCTATTAATAGTAATTACAAAACAGGTAATGTCTGCCCTCAGGATAGGTGATGTATCAAGGTAGGTGCAGATAGCTACAGCAGGCTCTTTGGAAACTTGCTCTAGCAATATTCAATCTCTCTAATGAAATAGCAGTTATTAAGGAAAGGGGAAGGACGTGACAGAATTTGAAAAGAATAGGTTGAAGCTGCCTAGGCCATTCTCTTCTCTGTCAGTCCAGGAGTTTCTGTCTTCAGTGATACATTGAAAGGTCTGCTGTTTCGGAACTTGTATTGACACACTCTTTATTTCACCTGTAGATTCCTGAAAATCTGTAATATCCTAAACAAAATGTGTTTTTTATAATCTCATTTGGTAACTATACGCTTAGAAGTGCTTAAGTAAGGGACCTACCGGTAATTAGTTACAGGGGCAATTGCATTTGCAGGATATGTTAGATGATGTGACAGCATTATCTGCAGCCTGCTGGTCATGAAATAGTCTTCATTCATCACTATTGTTAAACCTCTGTGGTGCACCCTGGCAATATGAGTTCCAAGTACTAGAAGGTTTTTTTTTATTTTTTTCCACATTATATAAACACCCAAATACTTTGGATTTTAAGAACAGATGTGACACATTCTTTTTCTTCACCTTAAATATTCTGGGGATATATTTTTCATCTTTTCCATCTAAATTCCTCCCTATACTTAATCCTGTTTGTTGTCCAAGAGAAAGTAAAGTTCTGTCTCTCTTTTCATTCCTCTGCAAAAGAAGGATATTCTCAGAAAGGACAGAGAGTAAGATGGAATACTGAGAAAGACAGAGACACGTCTTAGCATAAGAATAGACAGATGTCTACTAAAATAGACTTAATATGGGACTTGAATTAGCATTTCAATTTCTACATTCAATTTTATTTTGTTTTCCCTGAGAGATGAAGTGGGTGAGGAAATATCGTTTATTGAAGTTTTGTTTTCCCTAGTCAACAAAAACAACTTTATTCTATAGTTTAGTGTAAGAAATATAAATATCTTCCCTTCCTTTCCATAAATGTTGTATTAGATTTACAACAGAGTTTTCTTTCATTCATTCATTGATACTATTTTATAACATTCTGCTGGAATTTTCTCCTCAGTTGAGGATATTAAATATAGTGGGTCAAATTCATTCAGACAAATGAAAAAATATTCCTTTCAACTATGTATATTCTTAGTATTTCTCTCCTATTCTGGGGCTATGAATAAATATTTATTTCTCAATCAGTATAGTTTAAATGGAGACTATGTAGTGATTTCTGCATTATAGAAATGTATGTTAGTATATTGCTGTGAGCTTTTTTATTTTAGGTTTAACTGGAGGATAATGAAAGCGGAGATATGAAATATGCTTTTTCACAGTAGGTTTGATCTTCAGAAAATATATTTTTTGTAATTATTTAATGGCATAATAAATGTATCACACAATCTCTTTTCCCACAATAAAATAATGGATTTTTGTTGCATTTGTACTGAGCTGTTCAAGCAAATATTAATTCTATATCTTTGTAGTAGTGGATTGATGCAGCAGACACAAGGGTGGATCAGAAAAGTATAGAAGAATCTTTTTAATTACAAGAGGTTAATCATCAGGAAGAACTACAACTTTTGCTTTTTGAATAGCATATACAATAATGTAAAAGACATGTGAATGTGGAATAGTTTTTAGAGACCACTTTAACCCTTAATCTGCCCTTCAAACGTTCTTCTGAATCTGCCTTCTTCTCACAGCCATCCAGCAAGTCAGCAATATCTCCTTAGGGATTGCTGAAGGTAAAAGAAATTACAGCATGTAATATTGGAATCAGCAAATAGTAGATTGTTGAGCTAAAATTTGAAAGTGTTGTTATTAAGAGAGGAAGAAATTAGGAAAGCAGCACTAGGTACTCCAGTGTCAACACTGTTTCATCAAGTGGATGGATTGTGATCTGGACAGATGATACCGGTAGCAACAGGAATGAAGCATAGCAGCAAGAATGAATGGTATTAAAATTACTTGATTCTGATCAAACTAAACATTTTAATTAATAAAATAAAACAAAAAAGACAGCCATTTGAGTTTTTTATTATCGAATTCCACTGTGGACTATCCATATTCCTTCAAGCAATTCATTTCAACATCCACATCCGGAGGTTTTTCTAATACTGAACACATTATTTGCACACCGACACACACAATTTCCCCCAAACTGACACAGACGTGCGGTCGTGATGCGCAAGTGGGGCACACAGGGTCTCATGCTCCCCTCCCCCCTTGATTTCTGCCACCGTTTGCCAGCCATGCTCGGCGACATGGTGCAGCTGGGCCCTTTCCTGTGCGGCAGCTGCCAGATTTGGTGAGCTGTGCCTTGCGGGGAGAGTCAGGAGCAACAGCTGGGAGCTTCAGGGAGGAGCTGTTGCTTTCTAAGGGAGACTAAGGGTTTGAAGGGGGGGAGGCTGCCTCGGGGAGGGGTGTGACTCGAGCTGTTCTGGGGGCAGCCGAACTTTTAAATTGTGCCCCCTACCACTATCACCAGGTTGTCTCTGGATGTATCTGTAAAATACCTTGGTTTAGGGGCAAGTCTAGCAGTAGTGAGTTGGAATATAGTTAAAGTTCTAAGAGACTGATTTTCAGATTTCCAGAAGGTTCCTTGGGTATTTAGTACATCTGAAATTCAGACAACAAGCAAAAATGAATTTGTTTATATATTTATGAATTAAATAATCATGAAGACAATTATAAATAAAATGAATGTTAATAGTTCCTAACAGGTGTTTTGTTGCTCAGGTAACAAAAAGTACTAGAGAATTCTCCATGACTAAACATTTCTTCTCCAAAATATTTGAGTACTAAAAAGCAGGATAATGCAGGCCAGGAGTGGCTTATGATAATTATTAGTGCTTATGTGCATATATCATTAGTAAGAGCAAATGAGTAGATTTGAATCAAAACCTTCAACCCTCAGAACACAGACTACACATAAAGACTCCATTAGCTCACCTAAGAGCAGGAAAAAAGCAACCCAAAGCAAAACCAACCAACCAAACAAACAAAACACAATACCTGTTATTTCAGCAGGACCCTCATGTTACAGTAAAGGGCATGTGATTGCAATTCAGTACACTAAAACTTCCCCTAATTAAGACAGTTCATTTAAACTTTAATGAGAGTTCTTGCAGGAACAGGCTTATTGGCTTGAAGAGGGAGCTAGTACTAGCAGTTATCATCAGTGCTGAAGAGATTAGGAATGCAAACATGCCATATTACATTACAGCTAATTATGTAAAGGGAGAACAACATTATACACTCAGCAAAACTTGCTTAGAACTACATAATCTTGATTTACATGTACTGGGATAGTCAAAAACCTTTCTTCTGAAGTTCTCTCCAGTAGAAACCTGATCTTATTGAAACATTTTCACCATTTTGATATGAGAAAGAGAATGACTTAAGAGAAAGGCTTTGGAGTTTATGCAAGCTAAGTACAGGCTTGAGGTATAGCACTGTGCAGTGCTCCTGCTTTGTCAGTGTACTTGAGGCAACTCTTAATAACAGCAAATCAAAAAAGCCTCATGTTGAAGCATTGTATATACTTTCTTTTTGATTTGTAAGGAAAAAAGTTTCTGTGATACTTAGGTACTTTCTAGCAAAACAGTGCCTCTGTTCAGTGATTCAGTTTAGAGGTGAATTCATGAAATATCTATGTTATTGTTTCAGTTATTCTTGCATGATGACATCAGTTAAAACGTCTTAGTTCCACAGAGTTGAAGACTCTGTAGTACAGAGAGAACATCAAGGAAATGTAGTGTTTGGTTCTATTCTTCACTGAGTACTCAAATTCCAAAAAATAGGTTTTCTACATGCACCATTATTTTTACCAACAGCAGGATTAGAATGACAAAACAATAATAAAAGGAATTGGAAGTAAATATTAGAAGAAAAATTGTCCTCAGAATGAAAGTTCAGAGTTTACTTAGAGTGGACTACTTAGCTGAATGTCAGTGTAGTTGAAACTGAACTGATGTTGGAAGAATGGGAGAATCAACAACAAATTATTGTAAGGATTATATCTGCCCCTTTAATTGATGGCATATGCCCACCATTTGCTGTAAAAGCTTGCAAATTAGGATTGTTGTTGTATCCCCAGCTGCTGTTTGACAATCCTATAGCAGCAGTGACCAGCATGAGTTTTCTTCATATATATTTGTCCAAGAGGGTGTAATCATTTCTCTCAGATGCAGACCTTGCTACTGTGATCCATGTGTTCCTTACCTCAAAACTGTATTATCATGTATTATTCATATTGCAGTAGCACCTAGGAAGCACAGTCATAGAGCAGGACCCCATTGTGCCTCTTCAGACATAAAACAAAAAGAGTCCCCCCCCCACCAAAGAGCTTCACTACCATGAGTCTACATAGGGATACACCTTAAATTAAATTTACTCAGAGCTTTTCAATGGGAACATGACAACCAAGAGTTACCACCCAAAATCCTTACTCTGCTCAATCTACAAGCTATATAAGCGAACAATAATGGGTATAATAGCACCGGTGGTGGAAGTGTAGCTGATTGATTACCAAGATGATTTCCATCCAGGATGTTTATACTGTGACCTATCTCAATATATGAAAGATGCCTTTGAAACCTGTAAAATTACAGAGGCTGTATTTGTTGGTCTGTTGGCTGCTTATGACACTGTGAATCGGCATGCACTTCTACTGAAACTGGCAAGAATTCTGAGAAAGAGCAAGATGGTCCAGGTCATCTCTTCCCTGCTCCAGAACCAATGTTTCTTTGTTGAGATGGATGGTCAGAAAAATCAATGGCATACTCAACAGATTGGAATATCCCAAGCTTCAGTGTTAGAACCCTGGCTGTTTAATATCTATACAAATAACCAATCAGAATTCCCCAACATGCAAAGATTCCTTTATGCAGATTACCTTTGCATTGCCACCCAATTGAAAATATTTGTGGCCATTGAGTTCTAGCTGGTTCCCTGAGCATACTTGGAAAATACTATTATACATGGTTCCTGAATGCCAATCCTAGCAAGATAAAAGTGTGCACCTTTCAAGTGAAAACTCCAGATATCATGGGATGGTACAGTACTTGAGCACTATGAACATCCAGTGTACTTTCGGGTCATGGTAGATTGAACACTGACATTCAAAGAGCACATCAAGAAGCTGAAAAAAGAAAGTGAACTCCAGTAAGTGTGTACTCCAGCAAATGGACAACTCAAAATGGGGAGCTGACCCCAAAATATTTAGAACAAACTTTCTCCCTGTGTTACCCAACTGTAGAGTATTGTGCCTGAGTATGGTCATGTTCAAGCCATGCACACAACATAAGAACATAAGAATGGCCATACTGGGTCTGACCAAAGGTCCATCTAGCCCAGTATCCAGTCTTCCAACAGTAGCCAATGCCAGGTGCTTCAGAGGGAATGAACAGAACAGGTAATAATCAAGTGATCCATCCCCTGTCACCTATTCCCAGCTTCTAGCAAACAGAGGCTCGGGACACCATCCGTGCTCATCTTGGGTAATAGCCATTGGCTAATAGCGTACATGTATTTATCTAGTTATTTTTTAACCCTGTTATAGTCTTGGCCTTCAGAACATCCTGTGTCAAAGAGTTCCACAGGTTGACGGTGTTTGTTTTAAACATGCTGGCTATTAAAATTGATATTGAACTCAATCAATCCTTTAAGATTATCAAGGGACTTTGAAAGCAACTCCCACACTGTTGTTATATTGCCTTATGGAGATTGTACCATCATCAGTGAGGCAAGATGCCTTCAGTAAAAAAGGAGAGACAAGACGTCCACTGCATGGACACATTTCACCATGCAAGAGGCAGAGGTCTAGAAAGAGCTTTGCCTCTGAAAATCTCTCACCCCAAAACACCGCTGTGGAAGGCTACAAGGTAAAAAGTTTCAGGGAATGTTGATGATTTGAGAGAACCTGGTTTCTTCAGGACAATTACTTCCAGGCATTGACCTCAAACAAAAATACTGATATACTCTAAATTGAGCTGGAGTGACAATATGACCAACTGGAAGCTGATGCCTGACCCCAAATGGGAATGTGGAGAGCTTAGGCAAACACTCAACATATTGCCTGATGCAATGCCCCCAGTCAACATCCTGTACTCCGGAGGAACTATTAGACATCCTGCGGTAACAAGTCTTGTGGCTCGGGGGAAGTGGTAGATGTGGTATATCTTGACTTTGGTAAGGCTTTTGATACTGTCTCGCATGACCTTCTCATAAACAAACTAGGGAAATAAAACCTAAATAGAGCTGCTACAAGGTGGATGTATAACTGGTTGGAAAACTGTTCCCAGAGAGTAGTTATCAGTGGTTCACAGTCAAGATGGAAGGGCCTATGGAATGGGGTAGCACAGGAATCAGTTCTGGGTCTGCTTCTGTTCAGTATCATCATCGATGATTTACATAATGGCATAGAGAGTACACTTATAAAGTTTGCAGACGATACCAAGCCAGCAGGAGTTGCAAGTACTTTGGATGATAGGATTAAAATTCAAAATGATCTGGACAAACTGGAGAATTGGTCTGAGGTAAAAAGGATGAAATTCAATAAGGACAAATTCAAAGTACTTCACTTAGGAAGGAACAATCAGTTGCATGCATACAAAATGAGAAATGACTGCCTAGGAAGCAGTACTGAACATAGGGATATAGGGGTCACAGTGGATCACAAGCTAAATATGAATCAACAGTGTAACACTGTTGCAAAAAAAGCAAACAGCATTCTGGGATGTATTAGCAGGAGTGTTGTAAGCAAGACACAGTAATTGTTCCACTCTACTCCACACTGATTAGGCCTCAAATGGAATATTGTGTCCAGTTCTGGCGCCACATTGCAGGAAAGATCTGTAGGGGCTCGTTCACCTGCACATCTACCAATGTGATATATGCCATCATGTGCCAGCAATGCCCCTCTGCCATGTACATTGGCCAAACCGGATAGTCTCTACGCAAAAGAATTAATGGACACAAATCTGACATCAGGAATCATAATACTCAAAAACCAGTGGGAGAACACTTTAACCTGTCTGGTCATTCAATGACAGACCTGCGGGTGGCTATCTTACAACAGAAAAACTTCAAAAACAGACTCCAACGAGAGACTGCTGAGCTGGAATTGATATGCAAACTAAACTCAGGATTGAATAAGGACTGGGAATGGCTGAGCCATTACAAACATTGAATCTATCTCCCCTTGTAAGTATTCTCACACTTCTTATCAAACTGTCTGTACTGAGCTATCTTGATTATCACTTCAAAAGTTTTTTTTCTCTTACTTAATTGGCCTCTCAGAGTTGGTAAGACAACTCCCACCTGTTCATGCTCTCTGTATGTGTGTATATATATCGCCTCAATATGTTTCACTCTATATGCATCCGAAGAAGTGGGCTGTAGCCCACGAAAGCTTATGCTCTAATAAATTTGTTAGTCTCTAAGGTGCCACAAGTACTCCTGTTAAATTAGAGAACGTACAGAGAAGAGCAGCAGAAATGATTAAAGGTCTAGAAAACATGACCTATGAGGGAAGATTGAGATAAATTGGGTTTGTTTAGTGTGGAGACAAGTGATAACAGTTTTCAAGTACATAAAAATTTATTGCAAGGAGGAGGGAGAAAAATGGATCTCTTTAACCTCTGAGGATAGGATAAGAAGCAATGGGCTTAAATTGCAGCAGGGGAAGTTTAGGTTGGACATTAGGAAAAACTTCCTAACTCTCAGGGTGATTAAGCAGTGGAATAAATTGCCTAAGGAGGTTGTGGAATCCCTGACATTGTAGATTTTTAAGAGCAGCTTAGACAAACACTGGTCAGGGCTGGTCTAGTCCTGCCTTGAGTACAAGAGACTGGACTAAAAGACCTCTTGATGTTTCTTCCAGTCCTATGATTCTATAATTTTCTGACATATGTGACAACACTATGTCTTGCATGCCGTTTTGGAAGCTCTGACAATGACGATGACACCAATATTCCAGGATTTCCATGGTGGTTGGTTTCAAAATGCAGTTAAAGCTGGTTTTGACCTACGAAGCCCTAAATGGCATGGGACATACCTATTTGGGAGACTGCTTCTTTTGCTGTGTGATATTGACACAGCTGCAATCAGTATTGCACTTGAATGGGCACTTTCTTGTATAAAAGGGGAGGAGTTACTGGACCTGTCTTTGGACTTTTCCCCCCTCCCCCTTGATTTGAAATATCTTACATCTGGTGAGCTTCAGGTCACACTGCAAAACTTATGTTTTTCCCAGGTTTGGGGGAGGAAGGACAGGGTTGCATCAAATGCTGGGATTTGTGTGCTGAAGCCTCAGGCTTGAGGGCTGAGATTTTGTATTCTTTATTTCTTTCCTAGCTTTGGGGAAATTATTTTTACTCTTCTTTGCATCAGTGTTTGAATTTGCAATATGTGGAAAAGGCACCTACAGCCCTGGATATAGGAGCTTTTATGTTTGATTTTTATATATACAAACACATTTACATAAGCCCATATCTGTCCAGCTTAGCATTTACAGGATGTTGTTTACTACATATCAAGCTCCTTCAGGCATGGACCATGTCTTATGTCTGAATCAGAAAGCTGAGAGAATAATATCCTCAAATGTATCCATTATTTGTAATTATTCAGTATTTCTAATCATGTGGATATTTTAAACTCCTGGTTGGTCATGTGTAGTTATTTGTGAGTGTTCAATTCTTCAGTCTTCAAGCTATGTTATTTAGTTGTGATGATTAGTATTAGTTCTGGTGAAGATATCAATCATATATTAGTTAGATTGAGTAGCATCCAAAATGTGCTAGGTGCTTTGCAAATATAGAGGAAGAGAATCTCTGTCCTAAAGGTGGTGCAATGTACAAAGACAGACAAAGCCTGGGAGAGAGAGCTGAGACATACATACAAAGTGAACAGAGTGAAGATAGCATCACATCATCTGAATAGATAAATCACAGGGCATTGTTTTCATTCTCTGATTGCATGGGGTCACAAATATGCTTGACACAAATACTTTGACCTCTCTGCTGACAGTTCCAGCATTTCACATAGCCCCAAATATTTTGTGTGTGTTGCAATGGGAAACAGGATTTTAATGTAGAAACTTCTCATCCACAAGTACCTGTGCACATATGCCAGTCACTAGTATTTTAAATCTAATAATCTGATTGAGATACTTGGGTGGAGGCATCATCATAAAAGAGAACAATGTTCTTGTGGCTAAAGCGCAAAACTGAGAATTAAGAGGTCTTGGTTTTTAATTCTGGTGTGGTCTTCCTCTATGTCCTTTTGTAAGTTACTAATTCTTTCTGTACCTCATGTTCCCCATTCTCAAAAATGGGGATAATACTGTCTACCTCTCAGATATATTCTGGTGCTGAATTAATCAATATTTCGTAAAGTATGTTGAGATAGCTGGTTAGAAGATGTGTAGGATTTATTTTCAAGAAAACTACAAAAAGAAAAGTACATCAGCTCTTCTCAAATAATGTATGTCTTCATAAAGAATTTGAAGGGATGTTCTTCTTGCATCACTTGCTGAAAGCTACTGCATTTAAATTTTAGCTTGGGAAAATAAATAATGCGGTAAATTCAAGTTAAGTTAAGTTTAAGACCAGCTTTCTGCTTAAAAATCTTGGCTTTTCTAAGTACTCTAAAATCCATACAGTTACAGCAACTCCTCACTAAACATTGTAGTTATGTTCCTGAAAAATGTGACTTTAAGTGAAACGATGTTAAACAAATCCAATTTCCCCATAAGAATTAATGTAAATGAGGGGGTTAGGTTACAGGGAATTTTTTTTTCACCAGACAAAAGACTATATTATTTATATATATATATACACACACACACACACACAATAAGTTTTAAACAAACAATTTAATACTGGTACACAGTGATGCTGATTGTGAAGCTTGGTTGAGGCGGAGGATTCAGAGGGTGGGATATTTCCCAGGGAATGCCTTACTGCTAAATGATGAACTAGCAATTGACTGAGCCAGGGCCGGCTCCAGGCACCAGCAAACCAAGCACGTGCTTGGGGCGGCACAATTACAGGGGCGGCATTTTTGCTTCGGCAATTGCTCTCTCGGAGCTTTTTTTTTTTTTTTGGGGCAGCAAAAAACCATAGAGCCATATCTGGGCTGAGCCCTCAAGGGTTAACTCTCACACTCTACAAGGCAGCAGAAAAGAGAGAGGGCAGACAGGGACAGACACACATACCCTGTGTGTGTGTGAGAGAGAGAGAGAGATGCGCATTTCCCCTTTAAGTATGAAGAGTGGGGTCAGAAGTACGCTGCCTTGTTAATTAGATCAGCAAGCTGAGACCTGACTGCAACTGCTGCTGCCTGGAAGTTCCCTCTGTCGTGTGCCCCCCCTGCTCTATGGAAGATGGGGTAAGCGGGGTGCAAGAGCGGGGGGGACACACCCTGACATTAGCCCCCCTTTCCTTCCCCTCCCCCCACACAGCAAACAGGAGTCTCGGGGAGCATCTCCAAGCAGAGGGCAGGAGCAGCACATGGCAGTGGGGGGAGGGACAGCTGCAATTGGTAGCCTGCTGTGCAGCTGCTGCACAGGGAACTTAGGGGAGTGGGGAGCTTTGCCTTGAAATTTCATGTGCCTTAGAAAGGCTTGAGTTTAGTCAGTGATCCAGATTTGGGGACAGTTGAACAAGTGGTTCCTGAGATATTGCCCCCACAGAAAAACAACTTTTCTTAAAGTTCACATGTTTTGGCAACATTTTTTTGCTCACAGATAGAGATCAAGCCAAGACTTATATCATCACATCCTGGTCTCAGATGCTCGAGATTACACCAACAGAGTGCATGCCATCCACTACTCCTTTGGAGAAAATCAGATTACAATGTTATTAGTCAAGGACTTTAGTTCTCCTGTTGGGAGCAGCACCCTTCGAAATACTTGGTGCAGGAGCTCTTATCAGCCCCACATTCCTCTCCTGTATGTGTGCCAGGATCTATGGGGATGTGACTCCCCCATTCCTGGCCCTGCTCATGTAATCTAGGTTCTAGGGGGGGTTGCCCTTCTGGGGAGGTCTAAGCACATTTCCCTACCCCACATGTTATCCGGGGTTTGGAAGATCCTTGACCCCTGGTGGTGTCAACTACTGCTTTTACCATTCAGCCCAGTAACACCAAAAATACATACTGATAAATTTAATTCTTCTTTCCAATAAACCATAAGATTGTCCTCATGATCGTCCCAGTGCCTCTATACATATTCAGTCTGTCTGCAATTTACCCTTCCAGCCAAGTCACTTTATGCCATAACAAAACTACAGATGCTACCTGTGGAATATATTGCAATCTACATGTTCTTCTTGAACATCAATAAAGAATATCATATTGGAATAATCTATACATGTGAATACAATAAGGTACTACATGAACAACATAGGGAAATGTGTAATTTAACATTTGGAATTTCTAATATAAACAAGGAAATCTTAATTATTTTGATTGGGTTTGGAGTGTTGTTGTTTGTTGTTGTTTACAGTTGAAAGTTGCAGTCATCACTATTCTGCTTTTACACAGGCAACAGATGTGAAGTAAATATAGATGAATGTATATCAGCACCCTGTCTCAATGATGGAAGTTGCATTGATGATATAAACTTCTATAAATGTCACTGTAAGAAAGGCTTTATTGGAATAAACTGTGAGACAGATGTTGATGAATGTTTGCCAGAGCCTTGTCTTCATGGAAGGTGCCTATTTTTATTTTACTATTATTATCTCTAAGAAAATGTACTTAACTTGCAATATTTAAGATTTACTGACAAGGGAACATTGATAAAGATAGTTTTAATTATGTTCTTCCCATAAATTAAGACTACAAGCACAGTTAAGGATGACAGATGTTGCCTGTTTAAGATAATGTAATATACTGGTATATTATCTCAGTTCTTCTTTTCATTTGTGTTCATTAGCATAAGCGATTTTCAATAAATGTGGATTAATTAGACTTTAAAACACTTAAAAGCAACTCTTCAGTTATAACATACCAACAGGTCAAAATGAAAAGTCTTTCTTTTATTAGCAGCATGTCTGCCCTTTAAAAATCCCTTCAGCCTGCATAATATACCTCATCCAAAGTCCATTAAGGTTAATAGAAAAAATCCTATTGATTCAGTAGCAGTTAGATCAGATCCCCACGTGATTAGTAAATATGTAGCTACAATAGAATGTTATGGCTGGTGCTGGAGTTAGAACTATGAATGATGATCTTTACAATTGTATTTTGTGTTTCAGATGTATAGACTTTGTAGCTGGGTATCAATGCTCCTGTGACACAGGATGGACTGGCTCAAAATGTGAGATCAATATTAATGTAAGTCTTTAATTTTAATTATGCAGGGAGAGGGTAACCTACTATTTGAAACTCCATTTGACTTCAGTAACTTTTAAACATTTCTGTTTATTGAAAACACAAGATAGAAATTTAATTGTTTTAATCCATTTTTGAAAAGTTTATTATTTGTTACTAATATGAAACTGTATTAGAAATAGTATTGAGAAAATGCATTAAGGTTTTCGCAGTGGAGTGTTTATGATAAATATGAAAGGCCAAAGAAGAATGAAATCTAAATTTCCTGAAAATCAGTTATGCATCCGTTTGGCTTAGCTATTGCTGATTAAATCTCTAAGATAGCTGACACAGTTTACTGAAACATAACTACGTTTTGAATTGTAAACAGTGGAATGCAATAGGTTTGTGTTGCGTATGACTCCTATGGACAAGTATATCCTAAATTCCTTATGCTAAAGATAGTCAAAATCCAGACATTTAAAATGGCAGTTCCCAAGAAGTTTTATAAATCTATGGTATAAAACTTGGGTTATACATTTATATCCTATTGCTCCTTCACTGACAAACTTGCATGGCTTCTTTGTATACTAGAATCAAGGTGGGTGAGGTAATATCTTTCACTGGACCAACTTCTGTTGGTGACAGAGACAAGCTTTCAAGTTTATACAGAGTTCTTCAGGTCTGCAAAATGTACTCAGAGTGTCACAGCTAAATACAAAGCAGAACAGATTGTTTAGCATAAGTATTTAACAAGGGACCATTCAAGATAAAGTGGCCAGTTAATACCCTTCTAGTCATAGATGGAAAAGGAAGTGTGGGGGGGGGGGGGCGCGGAAGGAAACTGAGGATATGGACCAGCGTTTACTGGATTTCACATTGTTGTAATAAGCCATAAATCCAGTGTCTCTATTCAGTCCATGTTTTTTAGTGTCTAGCAATGTTCTGAATTTAAGTTCTGAGGCTCATCTTTGAAAGTGTTGTACAGATTTCCTTTGAGAACGAGGACTGAGAGGTCAGATATAGAGTGATTGTTCTTTGAAAAGTGTTCACCCACAGGCGATATGGTGTTTTTGTCTTTTATCATTTTTCTGTGTGAGTTCATTCAAAAGCATAGTGATTGTCTGCTTTCACCCACATAGTTGTGACTGGGGCATTCAGTGCACTGGATGAGGTATACCACATGTGTATTTGTAGGAACCCTGGGTCTCAAAAGATGTGTTGTGGAGTGTACTGATCATTGTGGCAGTGAAGATATGTCTGCAGGTTTTACATCTATTGTTCTGGCAGGGTCTGGTGCCACTTCAAGTTGGTTTGTCCTGGTCTGTGGGGAACTTGTTTCTGATGATGAGCTTGGAGAGGCTGAGGGGTTGTTTGAAGGCCAAAAGAGGGGGTTCAGGAAAGATTTAGTTCAGGATGTGGTCCCCATCAATTATGGGTTATAATTGTTTAATGATCCACAGTATGGGTTCCAGGGTGGGGTGGAAGGTGGCAATTAGGGTGTGTGGTCGGAAGAATGTTTATTGTCATATTGAAAAAGGTTCTCTTGTGGTATATGGGTGGCCCATTCCATGATGCTATCAACCTCTCTGGGGGAGTGTCTTAGTTTGGTGAAGTAGGTTTTAAGTGTGTTAAGGTTTATACCCCAGAGTTTCTCCTCAGAGCATTCTGTGTTATCTAAATGTCGGACTGCAGATAACTTATTTCTTCGTGTGTTTGGGGTCGTTACTGGATATATAAAGGTAGATGTGATGATCTGCAGATTTCTTGTATATAGTTGTCTGTATGATTCCATTGTTGAAACTCATTGCGGTATCCAGGAAGAGGATGCTAGTGTGGGAATGTTCTAGAGAGAGTTTAATGGATTGATGGTGGTTGTTGAAGTTGTGTTGGAAATCTATGAGGGAATTTAGGTCATCTGCCCAGAGGATGAAAATATGATTTATGCATCTCAGGTATATCATTGGTTTTGTGATGATTGGGATCAACACAGCAACAATAACACTTCTATCTATCTACAGTAGCGTAGCTAGGGGTGGGACGGGGCAGTGGCCGCTCCCCCACTGAGCACAAGTGGCACCTTGTCAATTTCTTGGCGCCTTTGTACTCACCCGGGGGAGCAATTTAAAAAAAAATAGGTGCCGCCCACTGCGGCACTTTTATTTTACTTACCCGGCGGGGCTCTGGGTCTTCGGTGGCACTTCGGCGGCGGGACCTTCAGAGCCGCCGAAGACCCGGAGCGCTGCCGGGTGAGTAAAAGCGACGCAGCGGGTGGTGCCTTTTCTTTTTATCGTTCCCCCTGTTCTGTCCACCTGGCTATGCATCTATCTATCTATCTATCTATCTATCTATCTATCTATCTATCTATCTATCTATC
>NW_020664393.1:36651096-36687882 GCF_002925995.2 Terrapene triunguis
ATCTATCTATCTATCTATCTATCTATCTATCTATCTATCTATCTATCATATTGTGTATCTTTCAAAGTTAGAGAGAAGATGTACTATCTGCTCAATGTACAGCTACAATTACATCTAAAATATAGACACACATGCTTTCATCCAGGAAGAGAGCAACCAACCATAAAATGCTTATTTCTATATAGGCACAGTAATTCTTCTTTGACTCATCATAATCATCGGCGATCCCTCAAGGTTGAGGATGATCTCTTTCACAAGTTTTATTTTTCATGGATCCTTTGGTGACTATGGAGACCAATCCTTGAGCCACAGGCTCATTGGCAGACGTTGCAGGTGGTCTTGGAAGACAGGATTGGGCCACGATTGCTGTCCTTTCTTTTCTGGCAGTTTTCTGCAACCAGAGCAAGGTGATTTTCCTCAAAAGCAGATGTTCCCTCTCTGACAAGTCTTTGCCAGTTATCCCTATCCTGAGGTGCTGTCTCCCAGAGTGTGGTGTCAATGCCATACCTATTGATGTTTATCTTGAGGGGGTCTTTAAAATATTTCTCTTGGCTTCCCCATTTCCTTTCTCCTTTGGTGAGTTGGGCATACAGCAGTTGTTTTCATAAGCATATTCAGGCATGCACACACGGTACCTGCTCCATCTCAGTTGGTGCTGGATAATCAGGGCCTCAGCACTGAAGATGTTGACCTTTGTAAGGACACTGACATT
This sequence comes from Terrapene triunguis, assembly GCF_002925995.2. Lineage (NCBI taxonomy): Eukaryota > Metazoa > Chordata > Testudines > Emydidae > Terrapene > Terrapene triunguis. The sequence continues at coordinate 36,651,809 of NW_020664393.1, forward strand.
AGTGCAATGATCCTCCCACTTTATGTTGAGGATTTTCCGAAGATGGTGCTTGCATTCCAGATTTTTCAGGTGTTTTCTATAGGTAACCCAAGTCTTACAGGAGTGTTAAGGAGAGTTGGGATTACCACTACTTTATAAACTAAAAGTCTAGTATGTGCTCTGATGTTGTGGTTGTTGAACACCTGGAGAGACAGTCTGCCAAAGACAAGGCTCGTGCAGCAGATTCTGTGCTGAATTTCGACATCTATGTCTGCCCTCTGTGAGAGATGGCTGCCAAGATAGGCAAAATATTTTACATTTTCCAGTTCTTCCTTGTCAATGTAGATCGTCCTTGCTGGGTCTGATAATTGAATGGGGACTGGCTGGGGGAGAGCTTTTGTTTTGATGATGTTCACAGTTAGCCCTAGGCTTTTGTAAGCATCAGAGAAGCAATTAAGGGCTGTTTGTAGAGCCTCCTTTCAGTGTGCAATTACAGCACAATCATCTGTGTACTGGAGTTCAGTTATTGCTGCCAATATTTCTTTATTTCTGGCCTGGAGACGAGAAAGGTTGAAAAGGTTGCCGTCAGTCCGATACTGGATGCCAATGCCCTGTGGTAGATGGTCTTGGGTTAATGTTTTCATAGTTGCTAAGAAAATGGAGAAAAGGATGGGTGCCAGTACACAGCCTTGTTTTACGCCAGTTTGGATGACAAAGGGCTCAGAGGTAGAGCCATTGCACAGGATGGAGGCAGTCATCTGGTTGTGGAGGAGTCTTACAGTGGTAATAAATTTGCTTGGGCAGCCAAACTTTGACATGATTTTCCATAGCGCCTCACGGTTGACGGAGTCGAAGGCTTTGGTCAGATGGATAAAGGCCATATACAGCTCCTGGTGTTGTTCTTGACATTTTTCCTGAATCTGTCTGGCTGCAAAAATCATGTCGGTGGTGCCTTGTGATGATCTGAAGACACACTGGGATTCTGGAAGTACTTTCTCTGCAAGATGGAGCAGGTGCTTCAGTCAGATTCTAGTAAGAAACTTCCCAGCAATGGAGAGTAGGGCAATGCCTCAATAGTTGCCACAGTCGGCCCCATCTCCCTTTTTGAAAACGGTGATTATGTTAGCATTACATAAGTCATCAGGGATTTCTTTGATGCACCAGATTTTGAGAAGCAACAAATGAAGCTTGTTAGTCAATTTTTCTCCCCCGACTTTCAGTACTTCAGCTGATATGCCATCCGGACCTAGAGCTTTATTGTTCTTCATTTGTTTAATTGTTTGCAGACCTCCTCAGGTGTTGGTGTGTTGGCAAGAGTTTCCCAGATTGGGTGATGAGGGATGGAGTCGATGGTGTCATCAGTCACAGCAGAGTCTCGATTTAGAAGCTTTTGGTAGTGTTCCTTCAAATGTTTTTTGATGGCTTCATTATCTTTAAGAAGGGTACTACCATCTTCGGATCTCAGAAGTGTGAGGCCACATGAGCACTAGATCCTGATGGTCCATACAGGGTCTTTGTCTCACAAAAAAGCTCCGCATATCATGTCTGTCATGAGACTTGTTCCTTAAAAGGGCTTTTGAATGTTTAAAATCTCATGGAAAATGATGACATCTGGTGATATCTGAGGAAAAGGTCAACAGTCAAAGTTCTAATTTGGTTTTGGTTTTGCACAGAAGTTCATAATGAATGATTTTATCAAATGTAAAGTGTCTAATTTAATGGGATGTTAATTGAGTAGATCAGTCAGCTAATCACTCCATTCAAGTGTCTGTACTATACAATATAAGTATGTAAGTGACTTTTTTATTTTGCTCTCTCCCTCCCTGTCTTCCATCCACAATCCAAATTTGACAAATTGTCTACTGTAGTGATTTTGGGATGCCTTTAGAATGGAGTGACATTGAAAAAATCACAGAATTTTGAAATGGAAATAAATTTCACAACACAATCTACAAAATATTTCAGAAATCTTTGCACCCGTAGAAGAAAATAAAATTTTGAGATGTTGAAAACCACACAAAATTAATTTGTGAAAATGTTTGTGAAAGATTTTACACAAAGCTTTTACCTCTTTCTACCTTCCCTACTGGCTATAAAATCTGACAGGACCAAGTGAAAATTAAAAATAAATTCCAGTTTTAGTTGTTTAAAAATAAAATATAAATTGGCATCTGGAACATTCATTTTTTAAAACAGTATATTTCTACATACTCTTACTGTGTATTTTAGATTGGTATAAAACAGCTGTGCTACAGAGAGTTATTCCAAATGACGAGTGCACTTTAAATTCTCTTGTGAGCTGAAAACTTCATAACTTAGTGGGCCAAATAGTTTAAACTAAGTGCCTTTTTTTAATTTTAGCAAGGAATCTTGTGCCTTTTGGTCTCTTAATAGCATTCAGCATTGCATCAGATTATTGCACTTGTGAGAAATTAAACCATAGTACAGTATTTTCCAAGGCCTTAAAAAGAACATACAGTATGTCCCTTACTAATGCATCAAGCTGTAGCTGCTTTATGTAACCTTTAAAAAGTGCTATTAAAACAAATTGTTTGGTGCCTACAAAGTAGTACAGCACTGTAAAATGTGATACTTTGGAAAACTAAATTCAGCGTACATAAAAAAAAGCTGTTAATATGAAATAATAATACTTAGTAATTATACAGTGTTTCACATGTTCTGAGCACTCTGTACACACATTAGCCAATTAATTAATTTAAAAGTGTTTATTTATATATCCAATTAAATGAAACTCACCCTCCCTGTCACCTCGTCCCATAGACTGGGTCCAAGCCTTGCTACTTTTTCTTCCATAACATTGTAAAACATTACCTCTTCTCGCTCTTCATATGGTTAAACTATCTTCCAGTTCTCAACCCCACCCATTCTCTTCCTCTCTGACCTCCAGGGCCGGCGCTTCCATTTAGGTGACCTAGGCGGTCGCCTAGGGTGCCAGGATTTGGAGGGGCAGCATTTTGCCACCCTCGGTAGCAATTTGGCGGTGGGGGGTCCTTCCGCTTTCTGGGTCTTCGGCGGCAATTCTGCGGCGGGTCCTTCACTCGCTCTGGGACCTGCCACCGAAGTGCCCCGAAGACCAGGAGCGCGGAAGGACCCCCCCGCCGCAGAATTGCCGCCGACGACCAGGAGCGCAGAAGGACCCCCGCTTAGGGCGCCAAAAACCCTGGCGCCGCTCCTGCTGACCTCCCAGCATCCACATTGCCCCCACCCCAAGTCCATTGAAAATCAGTTACTGAAAGCATCGTCCTTTTCTGTTGCACTGACTCTTTTTTTGAATTCCTACGTTGGCTCTCCTTTTTCCACTCCATCAAGTTCAAGCTTCAAGTCTCTTCACATTTCTATCCTTCTCTCTACAAATTACTGATGCCCGCATTGACTACCACTTGCTCACCTCTTCCCCAAACATCTAGGTGCTTTCTTCCACTCTCTGAATTGATCTGCAAGGCCATTACCCTCTTCTCCATCAAGTCCCTCCTCAAAATTCACCTTTGCTGAGATGCCTACAAAGAAATCGACCAACAGCCAGTTAATTATTTGGCAGAAACACTGACCAACTGCTAGGTCTTTCCAACAGATATACTATTTCAAAGAAAAAGCACCCTAATGTAAGTAGTTTGTAGAACATTAAAAAAATGTTTCAGCCACACACAGCCTACCACAGGTTTTTTTTTTAATTTCCACTTGTCTTAATAGTCATTTTACAGCATTAAGCCACTAAATATTTAAGTAATTAAGCTGTGAAGCCTTTTATTTCAACTATTTCCTGGAGTGTCATCAGCTTTTTTTAGTATACATGGTATAAATGGTTCAATAATTTGGACTGATTTTAGGAACAATTATACTCAATCCATGTTTATCATCTACAGGTAGCACTTAGGGAGAATATGTATTTTTATCCTTTTGAAATTTTATATATTTTTGTCATTCAGCCACATGTACTTTGACAATCCAGTAGACTACATTGTGAACTATACACAGAATAAACAATTCATCATATATAATATTTCTAAAAGCTTTATTAAAAACTTTATTTAAAAACAGAATGGCTACAAAGTCAAGCACTCAAAATTTAAGAAACGACTGGGTAAGATTATTTGTGCAATCTTAATTCCTGCCACTTGTCCATGTACATAATGATATAGTCTTGAGTTATGTAGTCATATGCTAGTTTTTTTCCACTGCATCACTGCCTCATTCAGTGCACAGAATGGATGGTGTTCTGGGAATTAATCAGGGCTGTATAGTGAAGGAGGCTGTTGCCTCTGGCACCCTTTCCTTGTTTGTTGCATAAATTGGAAAGAGTGTTGTGACTGAGACAGGGGATTGCAGGAAGCAAAAGCAGGGCCTCATGTTTAACACAGTGGTTGAATGTCATCCTGGAGAACTGGATTTTATCCTTGCTTCTGTCACAGAGTTCCTAAGGGATGCTGGACAAATGCTTAAAACAAAATTTTCATTGGTCATTTACACGGTGTGTTTTTCATTTTCTGAGTGCCTGCAACCTCTGATTTGCACAAGTGGTGAGTGCCCACAACTGCAACTGAGGTCAATGGGATCTCTTGTCTGAACATATAAAGTGCTATAGATTGCTGAGTAATCTGATAAATCAGACCTTATGTTTCACAAGTTGGTCATCCAAAATTAGTGGACACTTATGACAGCTTTGACCTTAATCTTTCTGTGCTTCAGCTGTAAAATGGAGATATCATCACCTATTCTTACAGTTGTTGAAACTCTATGGCAAGAGCACCATAGAAACAACAAATTGGAAATTAATAATTTTGTGTTAGGGTAGGATTTGGCTCGTGTACTTAGGTAAATAAGGCCTAGAGCTACACATTAAATTGGGAAGATAAAAAGAAATATTGAATGACTCATATAAGGGTTCTGTGGAAATAATAGTATGAGATCATGTAATTAAAGATTGTAGCATAATGCATATGGGGGTTGAATTAAAGTTCCATGGGCTACTTTAGTTGTTCATTTCCTAACTTATGAATGCTTGATTTTGCAGTCTTATAATTCTTCAACTGTTTTTCCCTGCAATTTAAATGTATTTTTTTTGTGGGGGGAGGGGGCGGGGCGACCATCAAGCAGAACCATATTGACTCCCCACATAGGTCTTCAGCAGGATTCCGACCTTTAGATATGCAACACGGTCTTCTACAATTTGAGGTAATTGAGTAACTCATAACAGTAAAAAGCTGATATGTTTTATGCAGACCTGCTACTAGAGGGACATAGAAATGTAGAGCTGGAAGGGACCTTTAGAGATTATCAAGTCCAGCTGACTGACCTGAGGCAGGACCAAATATACATAGACCATCCCTGACAGGTGTTTGTCCAAGCTGTTCTTAAAAACCTCCAATGATGGAAATTCAACAACCTCCATTGGAAGCCTATTCCAGAGCATAACTATCCTTATAATTATAAAGTTTTGTCTAATATCTAACCTAAATCTCCCTTGCTTCAGACTAAGCCCATTACTTCTTGTCCTACCTTCAGTGGTCATGAAAAAACATTTGATCATCATACTCTTTATAACAGCCGTTAACGTATTTGAAGGCTGATATCAAGTCCCACCTCTGTCTTCTTTTCTCAAGACTAAATATGCCAGTTTTTTTCACCTTTCTTCATAGGTTTTCTAAACCCTTTATAATTTTGTAGCTCTCCTCTGGACTCTCTCCAATTTATCCACATATTTCCTAAAGTGCGGTGCCCAGAGTTGGACAAAGTACTCCACACGAGGCTTCACCAGTGCCTAGCAGAGTGGTACAATTACCTCTCATGACTTATATATAGCACTCCTGTTAATAGACCCCAGAATTATATTAGCCTTTTTCACAACTGCATCACATAATTGACATATTCAATTTGTGTTCCACTATAACTTCCAGATCCTTTTCAGCAGTACTACTACCTAGCCAGCTATTCCATATTTTGTAGTTCTGCTCTTCATAAGTGTAGTACATTGGATGTATCTTTGCTGAATTTAATTTTGTTCATTTCAGAGCAATTCTCTAATTTGTCATGGTCATTTTGAATTCTAATTTTGTCTGCCAATGTGCTTGCAACCCCTCTCAGCTTGGTGTCATCTTCAAATTGTCCTTGCCCACCCCCCAATCTCTCCCTCTCTCCCCACCTGCTCGTTTCCTCCCATCTCCTCTTCTTCAGTCCATCTCCTGCTGATGTGCTCACAGATTCTGCCTTTCTTTCCCCACCTTCCTATCCTCACCTACTTCTATCCTCTCACCCAGCTACTATCACCTACCCCCTTTTCCTATTCTTTTCTCCATCTTCTGCCCTTCTCTACTCCTGCCTCTTCTCCTCCAAGGCTCCTATCCCCCGACTTGTTATCCTGCATCTCTTTCCCCTCCACAACCCACCCACCTCTCACCCCATTTCCTTACCCATTTGCATTTGAATCAGATTGATTACTCCTTCTTGGCCATTCTGCAAGAGTACTGGGAAAAGGACAATAGAAAATACTGGAAAATATAGTCTCTCTGTTCTCTGTTCCTGTGCCTGGTGCCATAGCAGACCCCACTAGTTTGGAGCAGAATGTGCAGGGAGAGTCCTGTTCAGCCCCTGCAGCCCTAGGATGGAGCATGCTTGGTTACTCTTTGGAGGCTGGTGCATACATAGTCTGGTCAACACACAGGAGCTGTGCAGAGATGGAGCATGCTCAGTGTAGATGGAATCTTTGGAGACTTTATCTGCAGAATGCTAACGAGTCTCTACTGAACACATGCAAACTGAAATTTTTCAGAGGCTTATAACTTGGCCAAATTTGGGCAAATTTTCACAGGGACTGAGAAAAAAAACATTCCTGACACCATGGTGATCCCCTCCTGAGAAATTTTAAATCCCTGCTCAAAATCATGAAGGAGTTACAACTCAAAAATGGTTGTAAGAAATTTTTTAACATGGCAAAACAGAGCAGAGACCTTGATGTTTTAGCTGAAACTTTAAAAAAAAAATCAACTTAAGGAGACACTCTGTATTGGAAATTTCAGCCCAAGCTGTTTCAGTTTGTTATCTAAAGAATGGAAAACAGAGTCTTACAATAGAAAGAGATGGGCAACTCTAACTATAGACACTAGAGGAGTTCTGTGCCCCCACTGATTGGGGAGGTCATATCCCTGCTTTCCCCCTCCATCCCCCGCACATACTCCTGCTGCAAATGCAAGCACTGGGGCACTGATTTGATTGTAGCTGTGTGTGTCAGTTATGTGAAAAGAACCGGAAAAAAAGTGAGAAAGGGAGCAGACAGCGGGAGAAGCAGTGTCACTAAAGCCCAGGAAGGAACAGAGCTGGCTCTAACTTTTTTGCCGCCCTAGACAAAAAAGAAGAGTGCCGCCCCGCCGTAACATCCCCCTTCCAGTGCCGCGCCGGGCCACCCAACCCCCCCCCCCCCCGAAGCGCCGGGCCGGGCTGGGCCGGGCAAACCCCCGCCCCGAGCGCCGGGCCGGGCCGGGCAAACCCCCACCCCCCCGAAGCGCTGCACCGGGCCGCCCAAACCCCTGCCCCAAGCGCCACGCCGGGCCGCCCAAACCCCCGGAGCGCCGGGCCGGGCCGCCCAAACCCCCACCCTCCCCCCCAGCGCCACGCAGCCACCGAAACAGTCCCCGTGCTGCCTGGCCGAAACAAAAACAAAAAAAACCCCGCGAGCACCCCCCGCCACCCCAACATTGGCCGCCCCTTCTAAAGTGCCGCCCCAAGCACGTGCTTGGTCGGCTGGTGCTTGGAGCCGGCCCTGGGAAGGAAGCCAAGAGACAGTGTTTCTTTTGGGCAGAGTGCACTGAGAGGGCAGGCTTGGATTTCTGAAAAAGGAACTGACTCCTTTTGTTTGCTTCTACTTTACTCAAAGAAACAGAACTTGGAATAATAAAGAGAAAGGAACCACTGTTCCTGCAAAGTCCTAAAGAATCATATGAAATAAAAAAGAAACAAGCTCTCTTCATCTTCAGTACTGCCAGTTTTCCAGTCTGGTAGTCTGATAGCTTAGAGACCTAAAGCAAACTTTGTCTGTTTGGAATCCCTTTGCTGTGCACCCGAACAAGAACTGAAAGTCTCTACTTTCACCACCACCAAGACATCAGCAGAGATTGTACAAAATCTTAATAGGAACAAGTGTTCTAATGTAATGAGACACTACCTCGGTGCTCATAGCATTAATCTTGCAGTACATGACACTGCAGACAGGAGTATTGGCAATTCTGTTCAGGAGCTGCTGGATATATTAACTGAGGCTGGTTCTGGTACATTCATGCTGATTTCTCCATCTTTTGTTAAGACATTTATATATGTTTTGTTTGATATCATTTCCAAAATTGTAAAATCAAGTTTGAGACCTTTTCATGCCGCCAATACATCCTGTCATCTTGCAAACAGTATATTTGCCAGAGGAAAATATTGATTTCAGTTTACTTTGCCAAGTTCATTTGTGTCTGCTGGAACATTTATAGCTTAGACACATCTTGGTTATTTTTTTCTCATTATTACCCCAAAAGTCTATTTATTCAAAACTAAGGTGGTGCCACTACTAACAATGGACATATTTCTTCAAAGAGCTGTTCTTGCTGTCATTTACCTTTATAATTACTACTAAAAGAAAAGGTTTAAAAAACTCTTTACATTGAGTGATCAAGATGTGTTCATGCCTCAAGTAAGTAACCACATGACCTCACTGCTGTAACCCATGTCTTTCCTCACCCGAAACCACCTACCTTTTCTAATTACATGACAGCTAGAACTAGATTCTAAGCATTTAAATGAGACCTTTGCACCTTGCTTTTGAAAATCCCATCCTACGTCTCTAATTGTTCTGTAAATCAACCAACTGGCTTTTAGACGTTGTAAAGATGTTATAAGCATGGTGCGTGTATGGTCCGGCAACAGTAACTCTTCTCCCTTCTGCCTGCACCCTTTCTGTTCCTCCCATCAAACACAAATGATGAAGGACTCTGAGACATTTCCTGCTAATACTAGGTTAAGGAGAGGAACATGGAAGAGCCATTACCTCTGCTAATACCAGTGCCAGTAGCTCCTCAGAGGCAGCTCAAAGATTTCACTTAACTTTCTCAGTAGTAACACCCCCCCCCTCAGTTTTCATCACTACCACTGCCCTTGCTGATACTTCTCTCTGATGATCTGACTCATGCATACACTGACTCCCCCACCCCCACGTAACTCCAATATTTTTTGACTTGGCAATCTTCTCTTTAAGATATCCACAGTATAAGAGCTGGCAGGTTGTCAGCGACTGCTGATTCTTTGCGCTCCTGATGGACAATGATAGTTTTTTCTCTAGCAGCTGGGGATGGAGGGAGCCCCTTCTTTCTGGATTCTTGCAATGTGGAAATAAGGAAGATTCTCTTCTCAAGAGGAGGATGCCTAAATATTATCTGGGACTTTGTCACCAATAATTCTTTCTGTGTAGCTGTTTTGGTTGTTTCCCTCTTGATCCCTACATCATCATTGCTTAGTTTATCCCAAACTCAGTTTTAAATCAGAAAGTGAATGTGGAGTCCCAGTAAAATCCAAATTTGAGTGCTACTTTTTAAAAAGAAATATAAACACAGGTTGGACAGAACTCTTTAAAGGGCTTTGTAAAATGGTACAGCTGGGTGTGGGGCAAACCCCTCCCCCCAACTCAACAACAAAATAGATTGTGTCCACATTTAAACATAAAAAGGTATGTGTGTACTTGGTTATTATACACTGAACTCATGTTTTCTTAGGGCTACATGTGCCTAGTTCTAAAGAATCTGTGCAGGAGAGTCCCTTCTCCCACATATGCTCTGCATTAGCGCAGCCACACACACAAAAATCATGGATCAGGTCCTCAAGGAATCAATTCTGAAGCATTTCGAGGAGAGGAAAGTGATCAGGAACAGTGAGCATGGATTCACCAAGGGCAAGTCATGCCTGACTAACCTAATTGCCTTCTATGAGGAGATAACTGGCTCTGTGAATGAGGGGAAAGCAGTGGATGGGTTGGATGAATGGACTATAAGGTGGATAGAAAGCTGGCTAGATTGTCGGGCTGAACGGATAGTGATCAATAGCTCCATGTTTAGTCGGCAGCCGGTATCAAGTGGAGTGCCCCAAGGGTCGGTCCTGGGGCCAGTTTTGTTCAATATCTTCATTAATGATCTGAAGGATGGCGTTGATTGCATCTTCAGCAAGTTTGCAGATGACACTAAACTGGGAAGAGTGGTAGATACGCTGAAGGATACAGAGGGGCATAGACAAATTAGAGGATTGGGCCAAAAGAAATCTGATGAGGTTCAACAAGGACAAGTGCAGAGTCCTGCACTTAGGACGGAAGAATCCCATGCACTGCTACAGACTAGGGACCGAATGGCTAGGCAGCAGTTCTGCAGAAAAGGACATAGGGCTTACAGTGGATGAGAAGCTGGATATGAGTCAACAGTGTGCCCTTGTTGCCAAGAAGGCTAACGACATTTTGGGCTGTATAAGTAGGAGCATTGCCAGCAGATCGAGGGACGTGATCATTCCCCTCTATTCGACGTTGGTGAGGCCTCATCTGGAGTACTGTGTCCAATTTTGGGCCCCACACTACAAGAAGGATGTGGAAAAATTGGAAAGAGTCCAGCGGAGGGAAACAAAAATGATTAGGGGTCTGGAGCACATGACTTATGAGGAGAGGCTGAGGGAACTGGGATTGTTTAGTCTGCAGAAGAGAAGGATGAGGGAGGATTTGATAGCTGCTTTCAACTACCTGAAGGGGGGTTCCAAAGAGGATGAAACTCGGCTGTTCTCAGTGGTACCAGATGACAGAACAAGGAGTAATGGTCTCAAGTTGCAGTGGGGGAGGTTTAGGTTGGATATTAGGAAAAACTTTTTCACTAAGAGGGTGGTGAAGCCCTGGAATGGGTTACATAGGGAGGTAGTGGAATCTCCTTCCTTAGAGATGTTTAAGATTAGGTTTGACAAAGCCCTGGCTGGGATGATTTAGTTGGGGATTGGTCCTGCTTTGAGCAGGGGGTTGGACTAGATGACCTCCTGAGATCCCTTCCAACCCTGATATTCTATGAGTCTATGATAACCTATAAGTGACAACAAAAGGTGCAAGGCATAAGAGAACAGTCCCATGTTCCACTGCTGATAAATACAGACTTTAATGGCAACCACTCTATGTAGTGTTTAATCACCTATTTGTCTACAGGCAACAAAAAATTGAATCAAGCAGTATGGGTTATGAGTCAATATTTAAAAATGGTATTTTTTCCACATATAGGCACACAAAATACTGTAAATTTTAGAGATTCTAATCCTGTTCACTTTACTCACACAAGTAGTCTTATTGGTTTCAGCAATGGTGATGAATTCTGCTCGCCTTACTTAGACAAGTGGTCCTATTAACGTAATTGTGATTGCTTGTGAGACTAAGGCTATGTCTGGATTACAGACCTTACAGCAGCACAGCTGTACTGCTGCAGCTGCACCACTGTAAGGTGTCCTGTGTAGCTGCTCTATGCCAGTCAGAGAGAGCTCTCCCACTTGCATAATTAAGCCACCCCCAACAAGCAGCAGTAGCTATGTTGGCAGGAGATGCTCTCTGGCTGACAGAGTGCTGTCCACACTGGCGCTTTTGTCGGTGAAACTTTTGTCAGTCATGGGCGTGTTTTTTCACACCCCTGACTGACAAAAGTTTTGCCAAGAAAAGTGCTAGTGTAGACATAGCCTTAGACTCTCAGGTTTGGCCCCAGGTATACCATCTAACCATCCAACTTCCTTGCTCTCTTTGACTGACTGTGAGTTGTAATTCCTAGGGGAATTGTGTCAGCCCACCCAGTTAGGGATTTGTATGATCTGGCGCATAATTGTTTGCCTGCCTATTAAAGGAACTCTCTTGCCTTAGTTGAGATTGGTAAAGAGTAACACTTTTCCAGTAGCATAACTTGCTGAACATTTTTGCCGTTTGTTTAAGATTGTTTATATTTATCTGCAGTGCACCAAATATACTCAATATTTTATTATAAAAAATATAGTATGTGACAGGGCAGTAATTGGTACAGTGTCTCTTCCACAAAACTTTCCATCTGCCCCTAATATTCTTTCTGTCACTCCACAGCCAAGTCCTGAAGTTCTGGACTCAGGTCTGAACAAGTCTTCCGTTATACTGTACACCTTCATGGGTACTCTTAGTATACAGGTTGAAACAAACAGGTTTTAACATTATATGAAACAAACAGGTTTTAACATTATTTGAAATTTGACATGACTATAACGTCATATTCAGCCTAAGCTCTGTACACCTGTTTGAGGCTTGCATATCCCTAGTTGCATTTATAATTTTGATCTATCATGGTAAGGTTTTTTATGCTTTCTTTTTTGAATTATTATTTGAGGTGGAGTTTTTTCTTCATTAATCTTATAGGAATTATGATCAAAGCTACAAAAATAGTGAGAAGCAATAGCGAGATGCAGGGGAAAACAAAGAAAACAAACAGAGAAACATATTTTTCATTTATCAAACCAGAAAAGGCCAAAATGTTTAAATAGCAGATTGAGATGCTTTAAAAATTGTCTTTCTAGACTCTGTATGCATAATTGTTGGTAGTCTACAAGCTATCCCCATCTTCCTATGGGATATATAATTCAATTAGTTTATGTAATGCTTTCTAATACATCATTCTATATATACCAGCTAGAGAGCTGATGGAAAAACATGTAGTTTTCATAGAACTCCCTGTGGATATATGCATTTACATTCTGTAAAAGTAATGGCAGTGCCTGCAGGAAATGTACTAAGTGCCTTTGGTTATCCTTAAGGTGTTCACCCTCTGGAGAAGTTAAAAGTAATATAAAAATAAATTCACTTCTAAAAGCCTACTTTTAGCTAGACTAATTGGGTGGCAGCAACAAAACAAAACTATTTTGGATGTAGGCATGAATTGGGTTTCTGAGCTCAAGGGCAAAAATATATTTTATATTGGCAATTACACTAATTCAACTCTCTTATAATTTTGGCAAAACATTAATTTGATACTGGTTTGCATGGTATGAATTTGATAGGTTTTACATTAGCTTTGTCAGAAGAATTTTTTATGTGACCTCTTTAAAAATTCACTGCAGGTTTGAATTTGTAAAGGTTTACAATTAATGGCAATTCTGGAAGTTATCACTTATTCTCAGGGAGTGTTTAATAATAGGAATTATAGCATAGATCTAAAGCATAGATGGACTGGACAATGGTCAGACCAGGTTTGACCCAGAAATATGATGTGTGTCTGGGCAAACCCTACCTGCTTCTACCTATCTTATCTTATCTTATCTTATCTTATCTTATCTTATCTTATCTTATCTTTTATTCTGAAATTTCAGATGCTAAAGTGATGATTACCAATATAAGAACTGAGATAAAGAGAGAGAAAGCACTACAAAATCTATGGTGTAGCTGCATGTTTTGAGATGTTAATAAAGGAAGCACACATTTCTGGCTATCTAGAAAACCTATCAAATGAAGGTTTATTCATATTTCTCCTATACTGATTGATAGATCCATATGTATTTTCAAAGTTGTGTTTTGAAAACATATGGTTACAGGATCTCTATAAAAATCAAATTGACCAAAATCTAATTCTTCTGACCATGAGCAACTAAACACAACCACCTTTCTTGTTTTAATTTCTGTGGATATACATGATGTGCTTTAAAGTTCATTATCAATGTATTATCATTTATCTCCTTTAGGAATGCAAGTCTGCTCCATGCATGAATGGAGGTTCTTGTCAAGATTTGGTCAGTGCATTTGTGTGCATTTGCGTGAGTGGATACACTGGTGAATTTTGTGAAGTAGATATTGACGTTTGCAATGAACCTGCACTGAACTCAACCCGTTGTCTCAATGGAGGCATATGTGTTGACGGCCCTGGAAGAACTTTTCATTGCAGGTCAGTAAGTATGTTTATTTATAATTGCAGCAGTTATTGTACATTCATTTGTTAAGTTTTGAATTTGGGGAGATTTTACTGCATGTGTTATGTGAACTTTATTGGATTTATTACATTTTTAAGGACTATATCAGAATGCAAATGTTTTAAATTATGGGACTAGTTCACAATTTGCTGGTAAGACCATATGTCTTAAAACTTTTAGAAATACATTTAACACAAGAAGAAAACATTATTTCAAAATACTAAAACTGAAAGTAGTGAAATATACTGAAGCTCTAAGAGTAAATTTTAGCATAAAATAAACAAACAGATGCTCAAGGGAACATTGTTCTTAAATTGCTTACCATTTAAAGTGATGTCTTTACCTAGAAAATAATACTTAATGTGTTTCTATGATTGGTGCATGGAAGATCTTTCATAACATGAACAAACTCGAGAAGAAACTGCAAACTCATGTGCTCAAAAATATTTATGAGTATCAAAGCCTGAACTGTCTGATGGGGAAGGGAGACCTTCTAAATAATTATAGTCTATTTGCTGGTTATAGTTCTCTACAGAAGCTTTCACATAGTTTATGCTGTTTATCTTACATGTTTTAAAATTTCCTCCAGTAAAATTAGTATATATCGTTACTTTTATTTCAGTCTGTGGCCCAATTTGACTATTACACTAATTGAAATTTAGAAAAGACTGATAAAAATTATTATAAAACTGTGTGGCAATGAAGCACTAAAACCATACTAAGCCATACATCAAAATATATTCAACATCTGGTATTCAGTTTATGGCCTGAAGCACAGCTTAACAACATTAATAATAATAATAATAATAGCCACTTTTGAGGAGATTATTAACCATGCATAACAATTTGTTATCTTTATAATGTACTTACATTTCATTAAACCATAACAAACTATGTTAAAGTAATATTAAGTGTTTGTCTGAAACTCAGAGTTGAGGTTGACAAAGAGTCCTGTGGCACCTTATAGACTAACAGACGTATTGGAGCATAAGTTTTTGTGGGTGATTACCCACTTCGTCAGATGAATGAGAGTTAAGGTTGAAGTTTATCATCTAATTAACCCTGTGATTTCTATATTTTAGCACATATACAAAGAGAGTGGAAGTTGCATTCAAGTGTTTGAAAGTAAAATTGAACTCAGTATGATTCAGATGACTGGAAATCCTGTAAAATGAATTTTGACACAATTGGAAGTAAAGAGGGGTTTCAACCTTTATGCTTGTATTTTGGTGTTATGTAAGAGTTTAATTTAACTTTAAATTAGCTGTTTTGTGTTTACAGTCTTGTTTTTTCTTTTGTTCTGTGGTTGTGGGTGTCTTTTTATTTAGGTAAGCAATTTTTATTACTGTTTGATGAACCTCAAAATGTTCAGAGGTTTGGTTCAGCTATGCCTTCAAAACTCTCATGTGTACAATGGTGGGCTTGGAATCTTCGCAGAATATCCTCTTCTGTGATGTTTCCAGTTAGCTCACCTTTGCATCAGGGCAGAACTACGATGAGAACATCAGTATTTTGGCACTTCTATGACAAAGAGTAGGGAAACAGTGTACAACATATAAGCAAAATAGTCAAGGTGGTAATTAGTCACATCTTGTAAATACTAGGTTTGATAACATTGTAGTGTTGTTTAATATACTAGATTAGGTTTGTTTGCTTTATATGATAAATAAGGGTGATTTTTTTTTTTATTAAACAGTGCTGCAAATGTCAATTTTGTTGCCTTTATCATGGAAGCATTGTTAGAGACTCCATAGCTAAGGATACATTTATTTGTTTGTTTGTTTATTGTACAGTTAAAGCAAGATTTAAATCCAGCTGTTCAGGATGAAAACAAACATCTGTCCAAACTAAAGTGGCACCACTTACTGCTATTGTACTGATTTAATATTGCGAAAGGACAGTAGATGCTAGAAAGAATAGTAATTGAGAAATCTGAAAGACTTCAAAATGATTCCTTTATAAAATTATAGGGATGGTATGTCATGTATTATGATTTTTGTTTGTCAACCTGGTGTAAGGTCACACAGTGGAATCTGTGACGTTGGCTTCATTTTAACTCAGACCTCAGAGGATTTGAATTCATGTGAACCCAGGAGGGAAGTGTGTACTGGAAACTCCTGTGAACCCAAAATACTGAGTACATTGCACTTCAGATAGATGCCGTCATTAGCCTGGGGATTTGGGGATAGTTAAGACATATTTCTAAAGATTGTTTTTGTTAGAAAATAAAAATATTGAACTTAGATGCTTGTTAAATGTTGCTCTTCTGGTCCCAAGTTTCCCTGAAGCTCAGAAGTCATAGCCCTGGAAGGGATACTAGTGTGAGTTAATGTTCTTTCAAGCATCACTCTCCATTGGATTTCCAAATGGAAAACTACAGAATCAGTGAGGTATAATGCTGCAGAAAGCATCTAGTCCCCTGCTACCTGCCTTCCTACACCCAAAATTCTCTGATTCACCAACTTCACACACTTCTGGCAAAGAGCCATCAGTAGAGTCTGAGGGAAGGAAGGTAGAATTCTACCCATTACATCCCATAGAGTTCCATAGAATCAGGTTCCCATATGTTTATGAAAGCAGATGGAAAAGATAGGCCTTTCACTAATTAGCCCTAAAGAGTGAGCTGTCACCCAGTTGAGCGACAATGATCTTTATATATAATGTTGATTTTATATTAGTTACTTGAGCTGTCTACTGTGTGTGGGAGGAGGAACTAAATGGTAGCTAGAAATATGTTATTAATGTGTATAATATATAATCCCTTAGCATCATGAAGGAATTAAAATGCAATGTAATATAGGAGAAAAAGAATGATACTTAAATGTGCCTTTGCTGCAAAATGCAGACTTTAATTGATCAATGCTGTATTCTCTCCAAAGCACTACATGTAACTTCCTCAGCATTCTGCTTCTAGCAAGCACACACACAAAATAGATGGAAATCCATATAATGAGATTCTTTCTTGGCTGCTTGAGCATTTTTTGCTTCATCATATTGTCAAGAAGCAGAATTCAGAAATTTTCAGTCAGTTCAGCAACACAGAAGGACAAGGGGCAGTATTTGATCTGTGCTTTACCTGATGGGATGGAATAAAAGATTTATGCAACATTTTACATTCCAGCCTCATCATGCCTCATTGTAAAAGGAGTCAGGCAGTGCAAAAAGGAGGAGAAAGAACATCATGGTTCTTATTGTCAGTTAGATTACTGTATCTGTACAAGTTGGATTACCTATTGCATCAATGCAAATATGCATAATTTCAATCCCGAGTAACATTATAGCAGTCAAATTTGTGTAAGATATAAGTTATCTTTGGTCCCTAACACAGGACTGTGAATCTGTTCCATTTTCTTTCCAAAACAGCATGTAGGCATGGAAAGGCAGTATTTCAGACTGTGTCTCTGATAACAGCGTTAGCTATAGAAATTGAGGAGACTTGCACCAGCACTGGCATTTTGCACAGTGGTGGGTCAGGAGAGCAATCTAGAACTGATTCTTCTCTCAGTTTATACCATTTACTTCTTGTGTGAAACTCCAACTTTTTAATTAATTTACTCCCGGTTTACACCAATGTTAGTAAGAGAGGAGAATCAGGCACTTCTCCTAAGAAAGCTACATAATATGAAGTAAAATCTTTTTGCATAATGAAAGAGAGGCTTTAAAATTAAAACTACTTAGCACTTCTGTGTTGCACCTTCCATTCAAAGATCACACAGCACTTTACAAATAGTACAATGACTTAATCCTGCCAAAGGGACATTCTTAAAATGTTGCAAGGGGTATAAATACTATAATTCTATGAGTGGTTTTGGGGTGCATGGAGCTGTAATAAAAAAGTTGGTATTTTGCAACTGAGAGCTGCAGTAAACGGCAGCCTATAGGAAAGCACTCGCCAGTTGGGACAGTTTGGCAGATGTTGGGATTAGGGGGATCAGACAGCAAATGTGAAAAATCGGGATGGGGGTGGGGGGTAATAGGAGCCTACATAAGAAAAAGACCCCAAAATCAGGACTGTCCCTATAAAATCGGGATATCTGATCACCCTAGTTGGGATTCCCCCTGAGACCTCTTTCTACTCTGCTTCCCAAGAACTCAGTTCGACTCCAGAGTTTATCACTCAGGTATCTTTATTTAGCATACAGCAAAGTTATGGTGAGTGGATCAGATTCAAGCATAAGAGGTGGGTATAGGGTGTACCACACATTCAAAGTTACACAGAAAACCTCTTCATTTATATACATTTACACATCACATTGCATTTACTAAACATTGAATCACACATTTTGGGATTGGCTAGGCTACATTGCAGGAACCAATCCCTGTACAGTATGCTCTATCCATGCACTGTTCATGCATAATCTGACCTCTGCTTTATCTTACATTTAGTCTTGTTCACTAATATCAGGATGTTCCTACTGATCTTAGCTAGCCACCCTGACTTCAGCGTATTGCTTGTTATGACAGCTTAACCTTCCCAATCATACCCACTAAGAAATGAGGCAGGTTGTGTATGTCAAGCCAGGCCTACAGCAGAAAAATCTAGAGGAGCCAAGGCAGAGCAATAGAGTGGATGATCGAATACAGTAGATATTTTACTCCTCCTATGTGCTTAAGTGATTTGCTAGATCAGGGCATAAATTCTATGATTTTGTGATATATTTTTAGTATATTCCATGTATTTACCACATTTATTAAATATTTCTCATTTTATAATATTTTAAATACATTTTCAATGTTGAGAATAAATATTTTTACTAAACATATTGGCAATATATTTCTATTCTATGGTGGGGGAACCATGATGTTATATATGACCCACTCAGAGGATTCCTTCATAAATGCAGAGTCCGCATTCAGTTCTATAGTGTTATATTTCTCTAGGAATGGTAAGACATTTATCTTTGAATGTATACATACTTCTTGGTACCACAATAACTGATATTTATAAAGAATGAAAGCATTCATTTGTTATTCATTAATATTATCACCTCAAGAATGAGAACCTTAAAGTGAATGGATACTTCCACAAACTCTTTCAATAAGGTACACATACCTAAACATATACAAATTCTTCCCAAGACACAGCCTGATTCAGCATTGTGTCCCTACACTGAAAGTAATGGAGTTTAACCTGCATAATACTGGAGTAGCACAGTGGTGAATCAGGCCCATGGATGATTAAGGAGTTCTTTCCATTTAAAGTAAGCAAAGTGGTAGGCCTGCTTCCCAAGGGCTGCAAAGAAAAGGAGAAATAAGTGAAACATGTTGGTGATGTTTTGGATGATATTTACAGTAAATGCACCAGGTGGAATTATACAATAGTGTTACATGTTTTGTTTGTGATTTATGTGAATACCCTTGTTTTTCTGTTCTATATTTCATGTAGCTTAACCACCAGCCTGTATAGATCCTGTGTCTGGAGCACCTAATCATTGTGAGTAAGCAGGTGTTGTAACAGAACCTGGAAAGATGGGGAAAAAATTAAGTAGCAGAAGCATCTGGCTTCCTGGCAAGCTAAATAGGCAGTTTTGTGCGTAGATTTAAAACATCTCCTGAGTCTGTTGTACTTACGGCTTACATTTTACACTTTAATTAATTTTTCATTCTATCTGCTATAATATAATTCTGTCATGAAGCTTGCTTGTAGGGCTAGTTACCTCACACATCATGTATAAACATCCAAAAAACTACAGTAAAAGAATACTAAGAGTGCAAGGTCAAGCACTTAGAAGTTAAGAAATGCCAGAATTAATGTTATCCAAGTGACCTTAATTCAGCCCCTTTGAAAATTATGTGTTATGTTAGTCTTTAAATACATGATCACATACTTTTTTCCCCAACAAGACTCTAGTCTCACTCAGTGATGGAGCAAATTATTCAGTATTTCTTTTTATTCTTCTCATTCAATGTGTGGCCCCGGTCCTTAACAAACAGACACCATCCAAACCCTCTGCTGAATACAAAAATATTAATTCCTCATCGGCATTTCTGTGGTGCTCCCGCCATAGTGTCTGAAAAATTCATTAATGTTTGTGAAGCAATCTTCACAACCCTTCCCCTGCCTCCCGTGAGATTAGGTGACATCATTATCCCCATTTTCATAGAATCATAGACTTTAAGGTCAGAAGGGACCATTATGATCATCTAGTCTGACCTCCTGCACAATGCAGGCCACAGAATCTCACCCACCCACTCCTGTGTCAAACCTGTGTCTGAGCCATTGAAGTCCTCAAATCATGGTTTAAAGACTTCAAGGTGCAGAGAATCTTCCAGCAAGTGACCCATGCCCCACGCTGCAGAGGAAGGCGAAAATCCCCCAGGGCTTCTGCCAATCTGCCCTGCAGGAAAATTCCTTCCCAACCCCAAATATGGTGATCAGCTAAACCCTGAGCATGTGAGCAAGACTCACCAGCCAGACACCCAGGAAAGAATTCTCTGTAGTAACTCAGATCTCACCCCATCTAACACCTCATCACAAGCCATTGGGCATATTTACCGCTAGTAGTCAAAGATGAATTAATTGCCAAAATTAGGCTATCCCATCATACCATCCCCTCCATAAACTTACCAAGCTTAGTCTTGAAGCCAGATATGTCTTTTGCCCCCACTACTCCCCTTGGAAGGCTGTTCCAGAATTTCACTCCTCTAATGGTTAGAAACCTTCATCTAATTTCAAGTCTAAACTTCCTAATGTCCAGTTTATATCCATTTGTTCTTGTGTCCACATTGGTACTGAACTTAAATAATTCCTCTCCCTCCCTGATATTTATCCCTCTGATATATTTATTAAGAGCAATCATATCTCCCCTCAGCCTTCTTTTGGTTAGGCTAAACAAGCCAAGCTCTTTGAGTCTCCTTTCATAAGACAGGTTTTCCATTCCTCGAATCATCCTAGTAGCCCTTCTCTGTACCTGTTCCAGTTTGAATTCATCCTTCTTAAACATGGGAGACCAGAACTGCACACAATATTCCAGATGAGGTCTCACCAGTGCCTTGTATAACGGTACTAACACCTCCTTATCTTTACTGGAAATACCTCGCCTGATGCATCCCAAGACCGCATTAGCTTGTTCAGCGGTCATATCACATTGGTGGGTCATCGTCATCCTGTGATCAACCAATACTCCGAGGTCCTTCTCCTCCTCTGTTACTTCCAACTGATGTGTCTCCAATTTATAACCAAAATTCTTGTTATTAATCCCAAAATGCATGACCTTGCACTTTTCACTGTTAAATTTCATCCTATTACTATTACTCCAGTTTACAAGGTCATCCAGATCTTCCTGTATGATATCCCGGTCCTTCTCTGTATTAGCAATACCTCCCAGCTTTGTGTCATCCGCAAACTTTATTAGCACATTCCCACTTTTTGTGCCAAGGTCAGTAATAAAAAAGATTAAATATGATTGGTCCCAAAACCGATCCCTGAGGAACTCCACTAGTAACCTCCTTCCAGCCTGACAGTTCACCTTTCAGTACAACCCGTTGTAGTCTCCCCTTTAACCAGTTCCTTATCCACCTTTCAATTTTCATACTGATCTCCATCTTTTCCAATTTAGCTAATAATTCCCCATGTGGAACTGTATCAAATGCCTTACTGAAATCGAGATAAATTAGATCCACTGCATTTCCTTTGTCTAAAAAATCTGTTATCTTCTCAAAGAAGGAGATCAGGTTGGTTTGGCACGATCTACCTTTTGTAAAACCATGTTGTATTTTGTCCCAATTACCATTGACCTCAATGTCCTTGACTACTTTCTCCTTCAAATTTTTTTCCAAGACCTTGCATACTAAAGATGTCAAACTAATAGGCCTATAGTTACTCGGATCACTTTTTTTCCCTTTCTTAAAGATAGGAACTATGTTAGCAATTCTCCAGGCACACAGTACAACCCCTGAGTTTACAGATTCATTAAAATGTCTTGCTAATGGGCTTGCAATTTCATGTGCCAGTTCCTTTAATATTCTTGGATGAAGATTATCTGGGCCCCCTGATTTCATCCCATTAAGGTATTCGAGTTTGGTTTCTACCTCGGATGTGGTAGCTGGGAATGACACCTAGGGTCTGATTTTTCAGAATACTGCATTTTTAATGCACTTTGTATGTTCAAAGCACAGCTCCAGGCAACTTCAGTTGTCAGAGCTTAGAACTTCTGCACAACTGTCCCCGGTTTCTCATGTTGGGCACCCAGGGAGCTCAGGGAGGAGGTGAGCTTTGTCTGGATTGGTGGTGAAAAGCAGCAGGAAATAGCTCCCCCTCCCACCCCTGGAATTAGCACAGTATCTGAGATTTATTTGTGAGAGGGGAGAGAGCTGGGGCCGGGGGGGGGAGGGGGGTTGGCCTGCTGTGGGCATTACATTGGTCCCAGGGGGGTATTCATTCCATAAGGGTTCTGGTTGTGAGGTAAACAAACAGCCAGACCCAGGCTGGTCGCTCAGCTGCCATGACTCACCCGTACAATTGGAGGAACTGTGTGGACCCCCTGGTACTCAGCCAATGCTTGGGGCTCTCCATCCCTTGTGTCCCCCAGCATATAAACCAGAAAGGGAGGGCAGCCTTACCTCCCGCCTCTCGGGCTTTCCTCAAGTGGGTCTTGCGAGAGGGTGCTCCCCACCCATCCCTCACCTCTGGCTTTCTGGACCTCGCCATTGGGGCCCCTGCCTCGTGAGCCTCCCCAGGTGCCCCCTCTGCACTACTTGAGCCCACCTGCATGATCTGCAGTCAGTCTGTCTCTGAACCCCACCTAGGAAACAGTTGTACATAGGCTCCACACCCTTCACTTCCTCACTCTCTTGTCCCGCTTTGACACCAAGAGGGTGAGGAGCTGCAGTGAACCAGTCTGTCTGCATTCCACCCTGGTCCCCCAGCCCACTGGGGATATAAGTTGGTGACTCCTTCACGGAGCCATGAGCACGGGTGTGTACCTGATGTGGTTCACCCTTTCTTCTGACATCTGCCCCACTTGTGGCAAGAGGGAGACCCTGGTGCACATTTACATTGAGTGCACCAGGTTGCAGCCCCTTTTACAGCTCCTCCTTCTTAGGTTCTGGCTGTAATTGTCCCTGCACCTCTAGATATATGCACATCCCACCTGTGTCCTCGCAAAGTCATGAGACCTCCTCCTGGTGCTAGCCAAGGTGGCCATCCACCCCATCAGGAGGGGGAAGCTGGACAGGGAAGTGTTCTGTGACTGTGGGGCCTAATTCCACTCCTCGCTGAAATCACATCTCTGGGCAGAGTTTTTCTGGGCTGCCTGGATGCCTTTGAGAAGCAGTGGGAACTGTCTGGGGTGCTCTGCTTGGTGATCCCCTCAGACACCCTGCTTTTGGCCCTGTGACCCTCACTCCCATCCCTGTTTTTTCATTTGTTGTCCCCTGTAGTTACTTGAGACCAATAGCTCCTCCCCTTAGACTGGGGGGAGGGGTCTTTATATATGGAAGGGCTTGCATCTGCCTATCCCCAGACTCTCAATAGCTGCCATGACCCACCCCTCCCTCCAATACAGCCTGCAGTGACTCAGCACTACTTGGTCAGGAACCCTCCTGTTGCATCACAGTGTTACAGATTCCCTAGGCTTCCAGTTCCTGCTCCAGCCCTCCCCAAAGCCTTGTTCCAGCCCACTTCAGCCTTGCCCATGCCCTACTCCAACCATGCTCCAGCCCTGTTCGTGACTCCTGACCCCACAGTCAGTCCTTTGGACTGACTCCCACCCAGCTGTGACCTTAGCCTACAATCCTGATTTGGCTTGTTTGTAGGACTAATTATACCACATTTCTTGCATCTTGTCTTTCTTTCTGTGTGTCTGGGACAATGCAGAGCACACAATTGATGATGATATGGAGATATACCTATCTCATAGACCTGGAAGGGACCCTGAAAGGTCATCGAGTCCGGCCCCCTGCCTTCACTAGCAGGACCAAGTACTGATTTTGCCCCAGATCCCTAAGTGGCCCCCTCAAGGATTGAACTCACCACCCTGGATTTAGCAGGCCAATGGTCAAACCACTGAGCTATCCCTTCCCCCCGTGGCCACCTATGAAAAGTTTTGTTTGACTGACTTGCCTAGCAACACAGAGAAACTCTATGGCAGAGGCAGGGATAATAATCCTTTTCTCCAAGGCAACATTCACTTGTCTGAACCACGAAACCATCCTTTCTCTTCCTGCAATCCCCTGCCTCATTCATTACACAATTTCCAACTTCTGCAGCAAATAAGGCAGGAGCCTAGAGACCCTTCATTACATAGCCCTGATTCATTCCTAGAACATGATTCATTGTGTGCACAGAATGAGGCAAAAATCACCATCACTCTCACTCCAGCTCCTGATCCCACTTATTCCTATCCAGTCCCTCCTCACATAGCTTCTTTCCTTTCCCATGCCATTTTCCCATTCCCTGGCTCCTGATCCCCCTCTCACCTCCCATTTCTAACACTCCGCATTCAGATCAGGTACTCACTCCTTTTCCTCTCTGCTGCCTGGGCACTAACATGGAGAGCAAAGGATAGAAAGTTTCCTGCTCTCAGTTCCTGTGCCCAGGACGACAGCAGTCTCTGGGACCTGGGAGGAACAAATGCCAGGAAAGTCCTACTCAGTTCCTGCAGTCTGAGGTTGGAGCATGCTCAGTCACTTTTTGATGATGGTGTGAACACAATCTAGTCTGACATATAGAAGTTGTGAGGAGATGGACCATGCTCAGTGCAGACAATTTTAGGAGAATTTAACTCCCACAAGTCTCTACTGATCATGTGCAAACTGAGATTTTTGAAGGGTCCATAACTTGGCCAAATTTGAGTAGTTTTTCACAAAACAGCGAAAGGCACTTCTCTGACACCAAGGAAAACCTCCCACCAAATTTTTAAGTCCCTGATTCAAAGCATGGAGACACTAGAATGCGTCTGTCTCTTTACACACATGCACGTGCACACACGTAGGCACACAGTTCATTAACATATGTAAAACTGCATATTTTTCCTTAAGCTCATTTTCAGAAACAACTGCTCCATTTGTGCAGAGACTTTTCCATAAAATTAAACTTGAGGCAGACACCAGTCATGGAAAATTTCAGCCCAAATGGTTAAAGTTTGTCAAACTATAAGCAACTGAAAACAGAACTTTACAAGAGAAAATGTCAGGCAACCTTAACTAAACATGGTGCTCCCAATAATATAATATATGATAACCACTAGAATTTGTGACTAATCCATCTTCTCTTCAGTTTACATGGGAACCAATTACATGACCTGCCCTACAGGCCTACTTCTGAAGAAAATATGAAAAAGATCACCTGAGACAGCCCTTGTGTTGTGCCCTGAGGTACTTTTCTGTCTTTAAACCCCTGGTTTAAACTTAAAACAACTGATTGAAACTGAGATGGGTGTCGGGACTTGTAATTCAGTTCCATCCTGGGCAGACTGCCACCGAAAGGAGGCTTCAGGAAAGGAAGCTGAAAGGAAGCTCTATTACAGGGGTCGGCAACGTTTGGCACGCGGCTCGCCAGGGTAATCACCCTGGCGGGCCGGGCCAGTTTTATTTACCTGCTGATGCGTCAGGGTCTGCCGATCGCGGCCCCCATTGGCAAGAAGCTGCGCGGGCAAGTGATGTGCTGGCCGCGGCTTCTCGCCGCCCCCATTGGCCCGGGACGGCGAACCGCGGCCAGTGGGGGCTGCGATCGGCTGAACCTGACGCGTCAGCAGGTAAATAAAACTGGCCCGGCCCGCCAGGGTGCTTACCCTGGCGAGCTGCGTGCCAAACGTTGCCGACCCCTGCCCTACTAGCTTGTTTTGTACTTTAATCTCTTTAATTAAAGTGACTAGCTGCCACAATGACAGGTACTATACAAATTAGAAAATTAATAACAAAACCATCATAGGCTCTGGGAAACTTCCAGAAGGCAAGCCAACCTGAGCTATATACAGATATGAGCTGTGAGGCCCATAGATGATTATTTTTAAAAATATTTTCTAGGAAAGGAAAAACTATTTCAGATAAAATACGATTTCCAACTTTTTCCCCAGTATTTCATCCAAATCCAAAGACAGACTCTTTTTTTTATTTCCAGGTTTAAAAATATTCCAGTTACTCTTTCCCCACTGTTTTTAAATTGTGTGCCTCTTTGGGGTTCTTCTCGTTGTCTGGGATTGGAAAGGCCAAACTATCCTGAGAAGGATTGTTTGTTTGTTGCTTCCTTCCAACCTGTTCAGAAGCAGGATGTACCAGTAATCTCATAAGAAAATTTGGTTTGGCATTGAGTTTGACTCTTGAATATTTAAGGCAAATCATTTCACATCATCACCAAATCATAATCTTAGTGACTTTTGTTTTATTACATGAAGGAAGGATAATGATTGTCAGAAATCAGTCTTTTCATTGTCTGGAGTCATGTTGTTTGGAATAAAGATTTTATTAGCTCCTTAAGACAGCTTTGTTGACTCTGGAAATGGTTTGATCCCATCGTCTGATTTAGTAAGGCATTTGATACGGTCTCGCATGATATTCTTATCGACAAACTAGGCAAATACAATTTAGATGGGGCTACTATAAGGTGGGTGCATAACTGGCTGGATAACCGTACTCAGAGAGTTGTTATTAATGGTTCCCAATCCTGCTGGAAAGGCATAACGAGTGGGGTTCCGCAGGGGTCTGTTTTGGGACCGGCTCTGTTCAATATCTTCATTAACGACTTAGATATTGGCATAGAAAGTAGGCTTATTAAGTTTGCGGATGATACCAAACTGGGAGGGATTGCAACTGCTTTGGAGGACAGGGTCATAATTCAAAATGATCTGGACAAATTGGAGAAATGGTCTGAGTTAAACAGGATGAAGTTTAACAAAGACAAATGCAAAGTGCTCCACTTAGGAAGAAAAAATCAGTTTCACACATACAGAATGGGAAGAGACTGTCTAGGAAGGAGTACGGCAGAAAGGGATCTAGGGTTATAGGGGACCACAAGCTAAATATGAGTCAACAGTGTGATGCTGTTGCAAAAAAAGCAAACATGATTCTGGGATGTATTAACAGGTGTGTTGTGAGCAAGACACGAGGAGTCATTCTTCCGCTCTACTCTGCTCTGGTTAGGCTTCAGCTGGAGTATTGTGTCCAGTTCTGGGCACCGCATTTCAAGAAAGATGTGGAGAAATTGGAAAGGGTCCAGAGAAGAGCAACAAGAATGATTAAAGGTCTTGAGAACATGACCTATGAAGGAAGGCTGAAAGAATTGGGTTTGTTTAGTTTGGAAAAGAGAAGACTGAGAGGGGACATGATAGCAGTTTTCAGGTATCTAAAAGGGTGTCATAAGGAGGAGGGAGAAAACTTGTTCACCTTAGCCTCTGAGGATAGAACAAGAAGCAATGGGCTTAAACTGCAGCAAGGGAGGTCTAGGTTGGACATTAGGAAAAAGTTCCTAACTGTCAGGGTGGTTAAACACTGGAATAAATTGCCTAGGGAGGTTGTGGAATCTCCATCTCTGGAGATATTTAAGAGTAGGTTAGATAAATGTCTATCAGGGATGGTCTAGACAGTATTTGGTCCTGCCATGCGGGCAGGGGACTGGACTCGATGACCTCTCGAGGTCCCTTCCAGTCCTAGAATCTATGAATCTATGAATCTATGATGCACATCAGTGCTTATTGGAGCTTAGAAAATCAGTGACTGGTTTTAAAGGAATTGCAGTAATACACCCTACTAGCAATGTAGCAATTAAATATCAGCTATTCTGTTAGTCACAGGACTCTGCAACAGGGAGCAATATTAACACAAGGATCCCTGGAGGCATTTATATCTGCAGAAGCCAAAAAAAAAATGTCGACATAGCTGCTGCAGGGAATGCTACACTTGTTCTTCAAGACTCTCCCCAATACTGTTCTTCATTTGTTTACCAGTGTTGGGGTACCTTGGGCTATAGTCATGTTCCTGCTCTATCCAAACATGTTTCCCTAGAATCTAGAGTAGCCGTGTGTTCTCCAGGGTATTCCAGTAAAGTTATGTCTGCTTGACACACAGATAA
This sequence comes from Terrapene triunguis, assembly GCF_002925995.2. Lineage (NCBI taxonomy): Eukaryota > Metazoa > Chordata > Testudines > Emydidae > Terrapene > Terrapene triunguis. The sequence continues at coordinate 36,679,764 of NW_020664393.1, forward strand.
ACTAGGAAGGAAGTCCTCTCCCACCTCTAATGCCATTTGCAAAGGGTAGCCGTAATTTGAGCCATTTTTTTAAATCTTGATCATTCCTTTTAATCATTTCCATGTTCTTCTGCTTAGTACAAAACATCATATTTGCTTCTTTTCAACCTTAATTGAATAATATTCTGCAGCAGTGTTACGTGTCCATAGTAGTATTTTCCATATTGAAATGGAAGGATTTTTCACTTACAATACTTTAGTTTAGATGATGTCATACTTCCTGTTTGAAAAGTGTTTTACCTACTCTATACAGTACTGCAGTGGTACCTCCTTTATAGATTATGCTTGATTACTCTATGGATTAGAACTGAATCATATTTTGCTCACTTCTTTCAAAGACTAATCTATACTCATATTGAAATATCTCTTGGTTTGGCTTTGCATTTTAAGGTCACTGAAGATTAGATGTTTGATAACAGAATTGCTAGATTTTTCTTCAGGCTCAAAGAACTGCAGTAGTGGAACAAAACAAAACAAAACAGTAATGATTTGTCTTACATTTCCTCTGAACTGAAGAGAAATATTGTGTTTGCAAGGGGGTTCGTTATTTACCACCAGAGCCAGTAATGTATCTTGTAACAGATTCATTCACCATAGATTTGGGTACTCACCAAGGGCACCTTTAGGTTCAAGCACTATGAACATAGCAGAAGGCTTCCTTCCATGTAAATATATTGGAGCTTGAAACCATTTGTCTGGCTGGTGAGACTTTCAATATAGCCATCAGGAATCAGGTGGTTCAAGTTCTTACTGACAACAGCACTGATACGTTTTATCTGAACAAGCAGGGAGGTGCAAGGTTGACTTAGCTTTGCCAAGAAGCAATCCACTTGTGGAACTTCTGCTTAAAGAACAATATTGTGCTAAAGGCATTTTACCTCCCAGGAGTTAAAAATACTGTAGACTTTCTCAGCCGGCACTTAACAAACCATTACAAGTCTATAAAGAAAGAAATTCTACAAGATTTTTTCTGACAGCGGGAATACCCAGTAACAGACCTCTTTCCAACCAACCTGAATAACAAATTCAAGAGATTCTGTTGCAGGGCAGGTCACAGCCCGGGCTTTTCTTCTTCCCTAGATGAGTCATCTATTGTACATGTTCCCTTCAGTTCCTCTAATTACAAGGGTAATCGGGAAGCTGAAAAGAGACAAGGCAATTTCTTGATCCTGATAGCTTCTGCCTGACCAAGGCAATACTGGCACATAGACCTAAATTGACTACCCATAGCTCTACCTCTGGTTGAGGATTTCTTTTCTCAGAACAAGGCAAGTCCCTGCACCCTAACCTACAATTCTCTCCATCTCTAGTCTTGGATGATCCGTGGCCGGGTAATGCTGAAAAAATCTGCTGTCAAGCTATCCAGACTATTTTAGTCAACAGCAGAAAGGTCTCCCCCAAAGCCAAAATGAAAAAGGTTTTCAGCCTGGGCTGAATCTCACCGGTCATCACCAAGTTGAACAGCGATTAGACATATATTGGACTATCTGTTGCATCTGAAATCTTTTGGTCTCTCAGTCAGTTTAGTGAGTCTATTTAGCAGCCATTTCAGTATTACATCTGTCTGTGGATGGGTTGTCTATCTTTTCATATCCTTTAGTATCCAGAATTCTAGAAGGGTTTATTCATATTTACCATCCTGTGTCTGAACCTGAACCTCCATGGGATCTGAATTTAGTATTCTCATGCTTAATGTGTTCCTTATTTGAACTTTTGGCAACTGCATCTTTACCACTGCTATCAATGAAAACGGCATTATTGTATTAATTTCCTTTGCAAGGGTGTCAGAACTTCATGATCTACTAGCTGTCCCTTTTTACGTGGTATTCCACAAGGGCAAGGTCGCTTAGCCCACACCCTAAATTTATGCCTAAAGTTGTTTTGGCATTCCACCTCAACCAGACTATACATCTACCAGTGTTCTTTCCAAAACCTTGCTCTAGCAAGGCTAAGGAAAATCTGTATACTTTGGATATTCAGAAGGCTCTATCCTTTTACTTGGATTGCACAAAGTCTTTCAGATCATCTTCTAGACTTCTATAGCATGAGCTGAAAGGATTAAAGAGCAACCTGTTACAGCTCAACAAATATTCAGCTGCATTTCTGACTGATGTCTTTCCTCCTCCAAGGATAACAGCCTGTTCCAGTAGGGCTCATTCCACTTCATCAGCCTTTTAGATCAGTCCTCTATAGTGGACATTTGTAAAACAGCAACATAGTCATCTGCACATACTTTCTCCAGACACTGTGCAATCACTCAAGCTTCCCAAGCAGATGTTAACTTCAACAAATCAGTGCTGCAGTCTCCCTTTAAGTAATCCCAAAGTCTCATCACATGCCAGGAAAGTGCTGGTGAATCCCCTACAGTGGAATATATGTGTGCACAATCACTTGAAGGAGAAAAAACAGTTACTTACCTGTATAGTAGCTGTTGTTCTTCTAAGTGTTTTGTGCACATATACCTTCCACAACCCCCCCACCTTCCCTGGTATTTCAGATATTCATTAGATGGCAGTATGAAGGAAGGAGGCAGGGACCATTCCCCTTTATGCTACCATCTCTGTTGACAAGGATACCGAGGGGATATATGCTGCTTGCTAGTACTGCTGGTAAAAGTCTCCAACCTGAGTGCCTTGGACACACATACACATAGACTGGAAAGTGAAAAATGTAGTTATAAGCATAGGAAGCAATGTGGTCAAGTGGCTAGGGAACTAGACTGGAAGTCAGAAAGACCTGGGTGCTAATCCTAGAACTGCCACTAACTTGCTGTGTGACTTTGGCAAGTTGCTTCACCTCTCTATGCCCTGTTTCCCCTACCAATGTTTGTCTGCCTTGTGTATTTAGATGGTAATCTCTTTGGGGTAGGACTGTCTCTTATTATGCATCTGTACAGTCCCTAGCACAGCCATGACCTTGGCTGGGTCCTCTAGGTCCCACTGTAATAAATAATAAACACCATAATCTTAATTTCCATGCAATGATCACAAATAATATAATGATATTGTTACAGATGAGTCAAATCTGTGTTTTCACATCTGAAATCTTTTCAAAGAATCCTCAATTTGGAGTCTGGAGATCAACTTCTCTATTACAATTTAGTTTTTCAAAACCTGAGTGGGACTTTTCCAGTTTGGATGTACTTGAAATCCCTGTAAGAACAGATGTTTGCATGAGATTTTGACAGATGTTGGAAATCTTACAAAAGTAATTAATCTGGTAAGAGTTCCACTATTTTAAATTTGGTTAAAATCTCACAAAAACAGTTCACCTAGATTTTGGCACAATCTAATCCAAACACCAACCATAGTCACAGTTTGGCCTTGAACTGAAATGTCAAAACATATCCTAATTCCAATAATAATCAGTATTTGAAACTATTTCCATACCACTTCTCTAGTTTTTATGTATAATTCCCTTTCCCCAAATAGATGAAGGTGGTATGGTGATATACACATACTGAATATGATGTTAAAATATAAAATAAAGACTTGTTAATGGTAAGATTAAAAGTTTTGATAGCTTTAATGATTTGCAATTATGGATAGTGAATGAGTTTACATGAGGTAACATTTAGGCCAAGGGCTTGCTGGCATTAATGTGGTTTGGCAATTCTTCTTTTACATAGAATTGCTGATCTGCCTAAAATTATGTTATTGCCGAAAGAACAAAGATAACATATTATGCTGGAAGTTTTGAGGTAAAAAATCCAAACCTGTAACAAGAAGAAGCATTTTATGGGAACCTCCAGGAATGGGTGACAAAAAGCAGCATGACATAAAAACTACATAAACAGGAAAAAAAAAAAAAGGAATGTTGGGTAAATTGAAGTTCGTGTGTGCATAATATAGGGGTTACATAAAACAACACATGTGTGATGTGTTAAAAGTTTTTGGAGAAAAGTAAGTCATACAGAATGGGAACATGCATAAGAATACAAGTCAACATGGCCCAAATTGGAGAAACACTGGACCAGAAACTGAAGGAATGGGAATGAAGGAGCAGACCAAGCGATTAGAGAAAGTGATGACTATCCTGAAGTATAGAAGAACTTCCTAGTGTCATGAAATGTGGTAAATGGGCCCTCTGTCTACTCTATCTTATCTGTTGCTATTCTCTGTCAGGGCTGGGCCCAGCTCCCTGCTCTGGCCCATTGGCTCTCACTGCTCACAGATCTGGGGGAGACCACCACAGCATCACTTGATGCACATACCCAGTAATGCCCTTCCCCTGTGATACTTCCCCTTCATAGCCTGACACCACAGGGCATGGGACCTCAGGATCTTCCCCTTCCCCTGGGACTCCACTTAACTCCCCCATCACCTCCAGATCCCCCCTTCTCCCAGGACTCCACTTTTCTCTCCTTCCTCATTTGCCTCAGGATCTCCCCATTCCCCTAGGACACTTGTCCCATCACAGGGAACCTTCCCAGGAACCACCACTTAGGAGCCAGGAGCTAGTTCCCTCACCAGACTGAAGAATCAAGCGCCACCTGCCATGGATCAAGGACAAAGGTAGGGCCCTCTCCTGGGACACCTACCCTGTCCCCTTCCTGGTCCTGTCACTGTCCAAGGTGGGGCTTCACCTGCTGACCTGGTCATGCACTTGACTCAGAAAATAGATTGAGGGAGGGTTGAGCCCCCTCTAGCCCTAGTCATCCACCACCTATCATATCTTTATAGCTATAGCTCCAAAGGTCAGGCTATTTCATTGCAAAAATTTTCAAAAAATAACACATTGTATCTACTGCTTACCAGCTGATTGGTGTACCTCTCCCACTGACTGTTAAAGCTCACTCCACTAGAATACAAGCTAGATCAGGGGTCGGCAACCTTTCAGCAGTGGTGTGCCGAATCTTCATTTATACACTCTAATTTAAGGCTTCGCGTGCCGGTAATACATTTTAACGCTTTTTAGAAGGTCTCTCTATGAGTCTATAATATATAACCAAACTACTGTTATATGTAAAGTAAACAAGGTTTTCAAAATGTTTCAGAAGCTTTATTTAAAATTAAAATAAAATGCAGATCTTATCAGTTTAGTGTGATCCTTGTCCTTACTTTTCCTTGCTGAGTTTTCCAATGTCTGGCACGTATTTGGATACTTTAAGCTGCACACAGGCTTCTGAGTGATCAGTTGTTAACTGGCTCCAAGAGGGACAGAGGACAGATTTCATGTGTGAAAATACCTGTTCACACAGGTATGTGGATCCAAATGCTGAAAGCATTGCAAATGCAATTTTCTTCAAACAGTTAAATTTCACTGGCAGGGATGTCCAGCAGGTCAGAATAGAGGCCCCATGATCTCTCTCGGTAGCTTCAAGTGCGCTCCGTAGATCCACAAACTTTGATGTCCAAAATTCTGAGCTTTTTAACTGAATGAGTTGCATTTCGAAATCTTCAACACCCATCCACTGAAATACAGACAAATCCAAGTCGCTTTCGTTGAACTTTTCAGGTTTAATTAGAAAAGAAAGCATTGGGCCAAATCACTGGAAATCTTGAAATCTGTCAGAAAATTCTGATTCCAGTTCTTGCATGTACTTTCCAATCTCATCGACACTGACAACGTGTCGATAGCTCTTTTATGTGTTGGAAGTAGCGGAAAGTAGAAGTTTGAATATCCCTAGAAAAAACTGCTAGTTTCACAACAAATGCTTTCCAGGCTTCATAAAGATCCAGAACTGTTTGCCCTGCACCCTGGAGACAGAGGTTGAGTTCGTTCAGGTGAGCAGTGATATCAGTTAGGAACATGAGCTTACACAGCCATTTGTCATCATCCAGTTCGGGGTAGTTTTGTTCTTTTTCCAACAAAAAGGCCTTGATTGCCTCAAAACAGTTTACAAAGTGCACCAAAACCTTGCCACAACTTAGCCACCGAATGTTGCTGTGAAGTGGGATGTCATTATAAGCACTGGCCATCTCTTCTAGCAGTGCTTGAAATTGTCTGTGAGTCAAAGCAGATCGAGCAACAAGGAAATTCACAATTCGCACCACTGTATTCATCCCATTATTAAGCTCTGAATTAGAAATTTTTGCACACAGGTTTTCTTGATGGATGATACAGTGAAATTTGACTGTCGGATGGCCAATTTGATCTTCAAGTAACTTTACAAATCCCTTCTGTTTTCCAACCATGGCAGGAGCACCATCTGTTGTCACACAAAATATTTTTCTGATGTCAACTCCTCGTTCTTCAAAATGGTTTACAAAACTTTCCAGTATATCTTCCCCCTTTGTTGTGCCATGCAGGGGTTTTAGGCAACAAAGTTCCTCTTGGATTTCATCGGAAGCACAGTATCTTCCAACGATTGCCAAACGTGGAACATCGTTTATATCCACGCTCTCATCACCTGCAACACTAAACACTGCTGTGTCTTTCAATGCAGTCGTCTGCTTTTCCTTAATGTTTTCTGCCATTTCACTTATGCGTCTCTCAACTGTTCTGGCATAGACGGGCAGTTCTTTTATTCTAGATATGATTGTATCTTTATTTGGCAAATCATTGAACAAAATCTCTGAACTGCTGAGAAAAAACTTCTTTTATATATTCCCCATCTGTAAACGGCTTTCTGTTTTTTGCAATGCACTGTGCAATCTTGTAACTTCCTTCTGTAGCTTGATTTTTACTTACACTTAAGCTTTTAAAAACACTGCTTTGCTTCTCATAGGCTGCTACTGCCTTTTTGATTGATTCAGTCTTGTCTGCTTCATCAAGAAAGGTTTTCTCGTGCTTCGTTTCCAAATGTCGTCGAACACTTGATGTGCGACAAACAACACCTTCATAACAGAAAGCACAAATAGCACGGTCCTTCTTTTCAATAAATCCAAATGCATCTGTCCAAGCAGGCTGAAATGATCGGACATCTAGCTTCCCTTTCTTAGGAGCTGCCATTTTGTCAAATGTTCCCTTCAACTCTCAGTGGGAAAAAAAAATGGCAATAGAAGGCAGGCACAAGGTCCAAGGCAGTGTGGTCTAAGATAAGCAATTTTAAGATGGGGTGCTGAGCTGCACCCCCTCTTGCCTGGTGTGCAACCCTCACTGTCCCAGGCTGGGGACAGTGGGCCACAGCAGGGAGGCTGAAGAGGACTGATCCAAGGCCAGGAGCAGAGCCCAGGGTAGCCTGCTGGGACTCTAGGCCCGAAAGCAGGCTGAGCAAGAGCTGGAAACCAAGATTGGCAGCTGAGGTGAGTGGAGAAGGTGGCTGGTAGGCCTGAGCAGGGCTGGAGGCTTGGACCCTGTCTGCAAGGGAGCCTCCAACCGGAAGCAAGGTGAGTGGAGCTGCGCGGTAGGGACCCCTGCTGGTGAGGGGCCAGCAGCCAGAACCCCAAAGCAGCGATTGGCTCAGCCTGCCGCCACTCTGGGGTTTCTGCCCCCAGCTCCTGCCAGCTGAAGTCTCAGCCTGCTGCTAGCCTGGGGTTCCTTCACCCAGGCCGGCAGCGGGTGCTGAGTGGGACCAGCCGCGGGACCCGGCTGGCAAGGGGCCAGCAGCGGGAACTCCAGAGCGAGGCGGGCTGAGCGGCTCAGCCTGACCCCCGCTCTGGGGTTTCGGCTGCAGGCTCCTGCCAGCTGGGATCTCAGCCCGCTGCCAGCCTGGGGTTCCTTCTCCCCAGGCCAGCAGCGGGTGCTGAGTTGGACCTGCGGGGACCCCGGCCGGCAGGAGCCAGCAGCGGGAACTTCAGAGCAGGGCGGGCTGAGCGACTCAGCCCCCCGCGGCTCTGGGGTTTCCACCACTGGCTCCTGCCAGCTGGGGTCTCAGCCCGCTGCCAGCCTGGGTTTCCTTCTCCCCAGGCCAGCAGCAGGTGCTGAGTTGGACCCGTGGGGACCCCGGCCGGCAGGAGCCGGCAGCGGGAACTTCAGAGCGGGGCGGGCTGAGCGACTCAGCCCCCCGTGGCTCTGGGGTTTCCACCACTGGCTCCTGCCAGCTGGGGTCTCAGCCCACTGCCAACCTGGGGTTCCTTCCCCCTCAGGCCAGCAGCGGGTGCTGAGTTGGACCCGCGGGGACCCTGGCTGGCAGGAGCCGGCAGCGGGAACTCCAGAGTGGGGCGGGCTGAGCGGCTCAGCCCGACCCCCGCTCTGG
>NW_020664393.1:36687982-36745287 GCF_002925995.2 Terrapene triunguis
TTTCGGCTGCAGGCTCCTGCCAGCTGGGATCTCAGCCCGCTGCTAGCCTAGGGGAAGGAACCCTAGGCCAGCAGCGCGTGCTGAGTTGGACCTGCGGCGGGACCCCAGCTGGCAGGAGCCGGCAGCGGGAACTCCAGAGCGGGGCAGGCTGAGCAGCTCAGCCCGCTGCGGCTCTGGGGTTTTCACCTGTGGCTCCTGCCAGCCGGGGTCTCAGCCTGCTGCCAGCCTGGGGTTCCTTCCCCCCAGGCCACCAGCTGGTGCTGAGTTGGACCCGCGGCGGGTCCCACAGGAGCCGGCAGCGGGAACTCCAGAGTGGCGGCGGGGCTGAGCAGCTCAGCCCACGCCACGTGCCAGGAAAAATCGGCTCGCGTGCCAACTTTGGCACGTGTGCTGTAGGTTGCCGACCCCTGAGCTACATCCTTCATCTGTTTCTGAAATGTGCCAGTTTCTGAAATCTGCAAGCCTGTTACGTGGAGCAGTCCACTCACGTGTGACTGATGCTGATGCACCTACAGAGGGATCCACACTGATGGCATCTCAAAGAACCACTATTATTGTAGAGAAGTAATTGTTCTTTGTAGCTGGAGAGTTCTAGACCAGTTGTGGGGAGTGTGACTTCCCCTCTGGTGTTATCTGGACTGGTGATCTGCTAGGTCACTCCAATCCTTGACTCTGGGAGCCAGCCTTACTCTGCTCTGCTGTGAGAACCCTCACTCTTGGGCTGTTCACACACAGCCTCTGGCATGTAAGCTGTTCCTTGGATTCTACAACCGAATGATACTAGCCAATATCTCCAGTCCCAGCCACAACCCTAGGAACCTCAGTCCTTGCTGGATGCTGCAAGCTTATATAAGCTCATCAATTTAACAAAGAAATTGATATGTATCAGGCTTGTTATCCCAAGGGGAGCGTCTGACACACTTGAAACCAAATGCACTGCTTCAGATAGAATAAACTAACACATTTATTAGGTATAAAGATAGATTTTAAGTGATTATAAGTCAAAACATAACGTCAGATTTGGTCAAATGAAATAAAAGCAAAACAAATTCTAAGCTGATATTAACACTTTCAATGCCCTTACAAACTTAAATGTGTCTCACCACAGGCTGGCTGTAGTAGTAATGGGAATCAATAGGAAAATTCTAGATAGATAAGAGGTTGTGAGTGGAATGTGGGGAAGGAAGGAAAGACATAATTAGAAAAGATAATCTAAACATATATTTTCTCTCTTTTTGGTCCATCTGCATATTCTTTGCTCTCACTTAGTACTAAGTAATATTTTAAATGACACTGCTGTATCTAGTTCAAACTATCGATTTGCTTTACTGTGATAAACCTCTGAAATATAACAGCAAAACAGAGTCTGGTGGAGGATTAGCATTGTCTATAAAAATGCAAATGACAATGACTGGAAATGTGGTGCTCAAAAGTTAAAAAAAAAACAAGAAACAAATATAGTACAAATCACCCAGCTGCCCAGGCTTGAAATAAGATGATTTTAAAGCTCATATGTGAACTGATATTGCCAATTGACATATTGTGTTGTTTTAAGAAAACCTTTTAAAAATTCATTGCTGGAGAAGACCCAGAATGCCTGTTTCTTTGCCATATCTTCTTTTCTAAAAAGGCTATCTCTGGCTTTATGAAATTTGTGTGAAATGAGAGCCTAACATGACCACAAGAACAGCCATTGGGTATCACATTCACATCACCAATTATAAAAGACATGGTTTCTGAACAATTGGCCAGATGCCTGTAACAGAATGTTTCAGTATTTTCCTGCCTCACACAGAATATTTAATGCAACATTACCCAAAACACATAGCTTGGGAAAGTGCACCACCTGTACACGATTTAAAAATCTCACACTGTATATAGTACAACTTTTTTTATGCGCTGCTTAGTCATCATAATTGTATAAAGAATACTAACGCACACTACACTAATGGTTCAAAATACTTTAATAACATATAGTATCAGTTGTAGTATTTTAAACTGTTAAAGGCTTGACAATTATTGTGGCTTTTGTCATACTGTTGCTCTCGTCCATATTCTAAGTACATTCCCCATATACAAATGCCACAAATATCAGAGTAAGGGTCATTTTAACTACAGCTTATAATTGGCAACTGTATGATAGTGATAAATCTACCGTAGAATACTAAAGCATCTTTTTCTTTAAAGTCAGTTTAAAGATGGTTGGGTATGCTTGCTTTTATTAAACCAGAATGTCATATAACATATATGATAGGAGATGATTGTTTTAAATCTGTTGTATGCTGTTTTGCAACCCACCTGTCACTTTTGTCATGATTTGAACAAACATAGCAAAGGTATCACTGTATTATGGCTGACAGTCTGTAAGATAGAAAAAGAAATTATGACTGTGGTTCTGCATGAAAATTGTTAGCTCAAACAGAAGATACAGGTCATTAAATTTTTTGAACGTCTTTTGGAACAGTACAAGATAGATGATTCCATGTTCTAGTACAAAATAAGCCAAGGAGATGCAAAAATAGCAAGGCAAAGCATATAGATTATACTTAAATAATAATGAACGATAATATGTTTAAAAGTCTTATTAATGAAAGAGAGACAATTTCTAAATTATATGTACCACTGAGTATTGGCTGCATCTGAAAGCTCCAAATTAGGTAAGGACTTTGGATTACATGGTATCTGCCAGAAATACTATATCAAATTATATAATTGACAGAAGTATTGTTTTAAAAAGATGGACTTCTGAGAAAATATCGTAGAACTGCCCACTACTAATTAGGTTAGTTGTATTGCATATGGAACTACACAAACAAACAAACAAACCAGATAGATCTGGGAGGAGGATATTCATTTTTTATAGCCTTAGAAGATTCTTTATTTTGAATTCAAGCAGTTATTTTATACTGTCACTCACATATAGAAATTATAGACTTTGCATATGCAAAACACAGTTTGTTCTCACTTTCCTTGTATATATGGATTGTAAATGTACGTTCTGTAATTTGGAAGCACAAAAAACACACATCAAATTGTTCATCCAATTGATTAAAGCACTGAGTTGCATGTGCACAAATAAAGGCCGCATTTTGAATATTTGTCCTGAGTAATTATTTTGCAAGGAATTTTGCAGAAGTTATTTTGACAAGTGCTTGCATGTGCCACCTCAGAATTTGATCCTATAATTATATATTAGTAAGGTGTTAGTGTTAATATGTATAAGATATTCTGTAGAATCTTCTTCTGATGAACAAAGTGTTTTTGATTTGTATATCTTCTAAACACTTTTAAATAAATTACATTTGCCTGCTTGATTCTTGGAATTTTGCTGTCACATAGTGCATTAATTGATTGCTCATTGAATAAGGTGCATTTAAAAAAAATGAATTTTTGTTTTAAAATCAAGTCAAATATTGTGTGTCAATTTCCTGCTCCTCCCTTAGGAAACTAAGAGAGGCATTTCTCTGAATAGCAGAATATTTCAGAGCTTGCAGTACATTGTGCTAATGGGCATATTATTTTTTCACCTTTGGCAAGGAAATGTTTACCCCCAGCTAGTGGCTGCTGCTAACTTTTTAATGCTGTATCTAATATACAGATGTAATGGAACATGACTCTTAGATGAAAGACTACACCCTTTACAACGGTGGTTTTCAACCTGTGTGCACAGACCCCTGAGTGTCTGCAGACTAAGTCTAAGATTTCCAAAGGGATCCACAAATAAAAAAAGGTGGAAAACCATTACCTTAGAGTCTAGGTGAGGGGTTGGTGAATTGATTGGATGTTCCCTGAAACACTAGATGTAAAAACTGCCATTGATTTCAGTGAGGCCAGAAATTCACCCTAGGGAGAGATCTTGCCCTGCTGCTTTTACATGTTGAAGAGATGCCTCCTATACTCTCTTCTCCTCTAGTGCACCATGGCAAAAAAATGCAGGATTTAGCCTTAAAAGAGTAAATAATTTACCTCACCAAATTAAGAAAAAATAGCAAATGTATGGCGAGCATGACATAGCCACTCTGTAAGGAATGGTCTGTTGGTTGGAGCGAATACTCAGCCTTGTCCAAAAGGCAGGTCCAAAAAGGAATAGGGAATGGAAGCTGTTCGTAACTCTGAAATCTTCGTAGCTCTGAACAAAATGTTATAATTATTCTTTCAAAAGTTTACAACTGAACATTGACTTAATACAGCTTTGAAACTTTACTATGCAGAAGAAAAATGCTGCTTTTAACCATCTTAATTTAAATGAAACAAGCACAGAAAGTTTCCTTAATTTGTTATATCTTTATTCAAATTTCCCTTTATTTTTTTTCATTGTTTACAACAGTACTGTAGTGTGTGTGTGTGTGTGTGTGTGTCTCTGCTGCTACCTGATTGCATATTTCCAATTCCAAATGAGGCATGTGTTTGATCAGTCAGGCATGTGTTTGACCAGTCAGTTTGCAACCCTGGTGTTTGTAACTTTGAGGTTCTACTGTAATATTCTTCACTTTGGGAAGTCCTCTTTGTCAGTCCCATTGTTTTCTAAACCAAGGAAGGGGGAGGATCCTCAGCTGGTGTAAATTGTCATAGCACCATTGACTTCAGTGGAGTTCTGACAATTTACATCAGCTGAAGACCTCCGTGTCTGTAGAAGTGTCTTAGCAACAAAATTGAATAACTAAAATTTTTTTGCTTTATTTATACAACTATGTCAATAGTTACTTAGATGATCCCTTCACTGGTCTAAATTTACCCAAGCATACTAGGAGCTCCCTCTCTTTTCCATTAGAAATTTTCAGCTTGAAATTATATCAGCAATCCAACTTGCTTAGTTTACACAGTTAGAGCTATTTATCTATTTTAGTCAGGCATTTTCAAGCTGAATCTTGAAAATGTAGCTTTTAGTGCTATTGTCTAATTTATTTATCCTTCCAGGGGCTGAATAGATTGCCTCTGTACTGTAACTTTCTCATCTCTTGCCAGAGATTGGGCCAGAAATCAAACCCAGATCTCCCATGAGAGCAGTGTAGAACACTAGGACAATATTTTTCACCATAAAAAAAAAATTGGTCTTTAATTTGAACTGCTGTATTTACTCATGTTTGAACACACACAAAAAATGTCTATTGTATTCTATACCCCCAGGTGACATGATACTTATTCTACTAAAATTTTGCAAAAGTCTTGCACAAATGTATGTATTAATGTAGTTAGATATAAAACATTCTCTCTTTCCATAATATTAGTTATGACAGTTCTTTTTGGAAGATGGATTCATGCTAAAACACTGAACTTCAATTACATAGGGCACTAGTAAAGGTCACTACTCACTACAAAATTTCTGTTCAGCTGCACTGGAGAATTAATACTTTTACCTTGGAGCTTAATCCCATTGGGATAAGTCTTCCCTCTCAGCGGTGACAGTAGTATATCACAAGGTAATAGCAGCCAGTCTGTTTGAAAAAACAGAATATAGCTTTTCTAGCTTACATTTACTTAACATTGTTGCTTTCTGTAGAAATGACCAAATCTGGCGAAATTATACTGAGTGTCTATATACTACAAAAAACTCCCCACCCAACCAGTTGTTGAAAAATATAATTTTCTACTATTAAGCACTGATGTATAACTTTTTATCTTTTTCAAAATGTGTTTCTCACAGATATTGATATATAGCTATCTGTATCTGGTATCTAAATATTATAGCATTTGCAGGAGTGAATGGAACATAGGAATTTCTATACTGGATCAGACCTGAGTTTCATCTGGTCCAGTATCCTGTCTCTGATTATGAACAAATGTTTCAGAGGAAGGTGTTAAGTACCCAGTAAAAAGATGTGGGATAATGTGCCCTCCCTACAGTTAGCCAATTAGCTCTCCAGACTGATCTCTAATAGAGATTAGCTTAAATACTGAGGCATGAGGCCTTCCACAAATTTGTTAACATTAATTGTTGACACTAGATAGTCTCAATATCCATGTCTATTTCCAATTTCTTTTTGAATCTTCTCACATCTTGGGCTTCACAATTTCTTATGGCAGTGAGTTCCACAGTTTAATTACATTGTATGCAAAAATATTTAATTATCTCAGTTTTGAATTTGCTACCTTTTAATCTCAGTGACCATCTCCTTGTTCTTGTGTAATGAGACAGGGAGAACAAAAACTCTCAATCTACCTCCTCTATAACATTAATTGTTTTACATGCTTTTTTCATGTTGCCTCTTATCTCCTTTCTAAAGTAAACACCGGTCTTTTCAATCTGTCTTCATGAGAGAGTTTTGCCAGACCCTGAATTATTCTTGTCACCATTGTTTGAACCCCACTCTAATTCTACATTATCCTTTGTGAAATGGGGTGAGCAGCACTGTGCTCAGTATTCCAGGTGAGGCTGCAGCATTAATTTATATAATAACATAATTATTTCCATATTATTCTCCTTCCCATTGCTTATGTACCCTAACATCTTGTTTGCTTTTTTTAACTGCAGCTGCATAATGAACTGTCTGCAATGATTCCCAGAATGCTGTAGTAAGGTTACACTTAGACTTGTGTTGTAATTCTCTGGGTTGTAACCATCCCCAAAGGGGAAAAAATATTCCTAACATCAGGACAATATAAATGTGTTAAGTGGGACTAATCATGAATATTTAGATAATGAAGTGCTTATATGTTTGCAAAATCAGGACCTAATATAACATAGTACACATAGATAGTGCAGTGAATAATATGTCAGGTACTACACCAGCTAGCACCAGCTGCTGGCCTTCTCCCTGATTAACTTTGCTGCTAGGCAACCAATAAGCCCAGCTGCACTGCCTTGGAACTGATAGAGAGGCCACAGCCCCAGATTGGCTGGTGGTTTAGCAGCCCTGTTTATAAACCCGGCCCCCACAGCAAACCAGCGGCTGCTCAATGTGTACCATGCTTGCATCTGTACTTAACCTTGTTCCAGTTCCTGCGCCTGCTTTGTTCCAGTCCCTTCCCACCTCCAGCTTCAGACTTCTGGCTTTGATCACTGCCTCTGCCCTATGCCTCTGGTTTACCCTCCAGCTCTGGCATTTGGCTTCTTGTCCTCTGGTACTGGCCCTGAGCTCATTTCCTGGACCCAGCTCTAATTGGTAGGCTGAACTCTCTCTTCAGCCGCTAGGCCTGATTGCCCGCAGCGTGGCCAGCTACAGTTTGCATATACAAAGGAAAGCAACCCACCTCACCAGCATGGACCCTACTCAGGCCGATTTTTCCCTGGGACAGCTGATGGGGGCCATACAGAACTTGAAGGCGCAGGTGCAGAATATGGCCCTACAAGCCCAGGTGGCTTCACTAGCCTCCCTCGCTCTTGCCCCACAGGAGCCAAAGGTCCCACTCCCAGACAAGGTTATTGATGATTGTGATCAGTAGCAAGGTTTTCGAAACCAATGCCATATCCTTTTCTTGCTACGCTCCCAATAGCTCCCCAAAGACCAGTCCCAAAAAGGGCTCATCGTTAGTCTGCACACAGGGGAGGCCTTGGCTTGGGCCTCCCCCCTCTTAGATCAACCTAGCCCCCTCCTGGGCCAGTTGGAGCAGTTCATTTAGTCCACGTCGGTTATCTGTGACCCCCATTGCACTCAAACAGCTCAGCTGTGCAATGAATGCTACTGCAAGGGCATTTATCAGCTGCCCATATGGTGCTGAGTTCTGTTGCCTCTCTGTGGACACCAAGTGGAATGAGGCCACAAAGCATTGTCAGTTTCAGATTGGGCTGAATTATGATATAAAGGATGAACTGGAATGGGTTGAGCTGCCATCCTGCCTCGACAATCCGATTGACCTGTGTATCAGAATTGACAACCGTTTTACCCAGTGGGTCTAAGAACATGGCCCAACCCCTCGAGCCCTGACAATGCCCTGGCCTCCCACCTCTCAACTGCACATGCCACACCAGGACCTGGAGCCCCTGCATGTCACCAAGGCCTGCTCAAACCTGTCTAAGGCTGAGAAGAACCAACACTGAACTTTGGGACTGTGCCTGTATTATGGAGACAGTAGACACTTGTGATGCCCTACAAAAGTCAGACCAGCTTTGGGGTTGGGAAATGCCAGGCCCCAGCCCCAATAAGAGGCTTCAGGCCGAGCTGATCCCTTTTCCCTTCCAGAGACTCTTCACCACCATGTGCCTCTTTCAGGATGGCAGCAACCATGAATCCACCCTTGGTGCATCTCTGACTGCCATTGCATGTGCTACTACTGATGAACCCAGCTATCTACCTGGAGGCTTTGGTCAATTCAGTAGCCTCAGGAAAATTATGGACCAATTCTTGGCTAGGGCCCGTGAGATCTCTACTGTGTGTAAGAATTCCCTGGATCTGGTGGAAAACATTGATGGGTTGCTCCTGGCCTCGGGGCCGGTCACACCAGACCACCCCTTAGGGATCATTAACCTCCGGGGGCACTGAGAGGCACAGTTTGGTTTAATTCACTCTCCAGTCATCCTGGGAATGCCCTGGCTCACTGCTTGTGACCCCAGTATCCTTTGGTGAAAAGGGACAGTACACTCTTGTTCCCACTATTGCCAATGATTCTACCTTCCTAAAGCTAAAGAGAGAACTGATTTCTTTTGCAGATTGTGTCATCATTTGGAGAACTCTTACTGTGAGGGAACAGATCCAGGGGAGTTGGGTGTGGCCATCCCACCTGCCGCTGCCAAAATACCTTACAAGTACCATGACCTTACAAATGTATTTGACAAGGGAAATGCAGACACCGTACCCCCACCTTACCCTCTCTTCCAGGGGCATGATCTTCATTAAAAAGAAGGATGGTTCCCTGAAGCCCTGCATTGACTACTGGCCCCTCAGTAAGGTAACAGTTCAGAACAATTACCCACTTCCCCCTATTCATGAATTCCTAGACCGATTACACTCTGCCCAAATTTTTACAATGTTAGACCTATGTGGGGCTTTCACTTTTGCATTTTTTGCTTGTGCAAGCTCATCCCAGTGGAGCAAAACTATGATATCCTTGATAAAGATCTGATCATCAAAGCAGCATTTGAGGAATGGTGGCATCTCCTGGAGGGTGCCAGCTTCCCAATCCAAGTCCTCATTGACCACAAAAATCTGGAAATCCTTAAGATGGCTCAGAACCTAAATAAGTGTCAAGTCCATTGGTCCATCCTCTTCACATGATTCAACTTTATGGTGAGTTACCACCCTGGGACCCGGATGGGAAGACAGATGTGCTATCCTGAAAAGGGAGTACTGTGAATCATAGAATCATAGAATATCAGGGTTCGAAGCGACCTCAGGAGGTCATCTAGTCCAACCCCTTGCTCAAAGCAGGACCAATCCCCAACTAAATCATCCCAGCCAGGGCTTTGTCAAGCCTGATCTTAAAAACCTCTAAGGAAGGAGATTCCACCACCTCCCTAGGTAACCTATTCCAGTGCTTCACCACCCTCCTAGTGAAAAAGTTTTTCCTAATATCCAACCTAAACCTCCCCCACTGCAACTTGAGACCATTACTCCTTGTTCTGTCATCTGGTATCACTGAGAACAGTCTAGATCCATCCTCTTTGGAACCCCCTTTCAGGTAGTTGAAAGCAGCTATCAAATCCCCCCTCATTCTTCTCTTCTGCAGACTAAACAATTCCAGTTCCCTCAGCCTCTCCTCATAAGTCATGTGCTCCAGCCCCCTAATCATTTTTGTTTCCCTCCGCTGGACTCTTTCCAATTTTTCCACATCCTTCTTATAGTGTGGGGCCCAAAATTGGACACAGTACTCCAGATGAGGCCTCACCAATGTCTAATAGAGGGGAATGATCACGTCCCTTGATCTGCTGGCAATGCCCGTACTTATACAGTTCAAAATGCCGTTAGCCTTCTTGGCAACAAGGGCACACTGTCGACTCATATCCAGCTTCTTGTCCACTGTAACCCCTAGGTCCTTTTCTGCAGAACTGCTGCCTAGCCATTCGGTCCCTAGTCTGTAGCAGTGCATGGGATTCTTCCGTCCTAAGTGCAGGACTCTGCACCTGTCCTTGTTGTACCTCATCAGGTTTCTTTTGGCCCAATCCTCTAATTTGTCTAGGTCCCAACGTATTCTATCCCTACCCTCCAGCGTATCTACCACTCTTCCCAGTTTTGTGTCATCTGCAAACTTGCTGAGAGTGCAGTCCATGCCATCCTCCAGATCATTAATGAAGATATTGAACAAAACCGGTCCCAGGACCGACCCTTGGGGCACTCCGCTTGATACCGCCTGCCAACTAGACATGGAGCCATTGATCACTACCCATTGAGCCCAACAATCTAGCAAACTTTATATCCACCTTATAGTCCATTCATCCAGGCTATATTTGTTTAACTTGCTGGCAAGAATACTGTGGGAGACCGTATCAAAAACTTTGCTAAAGTCAAGGAATAACACATGCACTGCTTTCCCCTCATCCACAGAGCCAGTTATCTCCTCAAAGAAGGCAGTTAGGTTAGTCAGGCATGACTTGCCCTTGGTGAATCCATGCTGACTGTTCCTGATCACTTTCCTCTCCTAAAAGTGCTTCAGAATTGATTCCTTGAGGACCTGCTCCATGATTTTTCCAGGGACTGAGGTGAGGCTGACTGGCCTGTAGTTCCCCGGATCCTCCTTCTTCCCTTTCTAAAAGATGGCCACTACATTAGCCTTTTTCCAGTCATCCGGGACCAAGAGACTCCATCCATCATCTTCAGACCATCAAATTTAATCTCACGTACCACTATCTGTGAACGGCTACCCTCCATATGTTCTCTGCTGCCCGGCAATCCCTTTGCAGTTCAGATGCATCAAGCTCTAGACAATGGCAATAACTAGACTGCCTCAGCTTTGTGATAGAATTCTATATTGGAAGGGATGATCTATGTACTCGATGGCTGACCCAGGCCCAAGCCCTATGAATCTGGTGCTTCTCTGGTGGGTCACTTTGGTTGATTCAAGACCCAGGCCTGGTGGTGACGAGTTTCTGGTGGCCAGCCCATCATACTTCAATGACAACCTCTGTCTGGTCTTGTGCCCAGACCAACCCCCCCTGTGTGAAACCACTCAGTCTCCTTCAGTCCATTACACCTTAACCTTGGGCCAGCGTGTTGATGAACTTCATTGTGGAGCTACCACCTTCCCAAAGGTACACCTCAATTGTAGTGGTAGTCGATCACCTGATGAAGGTGGCACATTTTATACCATGTCACAGCCTCCTCACTTTCCAGAAAACAGACCATCTCTCCAAAGGCTGCATCTTCCGCCTTCACCTTTACGGGTTGCTCACAAGCATCTTCTCTGATAATTTCCCATTTTTAGTTGAAATTTCTGTGCCTCTGGGGCATCAAACCTTGCACCTCAACCACTTATCACCACAATACCGATGGTCAGGCAGAGAGAGTCAATCAGGTCCTGAAGCAATATCAATACTGCTTCCTAAATTACCACTGGGATCATTGGCTGGCACTCATTCCCCACCACTCATTCCCCACATAGAATTTGCCTACAACAACTCCACAGTTGCAGTGATGCAACAGACCCCATTCCTCATGAATTATGGTTTCCACCCACAATATTAGCCCCAAATCCTCTTCAATGCCCACCATTGTCAACCTCACCTCTCACATCCACTAAGTACATCAAAAACTCAAGTACTGATTAAAATTGGCTAAGCCAGTGTAGAAGCACCATGCTGACGGACACTGTCAGCCAAACCCCAACCAAAACCTGCAATTCATCTGACCATCTGCGAAGCTGGACCACAAGTACTTGGTACTATTTGTGACCAAGGCGCAACTTAACCCAGTAGCCTTTTGATTACAGCTGCCAGAATCCCTCAAGTTTCACAGCATGTTCCATGTCTCCCTCTCGAAAGGTTTTACTGAGAATCTCTTCCCACACCACACTAGTCCTACTTCTCTGCCAATAACCATGCAAAGCCAAGAGGAATACCTGGTCCAACAGATTCTGGATTTCCGCTGAGTCTGGGGAAGACTCCAATATCTGGTTGACTGGGATGGATAAGGCCCAGAGAAGCATTTGTGGGAACCCACAGACCATGTCAATGCACTGGACCTCCTGCGTGCTTTCCACCAGGCCTACCCCAAGAAACCTGCCCAAGGTCTCCAGAGAGGTGACCCCTAAAGAAGGGTGTCCTGTCAGGGACCAGAGCAGCTAGGAGCAGCTACTGGCCTGCTCCCTGACTAACTTTGCTTCTAGACAATCAATGAACCCAGCTGCCCTGCCTTGGAAACTAACAGAGTGGCCCCAGCCCTGCTTTTAAGCTTGGTCCCCACAGCAGATCAGTGACAGCTCAATGTGTACCACTCCCACAGCTGTGCTTGCATTGTTCCATGTCTGCTCCAGCCCACTTCCAGTCCCTGCTCCTGTTCCGTTTCAGTCCTTGTAACTCTGGCTTCAGACATTGGTCTTCAATCCCCAGCTCTGCCTCTGGCTTACAACTCTGGTTGACTCTCTGGTTCTGGCCATCAGGTACTGATTCCTGGCTCTGTCTCTAACTTATGTCCCTCCATTACTGACCCTCGGTTTGTTTCTAGGACTCTACCTACCCTGGACACGGCTCGAACTGATAGGCCTAACACTCTCTTCCACCACAAGGTCTGACTGCCCATGGCCAGATTGGCTACATGCTCACAGTATGGAAGTATCACTGTACAGAGAAAGGTTTGATTTCCTTGTTGATTTAGTCATATTTTTATTTCAAAGTATTACTGAATGGACTGGAGTTTATAGACTCCATTGTGTGTAAAAAAAAAAAAAAAAAAAAAAGGTTTTGAGGAGGAGAGGGTGAGGTATGGCAGTAAATGTTAGAGTTCTAATAATGGGGTGTATGCACATGCATTTTCTATAGGATACCTTATCATTCTATACCTTATAATTCTAATGTGCACATATCACTTTATTACAAGTGTGTATACATTCAGAGTTTCAGGCCAAAAGGGGTCATTAGGTCATCTAGTCTGACTGTTTAACACCGCTAATAGAATTGCATCCAGTTTCCCCTGAACTGAGCCTAATAACTTATGTTTGACTAACATATATTTCCAGAAAGACTCCTAATCTTGATTTGAAGATTTCATGTATGTATGTACCGTGTACAGTTACAAACTCTGTGTGTAAATGTACATGATAATAAACATCTTTATAATAAACTATACTTTATGATCCTTGAACTATTATCCACCAATGGATATTTTGCTAGTAGAAAATGTTTTAAGCCTCTTTGTAAAGATACAGTACATTGTATATAATTTCTCATAAACCAAAGGAATAAAATGAAGCTAAACAGTCTCATTAAATGAAAATACTTCTTTCTGTAGCATATTTTAAATACTTCTACATTCTTATTTTCTCTTACAAAAAGAGGTGCTGTGATCTCAAATGCTGTAGCTTAGTTTCCTATTTTTAATGCTGATTCAATTAAAGCTATTGTAACCTAAAGTTATTTTACCTTACAGCACTATTGCCATGGGAATGCTCTTTCTCAAACATTGACTACTGAATTTCAAAACCATACAATACTATGTCCTCTTTCCCTTTTCTGATCTCTTCTTTGCATATTCCTGTCTTCTCTCTCATAATCTGGCAATGGGGACAGAGTAAACTTAGGCTTGGTCTACACTAAACCCCCAAATCGAACTATGGTACGCAACTTCAGCTACGTGAATAATGTAGCTGAAGTTCGAAGTACCTTAGTTCGAACTTACCTCGGTCCACACGCGGCAGGCAGGCTCCCCCGTCGACTCCGCGGTACTCCTCTCGTCTAGCTGGAGTACCGCAGTGGACGGCGAGCACTTCCTGGTTCGACTTATCGCGTCCAGACAAGACGCGATAAGTCGAACCCAGAACTTCGATTGCCAGCCGCCGAACTAGCGGCTGGGTGTAGACATACCCTTAGAAAGCATACAAAGAATATGTTGGTATGTTAATAAATTCACCTATTTGCCACCACTAAGTAAACATTCTGATGAGCCTGACATACATCACACAGACTTCTTCCTATGCATTTTCTAGAGCCAAGCCCACATGAAACCACAATGTTATGATCTGTTACAATGGGGCAATTCCTAGGTTGCAAGTATTAAGGAGGA
Organism: Terrapene triunguis; assembly: GCF_002925995.2. NCBI lineage: Eukaryota > Metazoa > Chordata > Testudines > Emydidae > Terrapene > Terrapene triunguis. Next base: position 36,702,070 of record NW_020664393.1, read on the forward strand.
ATGGGCAGGGCATCTGCACCAACAAGCACTAAGAATACTCCTTTATCTGTAGTCATTTCCATGATATAGACTGTGGCCAGCTATTTTGCATCCCCAAGTAACAGACTTGGAGCCATTTTGCTGGCTTCTTCCCTTTCCTGGAATCCCAACAGGGCCGCCCAGAGGATTCAGGGGGCCCGGGGCAAAGCAATGTTGGGGGCCCCTTCCATAAAAAAAAGTTGCAATACTATAGAATACTGTATTCTTGTAGGGGCCCCTGCGGGGCCCGGGGCCTGGGGCAAATTGCCCCACTTGCCCCCTCCCACCCCCTGGGTGGCCCTGAATCCCAGAGGGAAACAGCTGGTCCTCGAAGGCATCATTTTTGTGATACCAATACCATGTTTATGTGATGCAATCAGGAACCTCAATGAGCTAAAAGCTGTCAGGAGCAGTGACAGTAAGACTGGAACCAGTTTCCAGTTCTCCTTCCACTGAATTCAAGTGGGCAGACTGGAATCTGGGTTTGGGCAGTGGGCCTACCAACTGGAGGGAGCAAATCAAGACACCACCCTTCTGTAGAGGTGAAGGACAGATCTACAGAGTTTTAGCAGATTCCCATAGAATTTCATGTCACTAAGAATCCACGTTATTTTCTTTAAGAATAGGGTTAGGTTGAAAGAAACTTTAAAAGCCTTAGACAAGCCCAGGATTATAGTCTGTGGGATGAACATTTTGCTTCTTTCATATTTATCTTCTGCCAGTGTCAAAAAAGCAGGATCTTGATTCTCAGCACAATAAGCTCTTACTGTGAAAAAAGATCAGGTGGCTATAACCAGGTAAACATACACATAGAGGAGAGTGATAATCAACAAACCTTTTCCTCTGAAGAGTGTATGAACCACATTCAAACCTCGCATTAAAAGGAAAATTCTGGAGTCAGTGGAGTTGTACCCTTTTCTAATCTTTTATTGTTGTGCAGCAACTTGAGAATTGCATTCCTTTCACGTGGATAGACAGATAGGATAAATAGCATTTGCTTGTTTCAATTTTTTTTCTTAAAAAATATGAAATTAAAAAAAAAATACAAAGAAAAAATAGTTTTAAGCTCTATTTGTTCATGTCTTTAGATTTTGGGGGGGGGGGGTCTATTGTGTGATCTTGGTATTTTACTTAGGCTTCATTTTCAAATTTTGCTGCCAAACATTAGGCACCTAAATAAGTAGACTGATTTATTTGCAAATATCTTATGTCTTGGTTAGTTATGAAAGCTATTTTAGTTACCGAAAAGTTATTTTATTACCACAATCATACCTAAAGAAACAAAACACATCACAAGATGAAGCATATAATTAGGAAAAAATCAGACTACTTCAGCTGAATAAAAAGTACCTACTGTTTCATCAAACCATTATTTATAAATTCAAATAACAGTCTCTAACCCTAGAGATTATGCTGCCTTTTAAAAAACTTTGTTTAACTGCTTTGTCTTCAAACACATTGCTTCTTGGAAGATTGGAGAGAGTGGAGACAGAACAAAGCACATTAATAGCACTTGATGTCACGCTGTATTCATTTCTTTATACCAATTATGAGCAATGGATGCTCAGCACTGCTGAAAATTAGGCAGCCAATTTGAAAATTTAAACCAAAGTAACACACCAAGATCACGCTATGCACTGGAAGAGTCACAGTTCTTCACTATAACCACTAGACGACACTTTATATTTTAAACTGATTAGGGGAAAGTACCAGAGGGTTGGGGGCATGGGGAGTAACCTAGACATCATGAAAAGATTTGGAGACAAACATAGAGTAAAGTTGAGCTGATTACAGCCTGCTTCCTTTTGATTCTGGGGTTTTTCATTTTCTGTTTGATAAAGGAGATTTTCTGACATTTACTGGAGGAACAAAATCTGTTTCTTGACTGCCTCTGATTTCTCCTTCAGCAAGCAGATGGCTGCTTTTTGGTTGCTTCCAGCTATTGAGTTATGTTTGATGAAGTGGTTACAAAAGCCTAATGGCCCATTTGATTAGAAGCATCCTATAGCTTAAGTAAAACTTTCATTCTATTCTTGTTAAAACATTTATTTAGACTTTTAAATGTTTTAATTGGGTTTGCAGTATTATCTGTAACTTTCTCAGCAGTTTTCAGTGTCTGCAGCTGTCTGCATTCAGACAGCAGGATTGGACTCTAGGTACTATGTTGGCAGTAGAAGCAGTGAAGTTGTTAGTAAACTTTAAAAATAACATGATGGTGTGGAGGTTGTAGGATGCCTTAATTGTGTCATTTGAAGTATCTCCTCTAGAGAGGTAGTTTAGGCTGGAAAAATGAGCAGCATCTGTTTTTCACTCCAAGTCATATCAGGTTGTGGACCCAAATCAATTTTAACTGGAAAATTCAATTTATAGATTATTGATGTGTGACCCCAGTGGTTTTCTACTTGTTTCCTGAATTCCTTTCCAACTGGAAGTCTTCCAGTGATGGTACATTAGGCTCCATTTAGGAGTTTTATGGTAGAAGTTGGCTGAATGGTGAAACAGAAATTGTGATTTTTGTTCCAGCTATGTAGCTTGCTGGAAAGTCAGATTTTTCTGAAGGAGACTGCAATTAGTATCCATTGTTACTGCCTGTTTTTCAAGATCATGAGAAATCCTTCATTGCCATGTCACCCATAATGGCATATTACCCATAATGACTTTTTATGATAAGGAACCAACAGCACCATATAGTCAGAGGATTATGATGGCTCTCAGCTAGAAAATGATATGACTGTAAAATTGTATTTCACATGACTGATTTATAGACCATACCACAGGCCCTAGAGTAGAGCTGGATAAATGTTGCTTTTCAAATAAGCAACCACTTTTGAAATTTTATGTATTAATTTATTTATTTATGTTTAAAGCTTGTGCTCTGGAAATTATATCTCCTGATTTATAACTCCCTCCGGCATAATATTTTTTTTAGCAAAGTCTGAGAAAAGAGATCTGTGATGCAGCTTAAAAGTCAAACACTTTTGGATGGCTTTGAGCTGAAATTTCTGAGATCTCTCTCTCTCTAGAGCAGACTTTTTCCTTACACAAATTAACCATCAGAATAAGAACTGTTCTTAAGATTGTTTTGCTTTCAGAAAAGCAGAATTATTAGTTAAAATGAATTGTTTTATCCCGAATACCTTTGATATCAGACACAAAAGTGTTTTGTTGTTTTGTTTTTAGAAGATGTCTTCTAATGAGGCTCAATAAAGATACAATGTAATTATATGGCAGTACATGGGGCCAAGATTGCCTAGATTGTGCCCTACCAAGGAATGACTGCTATTTTTACTTAATAGAATTAGTTGGTTTACCATGGTTTGAGCTGGAAAAAAAAAATAAGATAGACATTGAAGTAAGATAGACATTCTTAGATTCGCTAAATTTTATTTTGTCTATCATCTGTGAAAGATTATTCATTTCAGAAACTTACTGTGTTGGAAGGGAAAAGGCACTTCTCTCACTCTTAAGTTAAAAAGAAAAGAGAGAGAGCACACTCTTAACAGTTTGTGTGAAGGAATTACCTAGACATTTCCTCCTCTCTTGAAAACCTTTCCCCACCATATTTAATAAACATAACAGCCTGTTCAAATTTACAAAGGTGACCTGTTATTCAAATAGCAACACAGTAGTATATACAGATCCAAATTTTCAAAGATGTGTGCACACCAAACTTAAGCACACAAATCTCCAAAGTGTATGCATGTGGGTATGTGGAAATCTGGAATGCATGAGGGTATAGCTGTACCTAAGTCGCAGACACAACAAATGCATATATGGTTAGGCACATGTGTCTTTTTAGTTTATACTGGTAGGTTTTTGGGTTTTTAACCACTGAAACACTCATGTTTTATGCATCCATTCATAAACTTTCCTTTAGAAGTAAGCGGAGATAGGCCTTAGCTGCAAAGTTTAGGGGTGTTTCAGTCTGGCACTTTGAAATTTTGGATCTCAATCTCATTCTACTCTCTCTCGACTAGAAATGATTGCTATCATTTACAATTTACACACAGTTTTCAAATGTGTGTAAATACATATATATATTCTTCACTTGTGAGGAAATTGTATGACATCTCTTCGGATTTTTCTTCCATGATTGGATATTATTAGAGGATGCACCGAGGATGTAAATTCCATTTTGTGAAGGATTTCAAAATGTGGCTTTGTTTTACATTTGAACAAAGCCCTAACATTTTGAATTTCTCCATAGAGGAAATTTTTAAAAAATGGATAAATCAAAATATTTCATTTTGGCAAAATTAAAGTGTGTTGAAATTTTGATTTTTTTAAATATTTATATTACATTTATAATATATAATAGAATTAAATTAAGAACAAAAGTTTTTTTTAAAAACAAAAAAAATAAATATTTCATTCTGATATTGTTAAAAGGGGATGTTTCAACATAGTCAGAAATTTTGTTCTGATTTTTCTGTAAAACCAAATTTCAGCAAAACTGACAATTTTGCAGTGTTTTGATTACGGCAGAACTGCATTTTCTGATGGAAAACAGTTCTGTCAAAGGTGTTTTTTTTATCTGTTCTAATTATTATGATCAATCTGCCATTTATTTAGAATTAAACTTACATGTAGCCCTTCATATCATACATCATCATCATCATAATTTTATAAATAGTAATATTAAAAGTAAATATATATAAATAATTGAGTTTGACAGGTTAATTAAAATGAAAGTTGGTCCATGATTTTTATTTCATTCTTGCTGCCTACCATTCCTGTCATTTTTCTTTTGTTTTTCAGTCCAACCATTGTTAGCCAATTAATTTAACCACCCTTCTCTTGGTGGCTGAATTGTAACTTACTGACATTTTACACATTTTGGTCCTACAGTCTATGTCACTTAAGTCTGACTATGTCATGCTAGTCCACTGAGTTCCAGAAAACAAGACTGAAGCCTGAAGCACATCTCCACTTCTGAAGAACAGGAAGACTTTTAAGTGAATATGGACTGTATATTATTTGCCTAAACTTTCCTTTCCTTTCCTATCTCTTCGATATAGGCTGTATTCATCTATATTGAGATCACTTGCAACAGTCTTTCTACCAGTTTTTTATTTCTACCCCACAGATCAATCTTCATTATTTCGTGACATTTCTTCTTCTTCTTCTTCTTCTTCTTCTCCTCCTCCTCCTCCGTAATGTTGTGCATGCGTCAACTAAAGTTGCCAAACAGTTTCCTTTTTAACTCTCTATTTCCATCTATTTTCTCACACTGCTAAATTTCCAAAGAATCCACCTCTTAGACTGAAATTTTCCATGCAACGGTGCATTTATTTGAAAAGTTGAGTAACATCCATTCATCTTTTTTCATTGTGGGAGAGTGTAGGAAAGATAAATATGTAGTGACAAAACTACATCATAAACAGCTGAAGTCTGGGAAACCAAAAGTTTGTCCTGATTAGAATTTAAATGTGTGATGTCAGCTAGCACATTCTAACATGTTCTAAAACTCTAGTATAAATAAGGAAATGTAGAGTTTAATATATGATATTTGGTTGAGTTGAAGCTCACTGGGAACTGTATACATTCATCTATGCTAGTTTTTGAACACGTTGATTTGAACATAGATTAATAGATTTTAAGGCCAGAAGAGACCATTGTGGGCATCTAGTCTGATGTCCTGCACAACACAGGCCATAGGACTACCCTGAATTAATTCAAGTCCAAAAGCTGTGGTTGAATTAGAGTATAATTTGTTAGTTAGTTAGCGGCCAGCACATCCCTTGGCCCACGCCGCTTTCTGCAGCCCCCATTGGCCTGGAACGGCGAAAAGTGGCCAGTGGGAGCTGCGATCGGCCGAACCTGCGCACTCTGCAGGTAAACAAACCGTCCCGCCAGCGGATTTTCCTGACGGGCCGCGTGCCAAAGGTTGTTGATCCCAGATATAAATGTTAGCCTGTGTAAAAAGTCATGACTGCAAGTAGGAATGCAATCATGTTCATTATGAAAATGTCCTAGGGCATTTAGGAAGGGATTAAGGTATTGTATTCTGTTTCAATGAAAGTAATAGCAGTCTGTCAAGTTAGAAAAGATTGCTATCTTTTCTTAATGATAGAGCTAGAGTTGGGGAATCCAGGGTGATGGCCTAACAATAATAATGAATAATTAATAAAACATAGCTTTATTATTTTTGTGGGTTTGCTTGTACTTAATAATCTACCTATCCATCTCAGGGATGGATTTATATAATGCCAACTAGATTATGGGCAGACATGTGTAAAGACAAGATCTCTGACCTGACAGCATTGATGATAAAAGACTGGGTGTGACATACAGTGAGAAGCACTGTGATTGTGAGGTAGTTTCACATGATATTGTTCCAACGTTTATTTTAATTCTTTAATGTTGGATGTAAGCCTTCTTATTCCAGCATTTTATACAAGAATCAGTTTAATTATTGCTCTATTGAGAAATATTATTGACAAATTATTAGAAAAAAATCTTGTTTTTTCACTCTCTTAAGAAACAAAACAAAATAAATGTGGTTTGCATGAATGTAAATGTTAGTCTCAACTGGGGAAGAGATTTGGTTTTAATCTTGTAGCTCTATATTTTTCAGTTTAAATTTTTTTCCCTTGTGTACTGAGTCCAATACTGTCTCTCTGTTCTGGTCACTTTCTGACACTCAATCAGAACAAAATGACTAGAATATGACTCTTACTGGCCATCTGAAAATTCCTCTGGTATTGACCAGGGCTATTTTATTTATAAAATGAGGGAGAATAAGCAAAACACCTCAAATGACAGAACACACATGAAAAATTGGTTACTTCTATTACAGTCTCTCCTGTATGTCTCTCTGTGGAAAGCTTTTAACAAAGATTACATCTTTGAGAGTGGATCGTCTCTGGGGGCATTCTTCATTTGGTAAGTTAAGACCAAAATATACTGTTTCCCAAATGTATTGTGAGCCCCATGTAGTATCTCAGAGATACTTAAACTGTTCATAATTGGACAAAAGAATTTATTTAAGGGCAGATGGGGCCTTTTGGTTATTATTAATAAGCAGGCAGTCTATAATTGGACACAGTAAGCAATCTTAACTAAATCCTATCAAATTGAAGATAATATTTACATCATTTTCTTAGAAGTCATTTAAGGAGCTGTTTTAAATCAGGCCAATTAATGGATGTTAAGAATCTTAAATCCAGTTAGATGCCACTATCTCTCTGTTTACCAGTGTTTAGCCTCTGTCTCCTTTCCAGGAATACATGGTCTAACCATCTGATGATTAACAGGGGAAACAGTATTTTAAGTCACAACAGCAGTCCCATAGACCAATAAAATCATACAAGAGTTTTAAATTTAATCCCTTGGCAGTGTTGTGGGGTGTATTTTTGGGGGTGGCAGGGTTAATTCAAAGATTTTTTGATGTGTCAGGTAATTCACAGTATGTGAGTTGCACCAATACCATGAAATTCCATTTCCATGTGAACATATAGTGGCAGTTGCTATCCCCTGGTCCCATGCTTCACCTCTGAGTAGCATGCATCCTGGGATTGTTTTTGCTGTAACTTGTGGGAAGCCAAGTAGGTTTGCATTTGTTTCATTTTTTAAAATCCCTTGATTCCGCTGTCTCTGCCCCATGCTTCCTTTCTCGGTTGCTTTGCACCATTTTTGAATTGCTGCTGCCCATCATGAACCCAACAATGCTCCACGCTGCTATAGTAACAAGTGTGAATATTCACAGGCTGCCTGGGCTGTATTACAACACTCAGTGCTGGATAAATTAATCTCTGGGCTTTATCTGCTCAGAGGTGCAACGGGCGATGTGGAAACAGGAGACTATTCTATGGCATCTGCAGCAGCTCTTCCAGCAGCAAGAGCATACTCTGGAGCAGTAGCAGCAGGATGAGGTGGGAAAACGGTAGGACACTGAGCTGTTGAAACAAGAGGACCAGTTCCTGGATCACCTGCACAGCATTCAGTGGCATTTCTGGGTCCAGGAAACTGGTGTGGTTTGGTGGGCGAGGGCCGTTTTGAAGAGCTGGGACAACCAGCAGTGGCAACAGAACTTCAGGATGGGGAGGGATACCTTTTTAGAGATCTGTGCAGAACTGATCCCAGAGCTTCAGTGACAACATGTGGTTCTCCCTATCCATGCAGAAATGGATAGCCATTGCCATCTGGAAGCTTGGCCATCCCAGAATGTCATCAGTCTGCAGCCTACCAATTTGGCATGGGGAGCTCAAATGTTGGGACCATTCTAATGCAGGCCTGTTATGCCATTGTCTAACTGGAACATGAAGCTGGGAATGCTCAAAGATTATTGATGTTTTTCCGTGCATGGGATTCCAAAACTATATAGGTATAATTCATGGCACCCACGTACCTATCATTTACCCCTGCCACACCAAAGTACGGGGGAATTTATAAATAGAAAGGGGTATTTTTCCATGGTGCTGCAAGGACTGGTGGATCACCATGGCAGATTTACGTACATAAATACCGCATGGTCTGTGAGGGTCCACAATGCTAAGATCTTTTGCAGCTTAGTATTATTTAAATGAATAGAGAAAGGATGGTTTGCCCCCAGCACCACTGTGGACATTAATGGTTTGGGGGTTGGTCTACTTATTCAGGGAGACTCAGTTTATCCCATGATGCCCTAGCAAATGAAACCATACATGGACCAGTTGGACAAAAGGAAGAAACATTTTAACTACTGCCTCAGTAGTTGCAGAATGGTAGTCAAGTGTGCATTTGGCCATTTGAAAGGCAGATGGCACTGTTTATGGAATAGGTTGGAAGAAACAGGAAAAAAATGTTCCAACCATGGTAACTACATGTTGTGTTTTGCAAAATATTTGTGAGCACAAAGGAGAAAGCCTTATAGATACATGGTAAGCTGAAGTGCAGAGACTTGTTTAGAGGTATGAGCAGTTGGCAAAGTTTCCCATAGAGAACAGAAAGAGCCGGGGGAATGCTGCAAGGCATGCTGATTGTTTGTTTACATTTTGAGTCTCATGGCTGAACATGGTATCCCAGGGGTGTTTTATTGGGATACAGACATTGTGAGCAGTGGGGTATTGTGTGTGGGTGGTTGAAGTGTAGCATCCCCATATGCTTTTGCAAAACCCATGCATTATTTCATCTTTATTTAAAGGATTTTCTGAGTTAATACCAATGATGACTCATAACAGAAGTACTGTGAACAGTTTTTATTGCAAAACAACCATAAACAAAGTTCCAATGAAACCAGTGGAAAAATATCTTTGTATTTGGAAATACATTAAACTACCAAGCAACAAAATAACCAACTATACACAAACCATGAATTATTGCAATAGTGCAAACAGAACTCAAAATGCAACAGTAAGAACTTTTCAATACAACAATTTGGCGTGGGGAAGGCATAAAGTCAGTTCAGTTTATGTTTTACTTCTGGTTCTTCTTGTCCACATGGGTTCTGGGGTTGAGTACCACAGCTCAAAATAGTCATAGGCTTTGCAGGGCTCAAAAAAACTGGACTCCCAGGTGCAAGTGTTCTCGGTGCCCAGAGATTGGATCTGAGAGGTGAATAGGAGCTGCTGGGAGCACTGCTGTGGGAATGCGGTGGTTAGGTGTTGCTGCTAGTCCCAGTAGCCAGCATTGTTCAGGGGCTAATGGACATGGCTAGGTCTCAGATTATGGGACTGCAGGGCTTGCTGGAATATTAGGAGCATGTTTTGCAGAAAGGCATTCTGGTTCAGGATAGCGTACATGAGCTGCTTTCGCACCTTTTTATTCCTTCCCTCCTCCAGCTCTTATTCACCATGGGGATGCTGTCCTTAGCCATAGCCATGCTTTCCCTAGCCACTGCAACCCTGGCATTGGCCACTGACACAGTCTCTCAGGAGAGCTGCATTTCTTTCTCCTGCTGGGTCCTTAAGTACAGTCTCCACCTTGCAGCCAGCCTGGTTTTCCTCTGTGATTGAGCCATGAGTCCTGCAAATACAACATCACAAGTCTTTCTTTTTCTTCCCATCACGTTGGTCAGCTATCAGCAATAAATAGAGGCCCTGTCGTTGACAATCTGGCTTTTCCAGGTGCTATGGCTGCGCGAGTATAGAAAACCCCATTTATTGATCATATCATAGACAAGTCATGAGAGCTTTTTTTAAAAATATGTATATGTGACTTTATCTGCCTGAGATTTTTCTCATTCTTTGGGGGAATCGCATCCTAAATGGCCTAGGACTACAGAGGATGCTGAGTGCATTTGGATTTCAGTCTACAGGATCTGCTTTTATGCTGCTAGGGGTATATATATAAAATCATGAGTGATGTGGAGAAAGTGGATAAGGAAAAGTTATTTACTTATTCCCATAATATAAGAACTAGGGGTCACCAAATGAAATTAATAGGCAGCAGGTTTAAAACAAATAAAAGGAAGGTCTTCTTCACGCAGCACAGTCAACTTGTGGAACTCCTTACCTGAGGAGGTTGTGAAGGCTAGGACTATAACAGCGTTTAAAAGAGAACTGGATAAATTCATGGTGGTTAAGTCATTAATGGCTATTAGCCAGGATGGGTAAGGAATGGTGTCCCTAGCCTCTGTTTGTCAGAGGATGAAGATGGATGGCAGGAGAGAGATCACTTGATCATTACCTGTTAGGTCCACTCCCTCTGGGGCACCTGGCATTGGCCACTGTCGGTAGACAGGATACTGGGCTAGATGGACCTTTGATCTCACCCGGTACGGCCATTCTTATGTTCTTATTATGGGTAGGATATGGGGGCGGGGGTTAGAGCTATGTTCCTGCTTTAGTTTTGTTTGTGACCTGGAGGCCCCTCTATGGCATTGGAGGTGTAAACAGGGAGGTTTGAGGTGACATGGGTGATGATCTGGACAGTAATCCCCTCTACGCCTCCTGACTCTTAGTGACATTATGCTGAGGCAGATGACGGGGAGGCTGAGAATGGCCTTATTCAAAAAGGCACAGGGCAGACCAGCAAGATACACCGTGAAGTTATTCACCAGAATGGTCCTCCTAGAAGTGCCACAGGAATGGAAGGGGCTTGCAAGCTATACGGAGTGGGGTAGGGGTAGGCACCACCATGTTGTGTGACAGACAATTAACAAAATTACCAGACTTAGGGTATGTCTACACTACGGGATTACTCCTATTTTACAGAATTTGATTTTTGGCAACAGATTGTATAAAGTCAAGTGCATGCGGCCACACTAAGCACATTAATTCGGCGGTGTGCATCCATAGTACTGAGGCTAGCATCGACTTCCGGAGTGTTGCACTGTAGGTAGCTATCTCATAGCTATCCCATAGTTCCCGCAGTCTCCCCTGCCCATTGGAATTCTGGGTTGAGATCCCAATGCCTGATGGGGCAAAAAACATTGTCATGGGTGGTTCTGGGTACATGTCATCTGCCCCCCCCCCCCCGCCTCCCTCCATGAAAACAACAGCAGACAACCGTTTCGCGCCTTTTTTCCTGGGTTACCTGTGCAGACGCCATACCACGGCAAGCATGGAGCCCACTCAGCTCAAGGCAGCAGTCATGAACATTGTAAACACCTCACGCATTATCGTGCAGTTTATGCTGAACCAGAACCTGCAAAACCAGGCGAGGAGGAGGCGGCGACGGCAGCGCGGTGACGAGAGTGATGAGGACATGGACACAGAATTCTCTGAAACCGCGGGCCCCGGCGCTTTTGAGATCATGGTGTTAATGGGGCAGGTTCTAGCCGTGGAATGCCGATTCTGGGCCTGGGAAACAAGCACAGACTGGTGGGACCGCATAGTGTTGCAGGTGTGGGACGATTCCCAGTGGCTGCGAAACTTTCGCATGCGTAAGGGCACATTCATGGAACTTGCTTTCCCTTGCCCTGAAGCGCCAGAATACCAAGATGAGAGCAGCCCTCACAGTTGAGAAGCGAGTGGCGCTAGCCCTGTGGAAGCTTGCAACACCAGACAGCTACCGGTCAGTCGGGAATCAATTTGGAGTGGGCAAATCTACTGTGGGGCTGCTGTGATGCAAGTAGCCAAAGCAGTCATTGAGCTGCTGCTATGAAAGGTAGTGACTCTGGGAAATGTGCAGGCCATAGTGGATGGCTTTGCTGCAATGGGATTCCCTAACTGTGGTGGGGCGATAGATGGAACCCATATCCCTATCTTGGCACCGGAGCACCAGGGCAGCCGGTACATAAACCACAAGGGGTACTTTTCAATGGTCCTGCAAGCACTGGTGGATCACAAGGGACGTTTCACCAACATCAACGTGGGATGGCCGGGAAGGGTTCATGACGCTCACTTCTTCAGGAACACTAGTCTGTTTAAACGGCTGCAGCAAGGGATTTACTTCCCAGACCAGAAAATAACTGTTGGGGATGTTGACATGCCTATAGTTATCCTTGGGGACCCAGCCTACCCCTTAATGCCATGGCTCATGAAGCCATACACAGGCAGCCTGGACAGTAGTTAGAAGCTGTTCAACTATAGGCTGAGTAAGTGCAGAATGGTGGTAGAATGTGCATTTGGACGTTTAAAGGGTCGCTGGCACACTTTACTGACTTGCTCAGACCTCAGCCAAACCAATATTCCCATTGTTATTGCTGCTTGCTGTGTGCTCCACAATCTCTGTGAGAGTAAGGGGGAGACATTTATGGTGGGGTGGGAGGTTGAGGCAAATCGCCTGGCTGCTGATTACACGCAGCCAGACACCAGGGCAATTAAAAAAGCATACCAGGAAGCGCTGCGCATCAGAGAAGCTTTGAAAACCAGTTTCATGACTGGCCAGGCTATGGTGTGAGAGTTCTGTTTGTTTCTCCTTGATGAAAACCACCCCCTTGCCACTCATGAAAACCACTCATTCTCTGAAAGCCACCCACCCTCCCCCCTTCGACCACAGCTTGCTTTCAAAGGAAATAAAGTCACTATCGTTTAAAAACCATGGATTCTTTATTAATTGATTATAAAAATAGGGAGACAACTGACAAGTTAGCCCGGGTGGGGTGTGGGAGGAGGGGAGGAGGGAAGGAAAAGACCACTTCAAAACTTGTTGAATGACAGTCTTTTGCTTGGGCTGTCCACTGGGGTGGAGTAGCAGGGTGCACAGAGCCTCCCCCTCGTGTTCTTACACATCTGGGTGAGGAGGCTATGGAACTTGGGGAGGGCAGTTATACAGGGGCTGCAGCGGCACTCTGTGATCCTGCTGCTGTTCCTGAAGCTCCACCAGATGCCGGAGCATGTCCTTTTGATCCCGCAGTAGCCCCAGCATTGCATCCTGCCTCCTCTGATCTTCCTGCCGCCACCTCTCATCTCGGTCGTCTCTCCTGTCCTCATGTTCACTGGCCGCTTTCCTGTACTGTGATACTGTGTCTCTCCACTCATTCAGATGAGCTCTTTCATTGTGGGTCAACTGCATGATCTCAGAGAACATTTCATCTCGCGTGCATTTTTTCGCCGCCTCGTCTGAGATAGCCTTCGGGACGGAGGAGGGAGGCTTGAAAAATTTTCAGCTGTGGGAGGGAAAAAAGGGAGAGAAGTATTTAAAAAGATACATTTTACAGAACAATGGGTATACTCTTTCACGGTGAACAACACTATTCACATTACATGACACATGATTTCGGTACAAGGTCGCATTTTGCATCTTAATATTGAGTGCCTGCGGCTTTGGTGTTAGAGATCACAGACGCAGGGCTGGGCAACAGAATTCGGTTTGCATGCAGCCATGGTAAGCCATTGTCTTTCGGCTTCTGCAACTTCATAAAAGCAGCGCCTTCCTTTCCCATACCAAGCAAAGCCCGTTGAGTGCTGCGGTTTTCGTGTTAATGTGCAGCAGCAGAAACCAAACTAAGCCCCCCCCATCCAATTCTCTGGGATGATCACTTTACCCCTCCCCCCACCGCGTGGCTGGTATCAGGGAAGATCCCTGCTAGCCAAACGCGAACAGCTCAGCGCCAATGCCCCCCCCCCACACACCGCTTGGCTAACTGCAGGGAAGGATTTCTTTTCAGCCACAGGCAAACAGCCCAGTAGGAATGGCTACCTCTGTCCCCTTAATTAAATTCCTGTATTTCAACCAGGTTACCATGAACGATATCACTCTCCTGAGGATAACACAGGGAGATAAAGAACGGATGTTGCTTGAATGCCAGCAAACACCGGGACCATACGCTGCCAGGCTTTGTCATGCAATGATACCAGATTACTTGCTACTAGCATGGTGTGGTAAAGTGTCCTACCATGGAGGACGGAATAAGGCTGCCCTGCCCAGAAACCTTCTTCAAAGGCTTTTGGAGTACCTACAGGAGAGCTTCATGGAGATGTCCCTGGAGGATTTCCACTCCATCCCCAGACACGTTAACAGACTTTTCCAGTAGCTGTACTGGCCGCGAATGCATCCCAAGTCCTCAGGGCAAATTAATCATTAAAAAATGCTTGCTTTTAAACCATGTTTTATATTTACAAAGGTACACTCACCAGAGGTCCCTTCTATGGCTTCATGGTCCGGGATACCGCCCTGGGAGGGTTGGGAGGGTACTTCAGTCAGGCTGAGAAAAAGATCTTGGCTGTTGGGGAGAACGGTATGCTGTGTGCTCTCCGCAAGCTCCTCCTCCTCCTCCTCCTCATCTTCCCCATCTGCAAAATCCTCAGGCATGGCTGAGAGTAACCCCTCATCGGAATCCACGGTCAGGGGTGGGGTAGTGGTGGCGACCCCCCTAGAATTGCATGCAGCTCAGCGTAGAAGCGGCATGTCTGATGCTCTGCCCTGGACCGTCCGTTTACTTCTTTGGTTTTCTGGTATGCTTGTCTGAGCTCCTTAACTTTCACGCAGCACTGTAATGAGTCCCTATTGTGGCCTCTCTCCATTATGCCCTTGGAGATTTTTTCAAATGTTTTGGCACTTCGTCTTTTGGAACATAGTTCTGCTAGTACGGAATCGTCTCCCCATACAGCGATCAGATCCAGTACCTCCCGTACGGTCCATGCTGGAGCTCTTTTTCGATTCTCGGACTGCATGGTTATCTATGCTGATAAGCTCTGCATGGTCACCTCTGCTATCAGCTCTCCACGCTGGGCAAACAGGAAATGAAATTCAAACGTTCGCGGGGCTTTTCCTGTCTACCTGGCCAGTGCATCCGAGTTCAGATTGCTGTCCAGAGCGGTCACAATGGTGCACTGTGGGATAGCTCCCGGAGGCCAATACCGTCGAATTGCGTCCACACTAACCCTAATTCGAACCAGCAATGTCGATTTCAGCGCTACTTCCCTCGTCGGGGAGGAGTACAAAAATCAATTTTAAGAGCCCTTTATGTCGAAGTAAATGGCTTCATTGTGTGGACGGGTGCAGGGTTAATTCGATTTAACGCTGCTAAATTCGACCTAAACTCGTAGTGTAGACCAGGCCTTAGTGATGGACATTGGCGGGGGGTTATGTCATTCAGTCATCATTCAACTCGTAAAATAGCACACAATTTTCCACACTGGAAAAAAACAATAACCTAGCTAGCTAGTTAATAATAATAATAATAATAATTAATACATTCAACTCACTTTAGTGTTTTTAAATGTACCTTGCTGCTGCAGTCAATATTTTTTTGTGGGATGGGGCATTGAAATAAATATTTATTCTAAAACCATATATCCAGTGCATTGTTGTCTCTACTTTTTTATTGTTCTTATTTAAATAATATGTCTTATTGTAATTTTCTTTAAATAAACCCATTGGACATGAATTTTCATGTTCATATCAAGTGTTATTTTTAAGTTAATATACTTAAAATAACCAAACACAGAAACTCATTTCAGATACATTCAGTGAAAGGCCTTATCCTGTATCCATTGCTGTTAAGGGCAAAACTCACTGAATTCAATGGCTGTAGGATCAGGCCCTAAATAACTGTCCAGTGGAATTGTGTCAGCTCAAACATTGTCACATCTTTTCAACAAGTGACTGTTGAGTTTAGAGGGGAAAATAATGATTACATAGTCAGAATTTTATTTTGGGAGTCATGTATGGACTATTGTAGTGCAATGTTATTGTATTATACTAAATTGTATGCAATACTATTCTGCTGTAGGTTAACTTATTTCATTTGCCTCATCTGCAATTCAGTCTGTATTAAAGAGTTGAAGTTTTAGATTAAAATGTAGTTTTCAGCCAGAAAGAAACTGCAATAAAAGTACTTGGACTACTAGTTCTTCCAATGATTAATAGCAAGCCTTGCTTGGAACTTAGTCTTTGACTTCCTCTGTTTAATTGTAGCCCTAAGTGAAATAGGGTTTTGATTTACAGAAAATGCAGAATTTGGTACAGAACATTTTACATTTCTGTAACAATTAAATTTCTCACAATAATCATTTCATATTATTTCAATTCAGAAGAGCTAAGGATTGATTTGTGTGGGGAGAAAAAAAAACTATAGCAGCCATGTTTCACACTTAAAACTGGAGAAAAAAATTCTAATACATTTCGTTCTTTTGACTAATATAAAAAGTTGATTTTCTACTTGTAATAAATATAGCAAACACACACACACTATCTACCTTAAATTTTGGAATAATGTGCATACTGATTTTAAGCCATTTACAAGTTTCACAAAACTACTTTCATACACTAACAATCAGTAACTAGAAAACCGTAATAGCATAAATTTGAACGATGGTGGAAAAAATAGTAGGAGCTTCAGGAAAAACATCCTGAAAATATGTCTTGAAAATTTATTTCAACATTTTTTCATGAGATATTTTCAGATGTATATAGAGAATGCTATATACTGTATGTTACTGAGGGTTTAATTAGGGCCTGTTCTTAAAGTCCTTTTGGGGAGTTTTGCATGATTGGGCCCTTTCCAGGGTATGTGTGCATGGGAGGAGGAGGGAAACCTCTTTGAGATCGGGGGAATTCCTCTTTCCCTGATATCAAAGAGTGTGTGTGTATGTGTGTATGCATCTGTAGGCAGAGGGAGGATGAGTGTGTGTGTGTATGTAGGTAGGAGGAGGACGAGTACCTCCCACTGACCAGGGTACACCACTTACCCCATGTCTGAGACCAAGAGGTCGCTTTCCCCTGTTTGTGTCCCGTACATGGGAGATCCCCCATCGTGTCACAGGATGTGGGAAGCAGAGGAGGGGGTCTGTCAGTGGAGCAGGTTTCCCTTCCCCTCACTGTGGCCCGGTCACCCCCGTTCCGGGCAGGGATAATCCCAGGGTGGATGGGAATCTTCTCTGCCTCCTAACCAGGTCATCCTCTCAATGGGGCAGGCTCCGGCTGTGGGCGGGGGTCTGCTGAGAGCTGGGGCCAGAGTGGAACAAATTCTTGAGAGGGGGCTCACCTCCAGTGGCTTCCCAAAGTGGCTCCCTGCTGCTGCTGGCAGAGAGATGCGGTCACGGCTCCTCATCAGGCATGTTGCCTCTGTCTTCAGGTGCCAGCCCCCGCAGCTCCCATTGGCCGCAGTTCCCAATACCCACCAATGGTCTAGCTGAAAGCCGTGGAGTCAGCTGTTTGGGAGAGGGGACGGAGGCAGCATGCGGAGATGCCCCCACGGACCTCAATTTTTTTACCATGGACACTTGTGTCCGTGTACGGACACGTTGCCAACCCCTGGGGTGGGGGGATGGGCATGCAGCTATTCCCTATAATGTGTGAAACAAAATCAAGCAATTTCTCAGTCTTAAGTTCTGCTACATGTCCCCTGCAGACATGGAGGAAGTGTAAAGATAATATATAAGGTTCTGCATTGATTGCCAGGTTGCAGGGCATTTGTACCTTAGCAGGGAGCAATATTGTTCGCTCCTTGACCAGGCATGCGGTGAGCATTCAAACCTCATATCAACTATGAAAACTAACCATATTTCTTTTCCTGTACTCACCATATCAATACACTGTTGAATTCTGCAGAAATGGATGCTTTCGTTATTGGAATCTACTGCAGGACGGGGGGGGTTGGAGAGGAGTGCAGTACAGACTGTGACTGCGCCATCTAGTAGGTGCCATTTTGAAACAGCAAATCGGTGGGGGACAGATCCTCCTAGCTCACATCCTCAAAAAATAATAAATAGAACATTATAAAGATAGGTACTCATATGCACAAGTTCCCTCAAGAGGTTCTAACTTTTTGGTCATGACCTGGGTTTCTGTTTGTGAATCAGGCTCAGCTGATGCAGGGCAGGAATTGGCGTCCATTGTAGCAGGGCAGGACTGGGGATGGCTTTCCAGCTGGCCATTGTCAGGGTCCTGAGTCTCAAAAAGATCCTGGCTCTCCTCTCTAACATCCTCATGTTCATCCCCAGATGGGCCAAGCCAGTCATCCTCAGTGGGGGCTTGAATAGTGTGAATAGTGCTTGGGATGGGTTGTACTGTAATTGTGTAGAATCCTGTCCTGTCCTCAAAAAATGGACAGGTCACATGTCCCCTACCGGGTTGTTCCTTCTATCTCTTGTTTCAATGTACTTTCTTCTGAGCGGCTTACTCTTTATTTGGCACTGGTCAGCATCCCAATGAGATCCAGGGTCTCTGCACAGTTTCAGGAAGCTGTGCAGTATGTTGTGGGCCTCTGTAATGATATCACAGTTGTATGTCAAGAATAATGGTACACTGGGATCCAGGAGCAAATGGGAAAAATCTATGACACTTTTAAAGGGGTAGAAGTGTTTCCTGGAAGCTTGACACCAGAGCAGGAAGGACGCACAAGTAAATAGGTCAGTAAGAGTAGACCTGCAAAACACTGTGGGATATCCATTGGAAGCCTGCAAAAAGCGGTGTGCTGCAATGTGTGTACACAAAGAAAAGGCCTAACTAATGCACTTGAGTCAAACCTAGTCCATTTGCAAGAGGTCTCCACAGTTCCCTATAGATGCAAAATTAGTGCACAGAGATGGGATGTGTTGTGTCTACACAAGTGTTTTCAGAGTGGATTAACTAAGTTTGATTTGTTTAAAAAAAAACTGTAAACAGCCCTTAGTTAACTTCCTTCCTGATATTGGAATTGGAAAAGGTTCAGAAAGGGGCAACAAAAATGATTAGCGGTATGGAACAGCTTCCGTGTGAGGAGAGATTAATAAGACTGGAACTTTTCAGCTTGGAAAAGAGAAGACTAAGGGGGGATATGATTGAGGTCTATAAAATGATGACTGGTGTAGAGAAAGTAAATAAGGAAGTGTTATTTACTCCTTCTCATGACACAAGAACTAGGGGTCACCAAATGAAATGAATACACAGCAGGTTTAAAACAAACAAAAGGAAATATTTCTTCACACAACGCACAGTCAACCTGTGGAACTCTTTGCCAGAGGATGTTGTGAAGGCCAAGACTATAACAGGGTTCAAAAAAGAACTAGATAAATTCATGGAGGATAGGTCCATCAATGGCTATTAGCCAAGATGGGCAGGGATGGTGTCCCTAGCCTCTGTTTGCCAGAAGCAGGGAATGAGCGACAGGGAATGGATCACTTGATGATTACCTGTTCTGTTCAGTCCTTCTGACGCACCTGGCATTGGCCACTGTTGGAAGACAGGATACTGGGCTAGATGGACCTTGGGTCTGACCCATTATGGCCATACTTCTGTTCCTCTCACCAACCTACGCTAAATTCTTGAGGAAGTTTTCCTTGGGTTGTTGTGGGTGTTTGTTTGTCTCCTCTGTTTTTCTTAGTTGTGGTGGCAGCTCTGACGCTGCACCCCGTGTTCTTCACAGTGATATTATTATGATATGAGTATGGCATAATTATGGTGTCGTTTATGCAAGATAGATCATGTGAGATATTGAAAAGTTTATGATGTACTGAATATGATTATCCTATTTGTATGCATGTATCATCTGAAGTTAGGAATATTGACTATATATCTGTATTACAAAAGTGTTTACACCTGGGAAATGCCCACTAGACAAGATGATTTCATTCTGAAAAGCTGGGTGGGGAATGGCCATTAGAGAAAACAATAAGCCTTAGAAGAACCTTATCTCCCACCTGGGGAGACTTCCTGATTACACTACAGATAGTGTCCAAGTAATGGCTGCTGTGACACTGCAGGGACATGTGACCAGGTCACCTGGTGCTGGACTCTATCTTTGGATGTCCGTATTTTCCCATGATTGATGTGGGAACCAAGCTTTGAAACTAAGGGTTCACACCATATGCAAAAGCTATATAAGGCAGGGGAGTGACATCATTGTGGTTCTTCACTGACTCCCCACCCAAAGAGACTCCTGGAAACATCTGAGGAACAAAGACTGAACTGGGCAAACTGCTGGACCAAGGCTAAAGGGATTTTTAGCCTGTTAATGGAACACCTGGGGATTCCAAGCTGTAAGCAATTGCAGCTGAACATTCAGGGCACGTCTTCACTACCCGACGAATTGGCGGGTAGCAATCGATCTATTGGGGATCGACTTATCGCGTCTAGTGAAGACGCGATAAAATCGATCCCTGATGGCTCTTCCGTTGACTCCGGAAATCCACCGCGGCAAGAGGCGGAAGCGGAGTCGATGGCGGCGCGACAGCGGTCGACTCACCGCCGTCCTCGCAGCCAGGTAAGTCAACCTAAAATACGCAACTTCAGCTACGCTATTCATGTAGCTGAAGTTGCGTATCTTAGGTCGACCCCCCCCCCCCCCGTAGTGTAGACCTAGCCTAAGAATCTGCAGCCTGCTTGTATCATCACTTAGGGTGAGGATCTGCTATTCATATCCAATCTCTGTAGTATATTAAGCTTAGTTTGCATGTTTTGTGTATTTGCTAGGTAATCTGCTTTGATCTGTTTCCTACCCCTTATAGTCACTTAAAGTCTATCTTTTGTAGTTAATAAACTTGTTTTTGCTTTGTCTAAAACCAGTGTGTGGGAGTCATAACTCGGGGCAGAAAGCTGTTGTATATTCCTCTCCCCATTGAGGGAGGTGGCAAATTTTATGAGCTAATGCTGTACAGTTCCCTATGCAGTGCAAAACGGTATAGCTTTGGGTTTATACTCCAGAAGGGGGGTGTGCCTGAGTAGCTGGGAAGTTCCCTAGCTGGAACCTTCCCATGCAGGGCTGATCACAGCGTCTTCATGCAGCTTTAGCTGGGTGTGTCCTTACCTGTATGTGTGCTGGTGAAAGTGCAGGCTGGTCACAGCAGTACAGTGTAAAGGGAGGCCAGGCTGATGTGTCGGGGAGGTCAGTGGTACCCCAGTTATAGGTGACACCCGTCACAGCAGCTTGCTTGTAGAAATTGACAGGATAAACTGATGAGTGCTGTGTAATTGAGCAAGGTAGCAGGAAGTGTGAGAGAGGGGTGCTCATTTCAGAGATTTGTACTCTTCTTCCTATTTTCATGAAATTATGTGAAAACCCATCTTTTTCAGGCTTGTTTTGATTCAACGTTGACTGCTGTCAGCATTCCATTAGCTCCATTCCTTCGGGGTTTGTTTGTGGTGATAACTTCTGCTACTGATACACACTTCTAATTGTCTTTGTTCTTCTGTGGTGGGAAAAGCTCAGATAACTTTTAACATTAGTTTTAACGCTCTTTTTATTCAGTCCATTCTTGGAGATATTTATTCAATTTTGTTAGAGTTCGATAGGAAATGAAATTCTGTTTTCAAAAAGTCCAGACCCTCCTGTTCTTTATACAAAAGGTTTTAGTTTGTAAAACAATGTTTGTTTGTTTTTGTAATATAATTAAGTCTTAAAGCGTGTCTCTAACTTAAATAGTTATAAGGAAGTTATTGATTCTACATGACAGTTCTTGAAAACTTGATTGTTTTTTTTTCTTCATGAGTTGGGTGAGGGCGTTGTTTGAGCACTGCCAGTAATTAATAAATTCCCCATTAATATAAATATTCTATACTTAAATGGCTTCTCACATTAGTAATTAGTTGACCAAGGTGTTTAGATACCATGTTGGTACATAAAGCATTTTACCATTTGCATAGGAATGATATTAAGAAAGTATATTGGGAGCTTTGCATTTAGCTAATGTATTTGCAAGTATACAATTCACGTCATTTGCCATTTCAACATTTAACAAATAAACACAAGGTTTAAAACATTTCCAACTACACATGTTTTTCCTAGAGCCTTTTTGGGCTCACTTTATGGCCTCGATTTATTGCTTCAATAAAACATTCCTACATTCCTTTTCACAATCTGGTCTTTTCCTAAAACAGCACTGTTTACATGGTTTGTTTGCTTGAGATAAGGATTATATTTTACCAAACTGGTATCTGATACAAGAGAGAGGTGTCCTGCTCTTGATAAAACACTCTTGATTTAGTTGCCTTTTAATCCAAATGGTGTTTACCTGTTTCAGTATGTAATTTCTAATTAAAAACTCCTGTCAAATATTCTGTACAAAGCACCAATCACAACAACCAAGCTTCTGTTTTTCTCCGACACATCCGTTTTTCAAAACACAATATAAAAAGAATTGGAATAGACAGTTAAACCATAATAAAGTTTAACATGCTGCTTTTCTGAATTTGTATGAACACTCTCAGGGGTAATAAACATGATTTTATGTCCAAGGAGGGCTATTTTCCTGACATTTTGTCTCGGGGGATGGGGGAGGGAACGAAGCATCCTGCAATTTCTTTAACTAGCCTAAACATTTTATAATCTAACTAGCTAAAACATACACAAGTATTGTTATATTTCCAAGCATTCTGGCTATAAAGTACTTGTAGCTATGCAGTAAAAGCATAAACAAGGTTTGTAATGTTTACAAAAAATAGGAATTTTACTAATATTTTGTCATCAGTATTGAGGGCTTTTCCCCACATACACAATTCTCAACTGCTGTATGGTACCTTATGGACCATAGCCAACTGGTCTCAGTTAGACTCCTACACTTTTCTAACTTTAGTCAAGGATGGGGAAACTTCAGAATCAGGAAGCTGTGCCTGATTCCCTGAATGAACCACCAACATGATCTCAGAAGCAGCAGTGTAATTCCTATCCACATCTGCTTCTTCACAGAAGTAGAATTGGGCTGTATCAAGTCTAAGTACATTAGGGCTCAAGGGCTTTAAGTGAAGGAATACATTGAACACTGCAAGCGCACTCTTGAGCATCTTAATGTGATAATATGTTTCTTCCCTGATTGCTAACACTCAACTATGGAAAAAGCCTTAAAAAAACTCATTGCTCAAATAGAAATTATTCCTGATTTAGGGCTCCCCTGGGTCACTCAGCCATAGAGTAGACAATAGGTCCACTGGAAATATGTCCCCTCCAAACAGTGATCAGTGGAAGGAAAGAAGGGACGGTCCCTTCTTGTATTGAAGAAGATGGGGTGCCTTATCTCCTTGAGTAAACAGGCAGAAGCAGCAATGATTTCCAACCAGCTTCAAATCTATTTGTCATCGCCATTCCAATATGTTGGGTCATGCAGTATAATTACTGAACATGTAGGATAAATCCAGTGGCCCCAGCAATAGGTGAGAATATGACCAAATCCAGGAAAGGGAGCTGCAAAGAAAGTGTAGGATATTATTTAAATAACCCCTCTTTCCTCTGAGCAGTTCCAAATATTTCTAACACATAATAAGGTGGGCAGGAGGGAAAAGTTATCTTTGGTTTGCAGAGTAGGTCCAACCCATTTCCTGGTTAGATTTTCTCAATGCACAGCCAACACACTCCATACTGTGTAGACCTTAACAAAAATTGTGTATATTTTTTTCCAGACAGGGACAATTACTAAACATTTGGTAGGTGGTTTTAAATCTATCAGGGTGTGGTGGCAACATCAGTAAACTAGGCATTAGTGGCAGAAATGTAGAAATATTTCATATTTCTCTCTAGAAAATATATTGTGATGACTCTAGAACACTTTCAACTGGTTGCTCTTATTTGTTTATACAGTGTAAGGAGAGTTTGGAATTGAAATCCAAGACACTTTGAGCCTGCAGTATATTGGTGGGTTGAACATTGAATATGGTCATACCTAGAGTGAATTGTCAATCAGTATGAAAGATCAGGATATAGTGCCATGTTACCTATGTGCTTTCAATACTGAGGTCTAGCTACTGTAATCTTTTTATAGTAAAATAAAGATGAAGTGAATACTCTGCGTAATTTTTAGTGACCTGTGGTTTATATTCCCCGATCGACTTTGTTTTTTAAATTAGAGCTGTGTGGATAGAGGACAGTATATCAAGTGTAAATAGCTAAATTACCATTTGCCACTGCTAGCTCTGCTTTTTTGTCCTCTTCTATTGATGTACAGTACAGAATGAAAAGACCAAAAAGTAAAAATCAATGCTTCCTATTAGAGAAGGCACCTTTGAGAGCAAAATGCAGAGGCGTCTGAGTGCTAAGTTATATATGTGCGTGTCTGGCAAAGAACAGTAGGCACCTTTGGGGATAGGAGAATACAGGGTCTGCATACCTTACTAGTTTGTGTTCTGTCTGAAAGAAGCAGTTTTGAAGATGACAATACCCAACTAAGTTCATGGCTCCCAGTGTTATGTAGCTGACAATTCCTTTGCTTTTATTTCATTCCTTTTGAGATTTTATCGGGCATGATGACAGGGTTTGCAATGACTGTATCATTTGCTCTGTGCTGAGTAGGGAAGCTGAGTCTCTTTCCCTGTATGGGGGGGGGGGGAAGATGTCAGTGTTCAGAGCAGGGGAGGACTTCTTGGCTGCCTGGTTGTGGCATGTGTGCAAAATTAGAGACTGAGTGAAGAGGAAAGACAGGCCCAGACCACTAATGAGATAAGTACCTTAAGGGATGCTACCAATATGAGTCTTTTTGGTTGCCTGAAGCAGCATGTGTGGTGCATATTGCTGCGATTATTTGGAAATTGAGTGCAAAAGCTGAATGTGTGACCTGCTTTCAAATAAGGATGTATGCTGCTCCTAGTAGCTCAGCATGATGTTTTCTTTATACTTGGAGCCAACTGCTTCAAAACAATAAAGAAAAATCCATTTCAAGCCACATCCATCCATCACATGGAATGGCAGCAATAGCTGGCAGTGGGTGGAGAGCTTCTATACACTCTTACCCCAGATACCTCTGTTCCCCGCCACTCAGACTATAAATTCCTATTGCACGATGAAGACTCAGATTAGCTATAGTCTATGTGTATTTTCTGTCTGTTGGGCAAGAGTTTGTGTGGATACATTTAGAAAGGGACACATTTCCAAAGGAGCCTACACACTGTGCATACAACTTTGCATATGTTCATCACTTTTGCACTATTTCTGAGCCCTATCACTGTGGGCATAAATTATTGCATTTTTACACACACAAACTACATTTATAATATAGAGACTGGTCTAAATATTGACAAGTGACTAGTAATTTTGGGTGCCCCTGAAAAACATAGTGGTCTAAGTTTTCAAACATCGCTATTAATTTTTTGGTGCACAACTTGAGACACACTATCTACTACCCAAGATCCACAAACCCGGAAATCCTGGATGCCCCATCATCTCGGGCATTGCCACCCTCACTGAAGGACTGTCTGGATATGTGGACTCCCTACTCAGACCCTATGCCACCAGCACTCCCAGCTATCTCCGTGACACCTGTCAGGAACAGTGTAACTGATGATGCCACAGCGCAACTGGTTGCTGAGCTCTGTGACTTTATCCTCACACACAACTATTTCAAATTTGATGACAATATATACCTCCAGACCAGTGGCTCCGCTATGGGCACCCGCATGGCCCCACAATATGCCAACATTTTTATGTCTGACCTGAAACAACGCTTCCTCAGCTCTCGTCCACTCATGCCCCTTCTCTACCTATGCTACATTGATGACATCTTCATCATCTGGACCCCTGGGAAGGAGACTCTGGAAAAATTTCACCACAATTTCAATAGCTTCCACCCCACCATCAACCTCAGCCTGGACAAATCTACACAGGAGGTCCACTTCCTAGACACCACGGTGCAAATAAGTGACGGTCACGTTAACAGCACCCTATACCGAAAACCCACCGATCGCTATGCCTACCTTCATGCCTCCAGCTTCCGTCCCGGACACACCACACGATCCATTGTCTACAGCCAAGCACTGAGATACAACCGTATCTGCTCCAACTCCTCAGACAGAGACCAACACCTACAAAATCTTCACCAAGCATTCTCAAAACTACGATACCCGCATGAGGAAATAAGGAAACAGATCAACAGAGCCAGATGTGTACCCAGAAGCCTCCTACTGCAAGACAAGCCCAAGAAAGAAACCAACAGAACTCCACTGGCCATCACATACAGTCCCCAGCTAAAACCTCTCCAACGTATCATCAGTGATCTACAACCCATCGTGGACAACGATCCCTTACTTTCACAGGCCTTGGGTGGCAGGCCAGTCCTCGCCCACAGACAACCCGCCAACCTGAAGCATATTCTCACCAGTAACCACACACCGCACCATAGTAACTCTAACTCAGGAACCAATCCATGCAACAAACCTCGATGCCAACTTTGCCCACATATCTACACCAGCGACCCCATCACAGGACCTAACCAGATCAGCTACAACATCACCGGTTCATTCACCTGCACGTCCACCAATGTAATATATGCCATCATATGCCATCAATGCCCCTCTGCTATGCACATCGGCCAAACTGGACAGTCCCTACGTAAAAGGATAAATGGACACAAATCAGATATTAGGAATGGCAATATACAAAAACCTGTAGGAGAACACTTCAAACCTCCCTGGACAAACAATAGCAGATTTAAAGGTAACCATCCTGCAGCAAAAAAACTTCAGGACCAGACTTCAAAGAGAAACTGCTGAGCTTCAGTTCATCTGCAAATTTGACACCATCAGCTCAGGATTAAACAAAGACTGTGAATGGCTAGCAAACTGCAAAAGCAGTTTTTCCTCCCTTGGTGTTCACACCTCAACTGCTAGAAGAGGGCCTCATCCTCCCTGATTGAACTAACCTCGTTATCTCTAGCCTTACTCACTCTTGCTTGCATATTTATACCTGCCCCTGGAAATTTCCACTACATGCATCTGAAGAAGTGGGTATTCATCCACGAAAGCTCATGCTCCTATACGTCTGTTAGTCTATAAGGTGCCACGGGACTCTTTGCTGCTTTTACAGATGCAGACTAACATGGCTACCTCTTTGATACTTGACTAAAAGGGATTGGTTTTCAGATGTCTTGAATGCCTGCTGTCTGAAATCCAGGACCTTTTAAGGTGTCTTAAATTGTGCACCCAGAAATCAATAGCCATCTTTAAAAACTTATGCTGCTGTGTTTTAAAAAGTGAACCTTAAATTATACAAACTGGATACAAAAGCAGATGTCAATATAGCCAATTATTTACATGCGAAACAGCCTTTGAAGAATATTCCATGTATAATATAACTATAGAAGAAAATTCTAAACATCCAGTAGTGATGTACATCAGAGCAGAGTGGGATAGTTAGTTCTGTGTCATGGTAATAGTCAAGAGATAGCTCATTTTGAATTTCTTTCACTTGTTTAAGCTCTCTTTTACAAATCCAGTCCTCTGTTTCCAGAGCAGATAGGCATTTTTCTCTGGTAAAGGGGCTCTAAGTGGTACTTAAGCTCCCATTAGAACTATTCTGTACTTCACAATAGCTTCCAACCAATATGCTGACAAATTAAGAAGGAAAGTACAGTACCAAACAGGAATAGAGAGGCATTCATTCACATCTAAGGTGCCAAAGTGCTCAGGAGTGACTTACAAACAAGATGGGTATCACTGGGAGTTGGAGTGCTGCTGAGTACTTCCCAGCAAGCAATCAGCAATCTGTAGTCAGCACTGTTTCTTTTCTCTCGGTTTGCAGTTTATTAAACTACCTTTTACATATCCATTAACTGTTACAAAGAGTAGTAGATAACAAATATAAAGCCAGATTCTGATATCCTTATTTTGGAAGTAGCCCCATTGTAATCAATTAGACTACTTGAGAAATAAGGTACTGTTCAATGTAGGATTATCCAAATTGAGCCTTGAGACACTCTAGTGACAGGTGCTATACAAAAGCCTAAAAAAGAATGATTGGTACCAAGCAGATCTTGCAAAATATTAAGAAAACATTACTGGCACCTTGCAATCCAAAGTGAGTAAGAGGTGCATATGGCTGCACTGTCCTGGAAAAGGGTAGGTACCAAATTTTAACAGTGAGAGTCACAGTTTAATCCCTGCTTCCCCTTTGCTGCATGGGGCAAGTAAACTGTGCTAACCCTTTCCTTGGCAAGCTTACCTTCCCATCCACACCGTTCATATTGGTGGGAGGAGGAGCAAAATTTCTTCCTACTTCCTTCCTACTCCTGCCCATTCAGTCCCCAGCTATCCATATAGGAGTTGGAGTAGCAGCCTGGCGGTGAGGACTCTTCCCTCCTTTCAGGTTCTGGTGATGTAGGTAGCCAAGCAGGAGAGGAAAGGGTCTCCTTTTGTCCTCTTCTTTCCCTATGCAGTAGGGCACACAATTTAATTCATAGATATACAAATATTATAGTCATACTCGTCTCACATTTCTTTTCTAACATCTTTTCAGATAATAAAAACTAGTTTTAACTTATCCACTCCTCTCCCTCTGTTCCCAGCAGTGAACAGTTCATTAAGTACAATTTAATCTTTACATTATATTGATTCTGAGCTTTAATAAAATGGTAAATGAAATAAGTATAAACTTTTTGAATTGACTATTTCAATATTAAAATATTCCTTTTAACTTTTTAGCTCCCTCCAGAGCACAAAATAGAAAAGTTCGTTCAACTTTTCACTGATTATTTAGATTTAGTCATCTTATTATCTGAGTGGAATATCAGAACATATCCAATAGCATATTAAAGCTTCTATTGTGCTTCTTAAAATATCACCCAGCACTGCTGCATTTCTTGATATCCTAAATAGAAGAAAAATTAATTTAACTGATTTCAGGATTGTTTTTCTTCTAAAGATGATGTTTCTGTTTCTAACTATATCATGAAATAAACTAACAGAGACTGTAACTTGGTTCACCTGTCCTAAAAGCCACCCCTTACTCCTGGGTAGACACATGAAGAGCATTGGGTCATATCAGCAGCCCTACTTATTTGGCTTCAAAGGTCAATGACAAATTATGACAGAGTTCTTCTCTTGGACAAACCTCTCAACAGGTATTGAAGTCCTCCATGGAAATTCTGAAGGATTCCTGATAATTCGTTGTGGCAGGTGTGACTTGTTAGTCCAGTGGTGGACAACCTGTGGACCGTGGGCCGCACGCGGCCCATCAGGGTAATCCGCTGACAGGCCGTGAGACAGTTTGTTTACATTGACCATCCGCAGACACGGCCGCCCGCAGCTCCCAGTGACTGCGGTTCGCTGTTCCCAGCCAATGGGAGCTGCGGGAAGCGGTGTGGGCCACAGGGACATGCTGGCCACAGCTTCCTGCAGCTCCAACTGGCTATGAATGGTGAACCACAACAACTGGGAGCTGCGGGCGGCCGTGCAAATGTAAACAAACTGTCTGGTGGACCGCCAGCCTGATGGGCCATGTGCGGCCCGCAGGCTGCAGGTTGCCCACCACTGGTCCAGAAGCTTGAGCAGGAAAGAGGCTGGAACAGGAAAGAGGCAAAATAGAGTTGTTTCCAGCTCCTTTTATAGCTTCTGTTCTGTGGAGAGAAATCCATTGTTTCCAACAAAGCCCTCAGCACAGCTAGTGGAAACTTACAGGTGAAAGATGGAGTTTGGAGTCACATTGGCAAGTCACATGTCCCTGCTTAATTTTGTTTAGTTATAGCAGGAAAGTCTATTATTTGTAGAAAGGCATCTCCCATAGTCTATAGTGAGTTAAGTGTTCCTGGTTGAGCCACTTAATTTGAATAGTACCTTCAAGATGTGCAGGCTATATATCTTGTGGGCATTACCCCAGGAGCAAACATTTGAAATTCTGGTATAGAGCCAATACTCATAACTTCAAATACAAAAATGATACATGCATACAAATAGCATAATCATATTCAGCGAATCATAACCTTTCCATAGACATCTTACGTGCCACATTTTGTACATGATTTGTTGCAATTATATAACAGTGGCAGCAACAATGATCAACATGGTCATATTTTATGAGATAACGTCACACTAATAAATCCAGAACAGATGAAAAGAATAACTTTGGGTTAAATACAGTGGGTGAAATCCTAGCACCATTGAAAACCCATCAGAGTTTTGCCACTGATTTAAATGAAGCCAGGATTTCACCCAATGCAGGGCGATTATGATCCAAGCACGGGGGAACTCCACCTATTATGGGCAAATACACTCCTGACTGCTGCATTAGCAGGCTCCACACTGAGCCAACCAATCCTTGGGCAGGCTGGCCAACATTCAAAGAACAGAGAGAGCTGCAGCAGCTCTACAGGCAGGTGTTTTGGATCTGGATCAGGAATCTCATGTAAATGAAGTCACTACTCCTGAGCAGCCCTTTGTAGAGCTAATATCCATCTGCATCTGCAGGGGCCACAGAGGTTACTGAAAGCCTAGGGTTGTAGTAAAGTCTTCTGGCTGTTCCTCCAAATGTGCATAGGGAAGAAAGGGATTTGAGTGAGGTATTAAACTACCTGTATGAAACCTCCCTACCCACCAAATCACTGTAAGTGGTGAGACAGTTCACTAAGACACTGTGGAGGTCCCTAGGGGCATGATTTTGACCTTAGTGCATTAGTTTTTAAAGGGCCGGCATGAACAATGATGTCCTGACTCAGCAAAGCACTTTATTGAATAGTGATGGGATTGTTTATTTGTTGGAGTTAATCATGTACTTAGTCAGGGATTGCTTCATCTTAACAATTAGTGCTGTGTCATCCCAGGATCTTAACAGTGAAATAGAGTTGGATCAAACCACTTGACATGGGACAGAGGCTGACACATTGCTGTGGCTCTATCCTGATCAGTGGCCCACTGCTCCCCTATCCTCATGGCAACCACAGATTTCTGTCTTCTAGTACATGGTAGCTGCAGTCCACTCACCTCTAGGCACATGTAGAAAGAATGAGAGAGATGAAGTATATGCAGATAATTCAATGGAGGGCAAACTTAGATGTTATACTGACTAGAGTCTTACAAAACATGTGGGTTATGCAGTGGGTTCTTGGGGCACTGAGGGAAGCCTCATGTTATCACTCTTCCTCTAGGTGGTTGAGTGTTGCTTTTTTCTTGCTGGGTCACATGATGGCATAGGGTGGCAGAAAATTGCATTTTTCAGATTGGCTTCTGACTAGTCAGGGTTGAGTACATTTTTAAAGCCCTGAATATAATTCTTCCTAGAAAGATCCTAATGGCTCTCTTTCATTATCTACATAATGTCCCAATCTAGAGCTAAAAATATGGGTGGCAAGGGAGGGGGAGAATTCCAAATAATTGGTAATGATGGAGAAGGGGGAGATGTCTTTTTAATGGTTTATTTATTTCAGTTCAATGATAGGATTTATAGTTATCTAAAATTAAGAAATATATTTCTACTGCTCCTACAGTGGATACTCTTAGTCCTTTCCCTCTCCCATAACTCAGCTCTTGGAGGGGAGAACTTTTCTTAGGTGTGTATTTGTTCTACTTTCGGTGGCATGCTAAGAGCAAAAGCAAATAGGTAGGTTCTATTATAACCATATTTTTTTTTAACTTCACAATAACTTTGGTATTATAAGTGCAAATAGCTGCATGTGTGGACCTTGTCTATGAATTAGATATCAGATTTGCGTGGAAGGGCATAGTTCTACATTGCAAGAAGTCGTAGTAAAAACTAATTTTCTTTTCCCATCTAGGATTGTAATAAAAAAAGCAACGTATATGTCATTTGTGAAATGTGATGTTTGCAAATACATTTGCTATGGAAAGGGAAAGGAAAAATCATCACAAAAGATTACAGTAACTTGAAAGATTGGAGGTACTACAATAAACATTGCAAATATAGAATTCTGTAGACTATCTCATCCATGCGCCTTTAACTGCCGTCTTTACAGCAATGGCTCATGGAGCTGCCTTTTCACTCCTGCCTCATCTTCCTTCATCCAGTTCTGTATCTCAGTCTTTTTCTCTGACCTCTGTTCCTGAATGACTTGCTGTCAACTTGAATTTATCATGACAAAAAATAAACTCTTGACCCTTCCTATGTTTTCACAAGGAGCTCTAAAAAGCATATTAGCTTGATGTTAACTTAGAACATCTATATCTTCATCTGCAACAAGTTACAGCACATTTTTCTACTACAGATCCTCATTTGAAACACCAAAATCTGTTTTCCTATACTGTCCTCATTGTTCCAGCCACACAGAAAGAAAGACAAGACTCAATGGATGTTGTTTAATTAGGCCACAACTGTATTCACTGAACATATCTGGGAATACCCAACATAAATAGTTCAGTACAGTTCATCATTCCACCTATTTGGGAGCACTGCTTTTAGTCCGACCCTTTTTCAGCCTAGTACCAGCCAGCCTATTGCTGCGACCCCACAACCCTCCCCTCATATGAGTGCTAAGGAGGATTGGAAAAGGGGGGGGAATAGTTTCCCCACTGTACCTGATGTTAGGAACTCCCAATCCCCCTTTTCTGGCTTTGTTAGGGGATGACTCTTCCTAAATCCACTTCCAGCTCCTTTTTGTCTGGGAACCGTATCTCCTCTGTAACAGGTATATGCATTGTACACCTGCTATCTACTAAGTTGTGACATCCTGACCTAACCTCCTTACCTACCTCAACAAGTCCCTGAACTGCTGTGGGAAAGGTAAAAAAAATCCACCCTGCCTTGACCAACCTAGCAGTGTGGGGAAAAATTCCCAACCCAAAAGAAAAAAGGTGACTAGTGCAAGCCCACAGAGGATTAAAAAACACAGTCCCACTGATCCCATGGATGTGAGGGTGTGTGCTGCTGATCAGTGATTGATGAAAGAGAGAGTTCCTCTGAAATGCATAGGGTACAAATACCCTCTCCTCCCCCAGATGCACATGGTGAGTCAGTGCCCGCACCTAACCTAGTCACTTCTTGTGCCCCTTGGCTCCAGTCAGGTAAGTCTATCCACCTTTCCCCTCCCTTGTACCACAAATGTAGTAGGGACCCTTAAAGGAGCTCCATCCAAAGAAAAAATATCCAGACTTGAAATGTGACTCAAAAACCGACATAGTGGATTTCCATGTTTGCTGTATCTCAGTAATACCACCACATTTGGTCAGTTTACAAATAAAAATGTTTTTCAAAGTGCTAGTCATGCAAACTGAGCCTGAGATTTCTCAAACAGAGTTCTTTCCTTTTCACGAATTGTTAGTATATAGACCTGTTTGTTAGCCTGGAATAGAATTTTGGGTTTAACTTTTTAACACTTTTATATATTTACTAATATGTGTGAACAAAGACACTATGTGTTACATTTGCCCACAAGCAAATGGGGTGAAAAAAGTTAAAAGATAAAACTAAAGTGTTACAGGTTATGGTGGAAGTGTAATGTAGGAGCGTACACTAAAAGGCTGCCTGGCTTTTTTTTTTTTAAATGAAGGTTAAGCAACCAGTTGGGGGGGCAAAGGTGGTTGTGGGAGGCAGGCATAAAACACACTAAAAGCTAAAAAAAAGCCTGGCTTTGTCCAGAGCACAACCTTACTTTTTACCCCTTCCATGAAATACAAAAAAGGTGTAACAAAAACCCCAAACTCACGACCTTCCAAAACAAAACATAACCATAAGTTGTAAGGGGCGGGACTAGGGGCGTGCACTGCAGGTATATTTGGGCCTGCTAAGAAGGAGGAGGTGGGAATGAAAAAAGAACACCTGGGAACACAGGAAAGACTCTGCGGCATCAAAACTGGGAAGGGGAACATGGGGTAAAAGCTCTGCGGCATCAAAGTTGGAAATGGAATACTAAAAAAACAAACTCTGCCGGTGTGCAAAGCTATAAATATGCTTGCTTAACCCCAATAAACATCGCATTGCCTATGCTTCGAACTTCTGGTCTTCTGCTTTCTGTCTGCGTGACAAGAACCAGGGGTGAGGGTGAAGGAAAGGCCCTCTCACATGAATCAGCACCACCAGTAAAGATTCCGCAGCCCAAATTGTGTGTTTGGTTACATTAGTCTTTATGACATCACCATTCACTTTCAGCCAAGGACTTCCACCACTCTCTGATCACCCTCCCTCTTATTTCACTTGTAAAATGAAGAAACCTTTGTGCACATAACCAAAGATTAGGGACCCTGTAAGAATGGTGGAAGACAAAAGATTACAGTAGAACCTCCGAGTTAAGAACACCAGAGTTACAAACTGATTGGTCAACCACATACTTCGTTTGGAACAGGAAGTATGCAATCAAGCAGCACCAGAGACCAAAAAATAAAATAAAAACAAAAAACCAAATACAGTACAGTACTGTGTTAACCGTAAACTACTAAATATAAAGGAAAAGTTAAAAAATATATATATATTTGACAAGGAAACTGTGCCCGCAAGGGGGGGCCGTGATACCGGCGAAAGAATGACACTCAGTGCCTGAGAGTAAAAAGCAAGGCTTTACTGAGGGAAGAACTTACACTCCAAGCGGTGCGGGGAGCCTCTTGAGACGCGTGGAGGGGCTGCGGGGGATTCTGGCCCTCCGGGACAGCTGGCCAGGCAGGACTCCACTGAAGGGAGTCCACTGCAATGCTATATCCCTCCATGCTTATCTCAAGGTTACATGGGGCCAACAGCTGGCTACATTCATAAATTGTACTCATTATATAAGCTAACTTGTTTACGGACAAAAACTTGCTGAACTATACTAAACTACATTTTGGCAAGATCTGCCGGACAAGGTTCATTGCACGGCCTTCAACTGCACAGCCTGCATCTTCCGCTCGCATTCAGTCACATACTCGGTCCGCCACTTAGCTTCTCGCCAAGTTTCCGCAACCTTTCCCCTACAGAAACTGTTTCTGTGCTTGTTTCATTTAAATTGAGATGGTTAAAAGCAGGATTTTTCTTCTGCATAGTAAAGTTTCAAAGCTGTATTAAGTCAATGTTCCACTGAAAACTTTTGAAAGAGCAACCCTAACGTTTTGTTCAGAGTTACAAACATTTCAGAGTTATGACTAACCTCATTTCCCTAGGTGTTCCTAACTCTGAGGTTCTTCTCTATTACAAAATTATCAATACAGTGGTTTCCATATAAACAATCCTCTGCTTCAGAGTCCTTTGAAAGTGACCAGTTCCATCTCATTCCCAAGGCAGATCATCAGAACAGATTCCCTCACCCCAACAAGAAATGTGTGCCCCAATCTCGGATGAAGAGGTAATGATCAGTCCATGGAATGTATAACATATCTATCTAATTGCTCCACCTCCACTCCTGTTCCAAACCCTGGGTTAAGCATGTGCCTAGCTATATGAGTAGAGCCAATAACCACAAGAGATACTCCCGCTTGATGACACCAGCTTTGTACTTGATACTTCTTTGTACTAGAAGTACTTCACCAAAATATTTTACTGTCACTTGATAAATAAAATAATTGGTAATATTTCCCCTTAAAATAAAGCATTTATGCCCCAAAATCCAGATACTAAAAACAATTAATTAAAGACAAATCCTGGGTGGAGTTAAAGCCATTGTGTTGTGAAGGAAGATGAATTACTTTGTACTTGTTAAGAACAGTATGTTTGTTTCTTACGTGAGCAGTGAATGATTTATGATGTCCTTAACTATTCATTTTCTTGCTTTAAAGTGCTTGGGTTTGTAAATGATGTGGTACGTAACTACATTATTGTCACTTAGCAACCTTAACTGGTTTTTGAAGCAAAGCTTGTTTTTGTTTGTTTCTGGTAATTCACTTCATAGTCACAGACTGTGCATTTTTTCAAGAGTGCTTGGTGTCAGCAATTCTATTTATGGAACTCGAAATGAAACAGATTTGTAATACATTTTATTACTAACCCCGTGGAGTATTAGACAAAGCAGTACAAAATTGTGTAATAAAACGTAATTGCAGAACACCTAAACAGTAACAAATGTTTCATTTAGTTTCCTTTAAAAAAAAATAAAATCAAACTGTAAATCTTGCTTTTTCATAAACTTCCCGGAGATGCAAGATTTTACTCATCCAAGGCGAGCTGATTTTTGGAGAAGTGGAACTCCAGTTTCTGTGACCTGCCAGCTGTGCAAAAGGCAGCCAGTTCTTTCTCATCTCCAATATACCGGGGTCAGCACAAACTGCTACAAGGTTATACTGTGCCTGATGTTGCTTCATCTCTCAGAAGCAATTGGGATTTGTTCTTATGTGCAGACACACACTGAAGTCTACTCTGCCTACTGCTGTGTAGCATGGGAACCACAGAGAAGAACTCACTGTGCCAAGTGACAGTAAAGTGGTTGCCCAGTGGCTCGTTCAAGCTTATAACAGGTCTTTAATTCAGTGACTGTGCTGTATCTTTTGTTCTGTATCTTTTACTCCTCTACTACTGTATGTTGAAGCCCCCTTGAGTCAGAGTACCTTATTCATCACTATTCTTATGTAATTAATTCTCTGATTCAGACCCTCAACACTCTTAAAAGCAGGCAGGCATAAACAAATTATATTTTTTTAATTAAAAAAAAATGAGAGTTACCTTTAGTTACCTAGAGAAAAGAGAGAGATTATAGAGGGCTTGAAGAAGTTTTGATGAATCAGCTGAAAAGTGATTGGACAGCAGAGAGTAGTGTGCTGAATCTGTTAATGGTGGTTTTCCTATGGCTCTTTTATTTCTGCTCAGGAGGGTAATGAATGACCAGCAGGGGAAGATTCAACAGCTGTAGAAGGACAGCTGGGAGAGGTGGGTCACAGAGGTAGTGTGCCTGGGACCCTAGGAGGAACAGAATGTTGAAGGTGGTTGGGGATTGGTATGGGATTCATCAGGTTATAGGACCAAAAAAGCCTCCATCAATATCAAGGCAGCAGGTTTAACTGCTTAATCAGGAGCAGCATACAAATTCCTTTGGATCTGCCAGTCATACTGCCTCTGTTTGTTAATTGTTTATTTAATTTCCTCAGTTTTCCATCCAGTTGTAGACCCACCCACATTCCCTACCCCTATTCAGGGACCCATCTTGCAACAGCGTGCTGCATCAGGAAGTGCCGTCGCTTCTCAGTCTCAGAGCAGAGGAGCATGTGCCTCAAGAACCACAAGGGGAAGAGTTCTTACTTGAATTATTTTCTGATTCCCAAAAAGAAAAAGCAGTTGATGAGCCATTTTGGATCTGAAACAGTTAAAAATCGTCATCTGCAAGCTTAAGGGCATGGCTACACTTGCAGATGTAGAGTGCTGTGAGTTAAACCCGCCTTCGGAGAGTGCAGTAGGGAAAGCACTGCAGTCTGTTCACACTGACAGCTGCTTGCACACTGGCGTGGCCACATTTGCGGCACTTGAAGCAGCATTGGGAGCGGTGCGTTATGGGCAGCTAACCCAGCATGCAAGTGACTGCAATGTGCTTTTCAAATGGGGAGGGTGGAGTGTGACAGGTAGTGTGTTGTGTGTATGTGGGGGGATTGAAGTGGTTTTTTGGGGGGCTGAGAGCATGTCAGCATGCTGTCTTGTAAGTTCAGATAGCAACAGACCTTTCCCCCCGCCTCTCTCTCACACACAGCATTCCACAGTAATGGCTTGCATGCCGGCTGTCAGAAACAGAGCTTTGAAAGGGCATTTCTGCATTCCTACAGGAGTTCAAAACAATGACAAGAGTGGCCACTTGACTTAAGGGGATTATGGGACATTTCCGGAGGCCGATCAGAGCGCAGTAACCCAACACCTGGTTCACACTGACGCCCGTGCGTTGTAGCTAAGGCGCAGCAAACGTTATTCCTCTCACTGAGGTGGAGTACCAGCAGTGCTGTAGCTGCGGAGACAGAGCGCTCTACGTGCCTTGCCAGCGTGGATGGGGAGTGAGCTAGGGTGCCCGGGGCTCCTTTATTGCTCTGTAACTCGCAAGTGTAGCCAAGCCTTAAGTTTAGGATGGTGACTCTTGCCTCTCTAATGCTGTTCCATAATTGGTATGCAGCTCTCGACCTCCAGGACACTTATTTTCATGCTGCAGTTCCCCTGGCCCACAGAAGATATCTGAGGTTTCAAGTGGGCAATTGCCATTATTAGTACAGCGTGTTACCATTTGGCTTGTTGACAGGGTATGTACAAAATACCACGCAGTAGTGTCAGTTTACCTCAGGAAGCTAGAAGTCCAGGTGTGCCTATACTTAGATAACCAGCTCATTCATGGGGAATCACAACAGCATGTAGCAGACTTCATCCTAGTCTTGAAAGTAAACACAAAAAATATAGTTCATGGGAGCTATTCAGGACTCTGTGAGGAGATGGCTTATCTACCAACAGAGATTCCAAGCGGTGCTACACCAATCTACCTGTCTGTGGAGTCACTGCCTGACATCATTGAGAACTTGTTTCAGTCTGCTAGGCCACAGGGCTTCCTGAGCCTACCAGACTCAGGAAGCCCTGATAACTCAGCATACGAGATTTCACCTTCATGGCATGGTTAAAGTCTGCATATAAGCCAAATAAACATCAGCGGGACATGCTAGTCTGTGTTCCACCACACCTCCTATCCTGATAGTGGTGGATGGATCCAATGAAAGACTTCTAAGTCTTTCATGGAAGTGGAGAGGAGAATGGTAGTCCTTAGGTGACAGATGCCTCCACACTAAGATGACCTCCAAACACAAGGAATATGGACTCCTAAAGAGGGAAGATTCCATGTAAATCTCCTGGAGCTAAGAACTATTTGTTCAGCATGTGCATGATTTCTTCTTGTCCTAAAAGCTCTAACTGTACAAGTCATGATGGCAAGTACTAGTGCCATTTTTCATATAAACTGGAAAGGGGGAGCAAGATTCACTCTGCTATGTCAAGAGGCTGTTCATTTGGAACTTTTGCATCCATCATGAATGGTACATAAATAACATAATTTTAGCTATATTTCTCAAGTGGGGTCAAGTGCCTTAGAGCAGATTATTTCAAACAAAATGCCACATTTGTTTATCACTCTTTTTATAGAGTGCAAACCACTTATTTTAGTCTCTCTAGTTCACACCTGCCTCTGGGTCTATATAAAATCCTGGTCACATGGGCAGTGGGTCTCAAAGGCCAGAGAAGGCTGAGCCTTCCCGAACAACCTGCACAGTGCTGGATTAAGGTATAAAATAACTAAGCTACAGCTTAAATATAGGCTAATTTTTCTCAATACCTGTCTAGAGATTACCAGTCTTTTTTCTGGTAAATTCTCTCTCTCTTCCGCACCTATAGCTTGTTGTCACTCTGTGTGTCAGAGGTGTTTACTCGCTATTAGTTAGTGGTCCTGAGGGAGACAGAGGATGGAGAAGTGAATGTGAAGAGAGATGTCTGCCTAGAAAAAAGACTGGGATTTTCTGCTCGACGGTTTGGAGCACGCAAGATAGCATACTACCTATAATAAAATATTATGTAAATGTCATATATAGACTTATGAATCACATATCATATGCATAATACATTGTATTTTTGTAGTATGGCAAAAGAAATATCCCAACAATTCATTGTTTTGTAGCAAAAATTAAATTGGAATAAACATTTGTAAATATATTTTATATATAGTCTGGATAAACATTGTATTTCCCTAATAAAATTAATCAAATGTTTTTTTTTCATTTACTCATATGAAAAGAAGGATAATTTTCTTTATTCGTGGTGTTATTTATATATATATATATATATATATATATACACACACACACACAAACACACACACATATATATATACTCTCTTGTTTTCCTGTGAGAACATAGACAAAATAGCACTAATTTTCACCAAAATAGCGTGGTAAAATAACATAGGTTTTCAGCATATATATATCCAAGTGTGTGTGTACATATTAATAAAAATATTATTTGTTGTATAGATCAAAACTTTCTGCTACTAATTTTAGTACCAATATTAGGTAATTCAGCATAACCTTCTATAACAACAAAACAAATCAATTTATTGGAAAAATACAACCTGCATACAATTTTCTGATGGTTTGCTTATTACCTGGGTGTAATTCATATCAATATATAACTAATAGTTGAGCTTTAAGCTTGTGGGTTATCTGCCTCCTATATCTTCTATTGCCTCTTGTATCCTCTGTTGCCACCTTACATCCTCTAACAGTCTCATTGCATATTCAGACAAGGAATTCCACAATTTAGATGCCCCAACAGAGAACTCTTCTAGTAAATTGTATTATTTACTGTATTTTTTTTATTTTGTGTTTTTATATTGTATTGTTTATTGCTACTTTACGTACATATGCAATTAATTCAAAGAATTTGTCTAAAATTTATTTCTGTCATGTCATCATTACACATAGGGCTGCTGAAAATGAAGATTATTATTCTATTTTTACAACTTTGCCTTTGTATATATGCAAATCTAAAGCTTTCGTGTTTATATATTCAATGTCCTTTCTGTGAAAGTAATAATTCATTCTTTTTTATGGTTTGTGGCCTCTTACGCTTGACATAGCTTAGGGCAGTGGTGGGCAACCTGTGGCCTGCGGGCCGCACGCAGCCCATCAGGGTAATCTGCTGGAAGGCCGCCAGACAGTTTGTTTACATTTGCATGGCCGCAGGCAACTCCCAGTGGCCGTGGTTCACCGTTCTCGACCAATAAGAGCTGTGGGAAGCAGCATGGGAACGGTGAACCGTGGCCACTTGGAGCTCAGGGGGGCCATGCTGTGGTCGGTCAATGTCCGCAAAATGTCTCACAGCCCTCAATCAGCTTACCCTGATGGGCCGCAGGTTGCCCACCCCGTCCTAGGTCCTTGTATATATCAGACCTTTCAAAATCGTAAAGGGCCACGCCATGTGATGGAGGGTTGTGCTAGCCCTGAGGACCAATTGCTGTTAAGGGGACAGACCATCCTATCACACTACAAAATACATATTGCTAAATAACAACAAGGAGTCCGGTGGCACCTTAAAGACTAACAGATTTATTTGGGCATTAGCTTTTGTGGGTAAAAAACCACTTCTTCAGATGCATGGGCCCATGCATTCCTTGTTGTTTTTGTGGATACAGACCAACAC
The DNA here is from genome assembly GCF_002925995.2 of Terrapene triunguis. Taxonomy (NCBI): domain Eukaryota; kingdom Metazoa; phylum Chordata; order Testudines; family Emydidae; genus Terrapene; species Terrapene triunguis. The sequence continues at coordinate 36,743,060 of NW_020664393.1, forward strand.
GGCTACCCCCTGATATTGCTAAATGGAAGAGATGCCCAATTTGGGCACCAAAGCACCAGCTGTCACAGATCAAACACAGATTACAGATTTAGTGGACTATTTCCTTGATTTAAAGAACTCTGGAGTATCTGTGAGCCCCACTAAGCATTTATTTCAGCTCTCCACATTCCAATACATGGGCATTCAACATTCTCTAACTCCACAGTGGCCAAAAACTTTAAGGGACTTAAAGACTGAGAATTTACCCTCCAGTTAGACCTATCCCCTAAACCTATCCCTCCTGAGATCTAAATATTGTCCACCTTTTGAACCTTTGGCTTCATGTTCCCTGTTCCAATTTTCCATACAAACAACTTCTTTGGTGGCAATAACATCAAACAGTAAGGTGGGGAGGTACAAGCCTTGATTACAATGCCCCCATATATAACTTTTCATAAGGACAGTGTTTCATTGAGACCTCACCCAAAATGTCTGCCAGAAATATTATCTGATTTTCATTTAAATCTTGTTATTCACCATCCTATATATTTTTCCAAAGCCACATTTGAACAGGGGTGGGGCATTATTGCATACACTGGATGCCCTTGGAGTGCTTAGCAGAATCTATATTTAATGTTGGGAGCATCATCTTGTCTACAAAGTTCTGAGTTGGTTTATTTTCTGTGAATTGAAATAGACACTATAAATATACTCATCCACACTCTCTCTCCTTCTCTTTGTCTCATTGTGTTCTGGGTCCCCCTTATCATTGTTTCTGTTATTGCATATATAATAAAATATTTGAATACTCATTATAGACTTTTAAGGTATATCTATAGATATAAACTCCTAATTATGTTTCCATTTTTAGGAAAGTCTGTGATACACAAAATCTCTAAATTTGATAACTCCTTTATATTTTATAGTCACTAAGATTTCTGTGCGCACATCAGTTATATGCAATTAAGTATTAAAATTACACATGAGACTGTTCAATAGTTAACTTTTCTATTTGGGATAGAAATTGCTCTAATGTGTACACATTTCACCAGTGAAGTCATTAGAAACTTGTCATCTGCACATATTTTTTATCATTTTCACTGATTAATTTCCCTTTTTCATTTGTAATTTGTTTCTTCAAAAAAACTTCACCTCTTTCATTGTGTAATCACTTGTGATGCTAATGCTATTTCACACTGACTAACACGCCTCAGTGTCTTGAAAGATGAGTCAATCTATTGTAAGATTATTTCCAGATCATTGTATTCTTGAAATATACTGATTGTCGACCAGCTATATTAAATCTTGGACAAAGTAATGCCACATGGGCATTTTACATCAGAAAGATCATAAAAAATATCATCAAAAGACAATTCTGCTCTAGAAATTGGAAAAAAGGAGTAATGATAAAGGTCTGTTCTCCACAGGTTGTAATCAGCAATAGGCAAATACATAATCACAGAATGACTAATATGTAGAATCTCATTGTTGAAAAATTTCAGTGTTCTGACAAGTTAGATTGATATCTAACTGGATCTGATTGTTTGAAAATTATACCTAACAAAAGAAGGAATACAATATGCTGTGTGCATTAAATTACTAGAAGTTTGTAAATTAATTTTGAGGGCTGTTTTTCTATGTATTTTAATATAATGCATAATATTTATATTTTATTTTAATTTTGTGAAAAAAAATGAGTAGTCATGAAAGCTAACCATTAGTATCACTAGCTACAGCAGGCAGGCTATGTGTAAGCATCCATACATCTGCTAATGAACTTTTAGGCCTGACTGGTGACAGCTCTATTATTTCATTTCCTTGTCGCTACAGCATTAACTGCCAGCCATGGCAATTTTGTGATGTGGTCTGAACTTTTCAGCTGTGAGCTGAACCAAGGTTTGAAACTGAGTATCCAACTCTATAAGGCTAGAATATATAACAAGGCCAAGATTGTAAAAACTACATGCCTAAAGTTAAGCTTTGGAGTTGATATGTAGTCAGTTGGATAAGTAACCTGCTTTTCAAAAGTGCTAAACACCTACCAAAGTCATTGGGAGCTGCTGAATGCTCAGTACTTTTCAAAATCTTACATAGGAGCCTAAGGGATACTAAGGGGGTGAATTAAGGTTGAATAGGCAACCTTGATTTTGGCATTTCCTAACTTTTGAGTGTTTCACTGACCTTTTAACATAGTGTGAGTGTGTGTGTGTGTGTGTGTGTGTGTGTGTGTGTGTGTGTGTGTGTGTGTG
>NW_020664393.1:36745297-36844975 GCF_002925995.2 Terrapene triunguis
GTGTGTGTGTGTGTGTGTGTGTGTGTGTGTGTGTGTGTGTGTGTGTGAGAGAGAGAGATAATTACATATATTAAATGAAGGTGTAGTGTAATGAAACAGTGCTCTTTTATCTTGCTTCCTCCTTATCTACGATAATAATCACAGGATTAGGATGGTAGGCAGTGGAGGAAACCTGAAGTCTTTTTACAGCAGCATTTGACTGCCTGGCAGACATCTGAATTAGCTCCAGCTCTGTCATGTTGTCTGCATTGTGTCCTGGTAAATAACATTTTTTGGACTTTATTTGTTTGGAATCCACATATTTTGTCTGAAGCATAAATCAGGACTTGAATAATTGCCTTGCTTTGAACATTTGTGGGTGAAATATCATTATAAGAAAGGATTTCCCCTTTTGCTTTCAAATATTCTCTGGGGGAATTTTCTCACTACCCTAACACAATGAAGATCATTAAAAAAGTTAGCATTTGCTAATGGTTATCACATAATGGTCATGGAGATACAGCAGTATCTTCCAATTAAAATTGGGAAATAACTGTGTGGTACAGGTAAAAGTAATAGTGGCTGCCCTAACTACGTATATTCTGCTAAAGAGTCATATGTAGTCTGGCTCTATTTTTGAATCAGAAGTATATGGATGAAAGTTGTCTGCCAAGCAAGAATGCTATTACATTTAGACTAGTTCTGTGTATTTTGTGTAATAAGCAGGTGAAATGTTTCTTCTTTTCACAAACTAAGCATCAGTCTAATATTTTAGGACTTGACACTAATGGAGTTTTTGATGTTTAATTCACTATGGATGGGGAGAGGGATAGGTATACATATGACTAAGTTTCTTTCATATTTTAGAAATCGATTCTGCTTTTTCTAATGTTTGTGAATCTTCTCATGTACTTCTTGAACACAGTAGATTGTAGGTCTGCTACTAGCAGGTCAGGCTCTTGTACAAGATATGGACTGGCTGCAATTCTCCAATAAGATCCTTTAATTCACTGCTGGCTCTAGCTATTTCAAGCTCAGGTAAAGTATGTTACACACGGCACCAGCGAGCGGTAGAACATTATAATACAGTTTGGTCTTCCATTACCTCTCCCCCTTTAAGTTTTACATTCCTACCACTTATAACATTTACACTATCATGCTATCTTTAAAGTTTAGTACAGATCAGTCCGTTAATGCCTCTGAATCATACTGCTTTTCTAATTACAAGACTCAAACATGTAACAGTTTGGTCTTCTGGATGTTCATTAGTTGTAGTGACTATCTGGTCAGTTTGGAATCTGAGTTCTCTCTCTTTCTGCACCTGCCATCTATACAGTTTGCTCTGTTGATTGTTCTCTCTTATGAACAAACTGAAAATATCAACAGTTTCTGTTGAACTCTCTGCTCTCAGTCTCAATCATATGTGATCTGGGTGATAAATTATTTTTCTTTGTGACATCTGGAGTTGTCCATTCTTTTCCTCCACACAGTTTGACACAAACACGGTCACCAGGTTCTAGACCCAGCAATTCTCTAACTGAATGACATGTGTTGTTAAAGCATCTGTAAGCTCTCTTTACCCTTTTGTCTGATTTGGCTATAGTCTTCATATCTGGCCTCTTTGGGGATAGGCTCTTTTCCAAAGATGGACCCGTAGTTCTAAGTTGTCTTTTCAACAGGAGTTATGCTTGACTATATCCAGTAGCTGCCATTGTTGTATATCTGTAGTTCAGAATGGATCTTGCTACTGTAGAAGTTTGTTGATCATCTGTACAGTTCTCCTAGCTTCTCCGTTCTTTTGTGGGCAACGTGGGCTGCTAATAATATGATCAAAATCATATTTTGTTTAGAATGACTTAAATTCTGCTTTGGTGAATTGTGGCACATTGTCCATCACTAGTTGTTCAGGAATACCACAACGAGCAAAAGTACACTTCAGTTTCTCGATAACACTGAAACGTGTTATGTCTTTCAAGTACATTATTTCTATGTATCTGGAAAAAAATAGTCCACAATGATGAGATAATGATGTCTTCTGAATTTGCATAAATCTTCATCTAGTCTCTTCCAAGGTCTGTCCGGTAGAGGTGCTGTTATTCTGCATAGTTCAGCATTGTCTCTTATGGTTATTTGTACTGGAAGTCCTTTTAAAGTCCAATATCATCAATTATTCCTTTGAGTTCTTCCACCTTTCTTACTACACCCATCATGGCTTCCATGCAGTGGCTGGGAAGGTTCTTGGCCTTTTATCCTTTGATCACATGCAATCTGAATGCAAAATTTGTGTCTTTGTAAATGGAATATCTCCAAGGCTAGTCAGGGCTGTGTTAGGTGATTTCAGTTCCATGAGGGTTCAAAGTGACTGTAAGTCCTTCCTGATATGACTGTCATGTCTACTCCTGAGACAATTTTACAGTCAATGATCTTTCCATGAATTCTGAGTTTCACCCTCCAGGCAGGCTTTGTGTCATCACACATAATAGATCCCAGAAACAATTGCTCTTGAAAGTCTGTAATCATAGTCAGCTCCCTGTCTGCTGTAGTATGGCAAACAGCTGTAAAATGTGTATATTTTGTTCATTTATTATATCTTGCATCTTTGGCAGGACATACATCTCTTGGGCTATGAATTTTCCTACATCTTGTACCTTTAGTCTGAAACCTTTGTAGTTAGCCTGGGAGTTATCTCTTCTTGCCTCATGGATTTCATAAATCAGATTTCTCTGAGGAATAAAGTATGCACCAAACTTAGCCAGAGCTCTGCCATAGTCATCTTAGTGACTGTCTTCAGTAAAGATAAAACATAAAGATATGCTTTCCCTGTTTCCCCATAGCATAAATTAAGAGGATCCCTGACTGTCTCCAGTTTCCTCATGGACTTCAATAACAATGCAAAGTCTTACAAAATGCTGCTTCCAGTCTGTCCATTGTGAAGGTTTGTCAAAGCTGAAGTTCTCTGGGTCATTGAAGAGTGGCATGTTGATCAAATCCTGCAACCTTTGTTGTTGCTGTATGCTCTAATAAATTTGTTAGTCTCTAAGGTGCCACAAGTACTCCTGTTATTTTTGCGGATACAGACTAACACGGCTGCTACTCTGAAACTTGTTTTCTTCTGTTTGCAACCGTCATTACTCTTTTCCTTCTGTTTCTGTTCTCCTCTGGCACCAGTTAGGCTGCCTTTACTTCTGACACTGGCATGTGCTTCTTGTACACAGTGGTTTGCAGGGCCGCTACTAGCTTGTCTGGCTCTTGTACCAGATATGAACTGAGTACAGAGGTTCCTTTATAGAGAGATAAAGGATATGTGTCCTCCATAAGATCCTTTAATACCCTGCTGGCTCTACCTATTACCAGCTCAAATAAAGTATGTTATCCATGAAGCCACATAGTGGCTGAACATTATAATACAGTTTGGCATTTCATTACATGCCGAACTATTGTTAGTGACAAGTGGATGAATACAGTAGCCCAGTTGTTATACATACCAGACAGCAAAAATAATTACTTTCCTGATTCAATTGATGATATTTCCGTATTATGTGCCACTCGTACATTAACTTTTTATTTCTGATTTTTGCATATAAGTAGAATGCAGAAATACAAAACTGGATAGCAACTGCCTACCAGTAAAGAAAACAGACAGGTAACATTCAAATAGAACTAACCACCCAATTTGCTGCCATACTATGGTAACTATGTGTTCTGTGCCACATTGGCTAGTAAATGATCTTAAAAACCCCTATTTACATTTTTATATTGCCAGCTACTTTCTATCATTATTATTACTAAATTTGCAAATAGATATTTATAACCTATAAAATTAAAGGACCACATCTTGCTATATTTTTTACAAAGAACTTCCCATTGATTCTGATTGTGAATTAGACACATCATAGGCAAGATATGGCCAAAGACATGAGGAAACTAATACGCAAAACAAAGGGGACCTAGAGTAGCCTGTCAGTTATGGTGCCTGAAGGAGGACAAGCCAGTATAACTAGGAAAGATTAAGTATCAAAGGGGTAGCCGTGTTAGTCTGGATCTGTAGAAGCAGCAAAGAGTCCTGTGGCACCTTATAGACTAACAGGAAAGGTTAGGACTTGGTGGGAAGTAGTAGTTCCATCCATATTCCCTTTGCTGCCCCTGAGCCTGTGAAGGCACTCTGCCAAAACTCCTTGAGGCTTGAACTCCACAGGTTGAGAGGCAGATTCTGGTGGTGGAAAGGGTCTGGGGATGAAAGTGAAGGAAGGCTACAGTATCTCTTTCTAGAGACCAGCTGAATATTTGAGAAGATTTCTTTGTGGATATTACTGTAGTCCAATAAGATTGATTCTGAAACTTGACCTGTCTGCCAAACTGAGCCTAAATCAACCATTCTTTGATCCATCAAGATAATGCGCATGCTGTACTTCACCAGACATATATAAAGGGGAAATATACAGGGTTTAAGTCACTTTCCAGTTATTTGCAAACACATTTTCACAATGGACAATATTAAGCTTGTTTGAATCTTCTGGGGAAGGGATAGTTCTGAAGGAAATCTTGAACCACAGGTCTTTTTAGTTTAGCTTGTAAATAAAATTATTATAGGTCAGTGCTCATAACTGAGAACCTTGTAATAATAGGATCTAAAGAAGGGAGTATAAAGCAGTACATCTTTAACTTTTTTTTTGTTTGCTTGCCCCAATACCTGAGCATTCTTTTATCTGTTGTGACAATGTTCCTCCTCTATCTTGGTGGGCCCTGCGCTTATTGGCAGATTTTCTTGCCTCAGAGATTCACCATGTGGGTTGGGGAACAGCCCAGAGACCTTCCCCTCTGGAAGAACCCACAGTCCAGGTCAATTGGGAGGTTTGGGGGGAACCCGGGCCCACCCTCTACTCCAGGTTCCAGCCCAGGGCCCTGTGGACTGCAGCTGTCTATAGTGCCTCCTGTAACAGCTGCATGACAGCTACAACTCCCTGGGCTACTTCCCCATGGCCTCCTCCAAACACCTTCCTTATTCTCACCACAGGACCTTCCTCCTGGTATCTGATAATTCTTGTGCTCCTCAGTCCTCCAGCAGCACTCCCTCTCACTCTCAGCTCCTTGCACCTCTTCCTCCCAGCTCCTCACACTCACACCACAAACTGAAGTGAGCTCCTTTTAAAACCCAGGTGCCCTGATTAGCCTGCCTTAATTGATTCTAGCAGCTTCTTCTTAATTGGCTCCAGGTGTCCTAATTAGCCTGCCTGCCTTAACTGGTTCTAACAGGTTCCTGATTACTCTAGTGCAGCCCCTGCTCTGGTCACTCAGGGAACAGAAAACTACTCATCCAGTGACCAGTATATTTGCCCTCTACCAGACTCCTATACCCCACTGGTCTGGGTCTGTCACACTGTGTATAAAAGAGGTATATACTCTTTACAGTGCTTGTGTAGTAGAAGAACTATGTAAAGCTTCATCACAGAGTTAATATATTTTCCCATCTAGATGTGGAAAAATTAAAACCTTTGATCTTAGAAGTATAAAACACATTTATGCAGTGATTTGCAATATTTTGGAGGGTTATTTTTAAAATGCTATAGTGTATTTTTCGCTTCGGTGTAGTTAATATTAATACATTCAGAAATGCAGCCTTCATCTTAATTTTTCATATCTATACAGTGCATGATGAACAGTAGAGTATGTATGTATGTTTTCTTTCCTTTTTGTCTTTACAGAAATCCCAGTACTTCCTTTCACCTCCCAATCCTCTGTTGTCTTGAACTGTGAAATATTAAAGATGCATCAGCATAACATTCACTCAATTATCTTTCTTTGTTTGTGCTGCCAGCATTCTGATTTGCAAATAATCAGATACATCTTCTTCCTCATCATTTTATTTACTTTATTTTGTACTGCCCAACCATCTGTCACATTGACAGTATTAATATGTGCTGCTTCTCTTAAATGGTCTCCATTGTTTAATGTCATATTTTTTATTTTATTTTTTGCTTAAAGTAGATTTTTATAGTAAGACTGGAGCGCTTCAGAGTGTGGAGATTGGTGTTGGTTTTGTTCCATTATATGGTTTGTTTTTGTTAAAATGTTTACAACCCAGTTGACAGACATTTTAGCTTCACCCTAAATCAAATCTAAGGCCTGGTCCACACTAACCCCCCACTTCGAACTAAGGTACGCAAATTCAGCTATGTTAATAACGTAGCTGAATTTGAAGTACCTTAGTTCGAACTTACCGCGGGTCCAGACGCGGCAGGCAGGCTCCCCCGTCGATGCCGCGTACTCCTCTCGCCGAGCTGGAGTGCCGGCGTCGACGGAGAGCACTTCCGGGATCGATTTATCGCGTCTAGACAAGACGCGATAAATCGATCCCAGAAGATCGATTGCTTACGGCCGGACCAGGAAGTAAGTGTAGACCTGCCCTTAGTTTATTTGGGGAAGATACATTACAACTGGAACTCTGCTAGTTTTGAATGAGCCAAGCATGTCTAGAATTGTGCTCTCTATGAAGTTTAGATTACCCTGGTATAGTATTGTACTACTTGAGATATCCCCACAAAAATGTTCCAAATGGCTTGATACTGCCTGAAGAAGTACAGTTTAATCCTGCTTTCATACATTTGAATGACCTTAGTAGGTCAGACCAATGGTCCATCTAGCCCAGTATCCTATCTTCTGATAGTGACCAGTGCCGAATGCTTCAGAGGGAATGAACAGAACAGGCCAATTTTGAGTGATCCTTCCCCTGTCATCCAGTCCCAGCTTCTGTCAATGACTAATCTTCCATTCACGTAACTGGTGAAAGATCAGGCTCCTATATAACAAAGAGGGATTATAAACAAGTTTCCTGATTGGCTTTCTGACCATTTGCACAGTATTTGGCTATAAATTTTACTTATATCATGTACGATATAAGGACTTTGTGTTAATATGTGTTCTTTATAATCATTATTGTATTACTTATAAGGTTTGTCTGCACTCCAAATGAAGGTGTGATTGTAGTGTGGATAAGCACAGTGGTGCTAACTTTAATCCAGCTAGCTCGGATAACAATAGTAGTGAAGATGTGGCGATACAAACCTATTGTAAATGCACTGAAGTTTATGTTGATGTGTCTTTGCTACTATGGTTACCCATGTTAGCTAGATTAAAACTAGTGTGATTATGGATATGTCTACACTTCAAACTTGGGTTTCATTCCCAGCTCGAAGAAATATACTCATGCTAGTTCTCATCAAGCTAACACATTAAAAGTAGAATGTAGCCACAGCAGTGCAAGCAGTAGCAGGGGCTAGCTACACCCTGAGTGCATACTTAGCATCTCTGACAGGCATGCACTTGCTCACTAGCTGGCTGAGAACTAGTGAGAATATGTTTCAGAGGGGTAGCCATGTTAGTCTGTATCAGTAAAAACAACAAGGAGTCCCTGTGTCACCTTAGAGAGTAACAAATTTATTTGGGCATAAGCTTTCATGGGATATAACCCACTTAATCAGATGCATGGAGTGGAAAATACAGTAATCAGGTATAAATATACAGCACATGAAAAGATGGGGGGTGGCCTTACCAAGTGGGGGGTCAGTGCTAACGAGGCCAATTCAATTAGGGTGGAAGTGGCCCATTCCCAACAGTTGACAAGAAGGGGTAAATATCAATACAGGGAAAATTACTTTTTGTAGTGTTAACAAGGCCATTTCAATCAAAGTGGATGTGGCCCATTCCCAGCAGTTGACAAGAAGGTGTGAGTATCAACAGAAGGGAAATTATTTTTTGTAGTGACCCAGCCACTCACAGTCTTTATTCAGGCCTAATTTGATGGTGCCAAGTTTGCAAATTAATTCCAGTTCTGCAGTTTCTCGTTGAAGTCTGTTTTTGAAGGTTTTTTGTTGAAGAATGGTGACTTTTAAGTCTGTTATTAAGTGTCCAGGGAGACTGAAGTGCTCTCCTACTGGTTTTTGAATGTTACAATTCTTGATATCTGATTTGGGTCCATTATTCTTTTGCATAGAGACTGTCCAGTTTGGTTAATGTACATGGCAGAGGGGCATTGCTGGCACATGATGGCATATGTCACATTGGTAGATGTGCAGGTGAACGAGCCCTTGATGGTGTGGCTGATGTGGTTGGGTCCTATAATGGTGTCCCTTGAATAGATATGCGGACAGAGTTGGCAATGGGGTTTGTTGCAGGAGTTGGTTCCGGGGTTAGTGTTTCTGTTGTATGGTGTGTAGTTGCTGGTAAGTATTTGCTTCAGGTTGGGGGGCTGTCTGTAAGCGAGGACTGGCCTGTCTCCCAAGGTCTGTGGGAGTGACCTACAGGATAGGTTATAGATCCTTGATGATACGCTGGAGAGGTTTTAGCTGGGGGCTCAAAAGATTGTCTCTTTCACCAACAGAAGTTGGTTCAATACAAGATATTACCTCACCCAGCTTATCTCTCTAGTATTGCTCACTGTCTGTTCAGCCTTTGTGTTCATCCACAAAACTGGTTCCCAATATTTTTTCCATTTTCCTATTTTTCCCATAACACTTTTGCACACTAGCAACTGTGTGTTCCCTCGATAATGTTGGTGATACCTAACTGCTACAACTTCTGAAGGAACCTGATTGCGCAGCATAGTTATTTGGCATCTCTTCTGTAGTATTTCAGTGATTAGCTTTCCCTCTAGATGTGCAGTAGCTGCTGTCCATTTTTTAATTGATTATTTTAAAAATAAGTCTCCTTGGGCAGCTGATAAAAGCCAAAATTCTCCTATTCCACATTTTCTAAGCATACAAACCGTATTTACATACTCAGAGTTAAATCCTTCCAATTACAGTGGTGACAGACACATTGCATATGGTACAGGGGAACACGCTTGATCTTATTGTCTTTATCTTTTTGGGGGAGAAAGGAGAGATTGCCTTCAATACATTTTTATAATGTAGTTTCCAAATCATCTGAAATACAGAGCTTCAATTAACAGTTACCTAATGGACACAATGATGAGGCTGGGGATGTTTAATTCTTTGTTCCCAGTTAATAGTTTCCCCAAAATTATGCTGTCAGAAGACCCAGACCAGAGGCTTGTGCAGTGTCAGGTTTAAAGACCATTAGCTTAGATATCAAATGTGAGTGTTACTTATTAAAGGGCCATTCCTTCCACTAACCCTGATAAGGACTGTTTTTAACTAGATAGCTAGATTGATAGATAGATATCTCCAAAAGACTGATAAATAATAACAGTCCTGAATGGACATAACTTCCAATTAGTACACAGACATATATGAATCATAAAGGTTTATAGTGGACAGTCTTTACTCCCCAGTCAAAAAAGAAAGATGAATGAAGACCAAAATGAATGGACACCATTAGGGACAGAATCTCAGCTGGTGAAAATGAAGCCAATGAAGCTATGACAATTTATACCATCTGAGGATCGGCCCCAGCTGTGTGCCCAATCCCACCTGCAATATGCTATCAGCCCTGTAATTGGAAGGAATAACCTACAAGCACATGCTCTCTTTCCTGAAAAGTTAATCTGATTGGGTGGCTATTTCTAGGTGCTTTATAATAGTCTTTACAGAATTTCTACAGTATATATAAAAGAAGTTTCTTATACCTTTGAAGGTTCAGATAAGATATGTGTGCAGAACTTTTTTTATATCTCTGACTGCTGCAAGGCTGATCCTTTGGCTACTGCTCTCAATGGCACCACCCTAGTAAAGATAAAGTTAAGTATTTGAATGATGGCCTCTCTACGTTTTAATTCTTTTCATGATGTTTATGGAGAAGCTAACTGAATCAGCGTATGTTCAGGTGCTCTTTTTAATCCTTATTTACAGAGATCTAATCCATAGTTGAATGGATTATTTACTTTCCCTTGAAGAAGCTAATCTCAGTAACTGGTGTTGGGCATATCATAGATGTCAAGTGATGTATAATATTCTGTAGTGTTAATCTCAATTGAATCAGTTGCAGCTTCAAACCTTGAGATGACTTTCACACTTTTATACCTGCATGAGCAACTTGAATCATCCCAGTGCTTTGTTGTTTTGGATTTCTTTTTCTTGTAGGTTATCTAGAAAAACTGCTTAAAACTTTACAAATATGATCTGGATTTTGAGGTGATGGGGCTTCATGCTGATTAAGATTCTAACTAGTAACATTTCATGATCCAGAACTTTTAGATGGTGAAATTCACCTTCATATAGTACATTTACATTCAGGATAACACTTACTCTAGGTTAAAATTTGAATTGTAACTCATGAATTTTTCTATACCTTTACTTCCATTAACAGCATTGAAATATGTCTTATCAATTTAATCCTTTTGCTGCAGAGTTGCAATAGATGAAATCATGTTACTGTCTCTCATAGCCTGGGATTCTCTATTTTATTTAATTGTACATTCTACTTTATAATTTAAGAGTGAATTTCGGCAGACTAAACATTTCTAGAGTGTTTTCTTGTAATGAATTATAACAAACTTCAGTAGTACTACGATGGGATATAATTGAGAGCAAAAGGTGGCTTTTTATTTACTCTCTTATAACAATATTTTATAAGACAATGTTTTAGGAAACTGAGGATGAATTGTAGTGTCTACTAGAGATTTTCAGGATTGTCCTTTACACACTACATAGTATATGCAGTTTTAACATTAGCCTTTATCCTCCACCACAGAGTTTAGTGGTACTTACCATTGGAGTCAAAGAGACTAGGTTTGATCCCATTGGAATGAATCCAACCTCAGCTGGTGGGCATGTGAGAGCAAACCAGTAGGAGTAAGCAGTATCCTGCATAAACTATTCCTCTCATAAGAATCAAAAAAAGACATTTAAGATAGTGGCCAAGATTTTCAAAAGTAAATAGTGATTTTAGGTACCCAATTTAAGGTGCCTTAAAGGGATCTGATTTTCAGACGATGAGATCGCAGCACTTTCTGAAAATAATGCCCCTTTAAGATAACTCACATTGATCACCTGAAATTACTAGTTGCTTTTGAAAATCTTGGCCAGTGTTCCTAGGGAGATGGAGAAACTATCCCAATATATGTGGGATCCTGATAAGAATAACTAACCATAATTAAATAATATTCTTTTGATTTATCCTATAACTGCATTCTTTGCCTTAATTAATCAAAATCTGACAAAATAGAAATCCACTGTGCAGGGGTTCATCACACTGCCATTGTAGTAATATGGTAATAAGCCTATGCTGCTTTTACCAGGCAATCCTGATGCATTTTTCATCATAAATCCATGACTTTTGGCCTCGTAAAATTGAGACATAATTTCTAAGTATCTTAAGAATATCATGCCAGAGGTTGTGTTTTAATGTGTGATCCGGAAATTTTGTTGGACATTCTTTGTAATGCATAGAGTTGTCTTATTAATGATCCCTGTGCTTGTAAGAGCCCCAGACAACACATTTGCCTTTACTCGGAGTTTTCTTATCTTTTTATTTTTTGATCCTTTACCCAATGTTATCAGGGTTAAATTATGTTTATATGAGTGAAAATATTTTTCCAGAGAATTCAGTAGCAACAGCACTTTCACCTCCTACATTGGGAGACTGTTTCCCAATATAACAGAAACGTTGTTACAAAATTAATTATTCAAACTTACATTTTCAGATGTCCAAGAAAGGGGTTGGTACTGCATATACAATCAAAATGCAACTAAAAATCTAATGCAGCATATCAAAATAGAGACTGATGGCTGGATTTATAGTCCATTTTCCTCTCTTTTGGAGCTGCCAAAATGTATTTAATTGCATATAAGCATTACTGTAGTAAACAAGACTGTAATATCGAAGTAGAGACTAATATTATCAACCTCAACGTAGTGCAATATATATATTAAGATGAAATATCTTAACAAAAATGTCTTAATTATAAATTGCTGGAAGATGAACAAAAAGAAAATGCCACCTGTTTTAAAATCTGATAATTTATTAATGATTGTGCTGAAAATTTATAATGAGTCTGTCATAAATACAAAATAGTCAAGTTTTCACTAAGAGTTATGAGCTGCTGTGAGCGGCCCCTCCAGTGCAATTGTTTTTTATATTTGTCACCAGACTGGATCACACTGCAGGGTTTCTTTTGGTTTTGTTTTTTGTTTTTCATTGTACAGAGAAGCCCAAATCTATTTGCTTTCAATCAAAAGGCTAGTGTATGTGTTGCTTAAACTAATATTATATTAGTGTTTCAAAACATGATCGCTTCACTGTGATGAGATTGATTATTCATCTTTTACAATTATTTTGATTGTATATGTAATTAGTTTATGAAATGGATTGCAGGCAAATATGCTTTAGTGTATGAACTATGTTAAAGAAAATATGATCTTGTGAATCTCCAGGTTAGCTGATGTACACTAGCCACACAGCCCAAAAATTTGAAGATTGAATCTCTAAAAACAAATATTACTTTTGATATTTACCAATTTAAGATCTTTATCCTAAAAAAAAGATCTATACAAACTATCAAATATCTATGTTAAATTTAAACATATTTAATTTCCCTTTTTCTTCAAAGAAACACAAATGTGTTGGAATCCAAATTAACTTCATCCTGTATGAAAAGCATTCACACTCCTTTATAATTGCACGAGGGTTCTTTTTCTCAGACACAATGGGGCTTTGTGATTTTTCAGTTGCTGTGCCATGGGGATATACCTAATGGGATCACTGTACAAAAGGAAATAAAATCAGCTACCTAAGCTTTGCATGCACGCCTCGGAAAAGCTTAGAGATGTGTAAAACTGTCAAGCTAATAATGCAATATATGCTGAAAAATTCAAGTCAGATTATATTTTTAAAATACAAACCCCAAAGCAAGTGGATGGAAAGAGGAAGAAAAAGAAGGAATGGGCATCATAAATAATAGAACACTATTTAGCTGTTAATTTGAAATACTCTGTAATGAGTATTTAATGAGAAGTGAGCCCAGATCCAGTGTTACAAAAGCTATAATCTTAACTTTTGGAATAGGGTGGTATTAGGGCTGCCAAACAATTAAAAAATTAATTGTGATTAATCATGATATAAAAAAATTAAATCTCGATTAATCACAGTTTTAATCGCACAGTTAAATTATTTATTTAAATATGTTTGGCTGTTTTGTACATTTTCAAATATATTGATTACAACACAGAATACAAAGTGTACAGTGCTCAGTTTATATTATTTTTATTACAAATATTTGCACTATAAAAAAGAAACAAAAGAAATAGTATTTTTCAATTCACCTCATACAAGTACTGTAGTGCAATCTCTTAATCATGAAAGTGCAATTTACAAATGTAGAATTATTTTTTTACATAACTGCACTCAAAAACAAAACAAAATGTAAAACTTTAGAGCCTACAAATCCACTCAGTCCTCCTTCTTGTTCAGCCAATCGCTAAGACAAACAAGTTTGTTTACATTTACTGGAGATAATGCTGCCTGCTTATTTACAATGTCACCTGAAAGTGAGAACAGGAGTTCGCATGGCACTGTTGTGCCAGTGTTGCAACGTAATTATGTGTCAGATATGCTAAACATTATTATGCCCCTTCATGCTTCAGCCAACATTCCAGAGGACATGCTTTCCATGCTGATGACAGGTTCTGCTCCGTAACGATCCCAAAACAGTGCAGACCGATGCCCGTTCATTTTCATCATCTGAGTCAGATGCCATCAACAGAAGATTGATTTTCTTTATTGCTGATTTGGGTTCTGAACTTTCCAAATCAGAGTGTTGCTCTTTTAATACTTCTGAAAGCATGTTCTACACCTAATCCCTCTCAGATGTTGGAAGGCACTTCAGATTCTTAAACCTTGGGTCAAATGCTGTAACCAACTTTAGAAATCTCATATTGGTACCTTCTTTGTGTTTTGCCAAATTTGCAATGAAAGTGTTTTTAAATCAAATAACATATGCTGGGTTGTCATCCATAACAAGAAATATATGGCAGAATGCTGGTAAAACCATGGAGCAGGAGATATACGATTCCCCCCAAGTAGTTCAATCGCAAATTTAATTAATGCATTATTTTTTTAACGAGTGTCATCAGCATGGACGTTATACAGGTGTAACCAAGAGCAATGCAAAGTATTGAGGTTGTCTTAGTAATTTTAACAAGCCTTTCTTTGCACGTACTGTATATAAAGAAGTACATTACAAATTTGCCTCAAAAACTTTATGTACTGGTGGATATCAGTCCACATTAACTAAGGTGAAGGTTCTAACATATTTTTTTTAAAGCAGCCAACATTTGTATATGCAATCAAAACATACACAGTTACATTAGATAAGATAGAAAAGTATCAGATATAAACCCTCATACTTCAAGATATCATGGTTGTGTCTACACTGCAGCTGGGAGTGTGCCTTCCACCCAGGTACAAATACTCACTTGCACACTAAAAATAGCAGCAACATGGGGGGCAGTTTGGGCTAGCCACTTGAGTCCAAACCCGCCCAACTCACTGTGTCTGAGGTTGGGTGGCTAGCCCCAGCCACCACACATGCCACTATGTCCACACTGCTATTTTTTCACACTAGCACCAGTGGACCTAGCACGAGTCTGTATGCTCAGGATGAGAGGCTCATTCCCAGCTGCAATGTAGACCTACGCGTCCCAAATAAACCAATAACTGATACGGAATACGAAGAAAACATCTCCTATGTTAAAGTAGCTCCAGAGTTGTCTGTTGTTGGGTTTCTTTCACTATTGTTCTGAATCATCTGATACTGGCTATTGTTGGAGACAGGAAACTGTACTACATGGACCACTAGTATCATCCAGTATGATGCTTTCTAGGTTCTAAATGCAAAATTCTTTTCTGCTCACTAGCATTTCTACAGCAATAAAACACCACAATCAGCAGTATACGACCATTTCTAAAAAATGTCCTATATACCCGAAAGGGGAAAACAGAACCACAAAGCAATGGTAAGGCACTCACATACCACAGTGATGGTTCATGGTATAAATAACTACATAACAGATATGTATAAATGCACTAAAGTGGGTTATCTTTCCAAGTTTCTAAGATTTTTGAAGGGCAGAAGAAACAAATGACCTGTTCCAGATCATTGGTCTGCATAGTAGGTGTGATCAATATTCATCAGTGTGACATTTTCTTTTCTCCCTGCTTTAATTCTAACTGCTGGCTAACTCAGATATACAACAAGGGTGCTTTATAATAGATGTCACTCTCACTCTGGGAATTAACCAAAAATGAAAATACATTCCTTATCCCTAAAGACGTTACTAGACTCACTCCTCTATATTTATTAAGCTATGTGCATTAAGATTGCAATGAGATAAAAGTTTCTAAATATGGGAAATGTGTATGCCATTAAAAAAAATGGGAAGAACTGCTTACTAATTCTTAAAATCCGTTGCAGAGTCTGACAGCTTTCATTCCTATTACATTTTTGATGAGAACAGCATAAAAATTTTTATTCAATCAAAGATATAATAAAAAATGTATTCTATTTAAGTAAGATACTCTCCAACTCCCTTATATTTTGCTACTTCTACTATTCTGCCCCTAATTTCTAGTCTAATATATAAGAGTAATATTAGAAATTATGCAAAAACATCAGGATGAGAAATACCTTTATAAATATGTATATATTTTTACATCTAGTTAATTTCATCATTCATTGCAGATGCACTATGCAGATTTCTGCTTGTGACTCTCAGTAGCTATCCATAACTTTGCCCTTCCAATTTATTTAATGGATAACGCTCTTTTAAGTAGAGTACCAGTGATTCCCAAACTACAGTACGTGTTTGTTTTTTAAGTGTGAATGAATTTCATTTAGAGATTAGTTCAGGACCACTAGATCTCATTCCATTACTAATGTATCATGTTTGAACCCAGACTTCTAGAGATGAAAATCTGGTGCCAATAACCCACTGTTTCATGTATCCATTTAAGATGTTTCTTTTGGTATACTGAACACAGTCACCTTTGTATTTTGAGTGTTTTAAGCACTGTAGTACTCTGAAAGTTTTCTAAATACATGGATCAAATGCTACCGGTAGGATACAAACTGATAATGTTAGTTTCCACTGGGACTGGAATGGGATCTGTCAGTTTCACCCTTGGACTACGAAAATAGTGTCTAGTGCTACTGCATTAAGAAACAGGGAGGCATAAAATAACTCATTTTAAAGACTTGGTACAGCATATGTGCTTATGAAAGGTGCCAGACTGACTGTGCTGGAGACTGAAGTCCCCTGTTTGACCACCAACAGAGAGAATGCAGTGTCAGCAGAGGCCCTCCACACTGCCATACCAATAAACCACTATCTCTTGACATGGAGAAGCCGTGTTACTGTGAGTGGATGGTTAGATCCCCACTGCCTATGAGAACCGTGGCTTCTGTGATGAGAATGCCAAAAAGAGTTGTCAGCTGTGATGTTTTGGTTTGTTGTAATACAGACATCTGTGCACTCAGTGAACTGAGGTCCTTATCACAAAAAATCATTAATGACTTTCAATGATAACCACTTTGTCACTACTAACTTGGAACAAATTTTAAATGAGGAACTTAGACTTAAAGGCTCCATATCTTGTTTTCAATCCTCTGATCTATCCAGATCCCTAGCTAGGTTAATAAGAGGTATGGTTCCACAGTTCAACTTCATAAAGGAGCAGGAATGAAAAGCAACCTGCTGGTAAGCTCATTCATGAAGATACATCTTCAGGGTAAGCAGGGCATTTATTTATTTATTTATTTATTGAAGTTAATTTCCTGTGTAGACATCTATCTGCCGCAAAGCACCCTTGTTGTAACTAAAAGTTATCTTGAACTTGAAATTAAATCAACTGAGAAAGAAATTTCATTCTTGATTAATATTGATCATCAGTGTGGCATTTTCATGACTGGATGTAGGTTTCTAGTCCTCTTTCTTACTTATCAAAGTAAACACCTTTCAAACATTATCACCCTCTTTATTTCTTTATCTGAAGGGACTCTACGGAAAGATAACATTTTTGTAATTTGTCATGAATACAAATCTGAGCTGAGCTATGCACTACCTGAAAGACTTATTGCTCTCTTTTATACCACCTTTTATGGTATTTGCTCCTTACCAGATAGCCCGCGGCATGTGCTGGGGTCCACTATAGCACCTGTTGCAAGCTCACAAAATCTGTGGAACTGGAAAAGAGATAAGGTGTCTGCCATGCCATTATCATGCCCAGCACCTGCTTGGAAGAAAAAAAAAACAGATGTTGAAGGTTAAGCATTGTAGAATAAACGCCCCTACCAACTTCATAACCCTGTGCAATCTGCCAGAAGTGCACCCTTATATTAGGCAGCTCCGATACCCAAATGACCACAATTAAAATGGGGAAAAAATTCCAAGGAGGTCATGTCGCGCACAACCCCGTTTTGCATCCAGGTGGCGGGCCATTTTGTGCACACCATTTGCCTTGATAAAATACCCCTAAACCTGCACCCCTGCCGCATCTGAGTGGATTTTTAACCCCTTTTGTAATAACCATTGCTTCCCCACAATGATACCCCATTAAGTTGACTCAGAAAATTTTCACACCCTCAAGTGTTCCTTCATATGTCTAATGCCTAGTATGTAATGGTGTCACCCGGCTATGCTGTCCATTGCCCACCGGGCACAAAACGGGGCAACAACCCTGCAAGCAAAGTTCTGGTGCCCCAGAATAGATTGCAGTTCTTGTAGCCTGAGTGTTTTTATTTTAAACCCCTGGTGCTCTGTGGAGCAACCCTGATAGCTCCCGAAGTTTATCCTAAGGGAGCCGAGATACGCCCTCCCTGGTGTTCAGCGAAATGCCCAGGTAGGTCAATGTAGTGGAAGGGCTTTATGTTTTCTCCTTCACTAGGGGTCCCCCCCACTATTTAGCCAGGTCCTGAAATGTGTCCAGCTGCAACAACAAAAAATTATGCAAATAATGCACTTCTTAGTTTAGTCCCGCTGACCGCACCCCTGCCCCGCGCAACCTTGTACTGAATTTCTGAACAGCTGCACAGGATACTGAACAGCCCATGGACATAGCCTTGTTGAAATATAATTGCCGGCAGTAGTCATCTCGCAAACATGCCTGTATCTACAGGGGTTGTGAAAACAACCACCATCAGTAAATGCCCAGCAAATACTATTATGTGCCTGGGGCCCCTCCCGAGCTTGTTGCGGTATGAACAAACCCCTGGCAGCCTTGGTGTCATCCCCTGCACCAGTGTGATGCCACCTTATCCCCACGTGTGTTGCTGCCCTTAATTGAAACTGCTAATTATAATTAAACCAGAACATGCCCCGCAAACATATTGTGTACCCACCTAATTATAGCCATATACTTAACAAAGGCAGGGCTCCTCTCTGGGTAGGCCTGTACTATAACACCCGCATAGATGAGGAAGGCAGCATCCCAACTTTTTAAAATGTTCTAGGCACCCTTGGCCTTATGCCCAGGGGCTTCGTTTCCAACACGGGTTCACTACCTTTGCCGGGGGGGAGGGGGGTGCCCCTGTCCTGCTGCCCAAACTTGAGCCCATGCTGGGCCTGCCCTGTGACCCCATGCAGACCCCGCACACCTAGCTGCCTGAAGCTGCTATAGTAAATTCAAATTAGCATGCAGCAGCTGTGTAATACCATCAGTGCCCACACTGAAGGTGTGGCTTCTGGACCTCCCACTCCTGGGCCCAGAGTATTTCAGAGTGTTTACTACCGCAATAGGCTGACTCCTGTCCCCCTCAGGTGAAGTCACTGAGTGCCTGGTTAAGCATAGTCCTTGCACCTGGCAGTGGCCCCTGCAACTGCCACCCTTTGCCAGGCTGGAAGGCCAGATGCCACCCATGCCCCCCAATCTCTGTGGTTCAGATCACAGTCACCCCCAGGGATCAGCATTACCGCCGTCCCTTGTGTTTGGTGGAAGAGAACAGCCTGGTTTATGGGTGACCTTGTGCCCTTTGGAAGCGCTGTAATGCTATGGAGAAAACCTCAGAAACAACTTTACTGACCATTTGCTGCACAGCTCTGCTGACTACCCCATTAATGCACACAGCCTGCCCACCTGCATGCGTGGATACTTCCTTTCGGTCATTTCCCTTCCTCATTCCATGAGGCTGCCCTGGGTTATGCCTTGGGTTATTAAACACACCACCTTGGGCATTAGCAGCCTCCGTACTTGTGAGCTCCCCTTGCCCCTGCTGCAATAGTGTCTGCCTTGGGTTCCCTTCCAGCCCTTGGTCTCCATTGGGACTGCCCTGTGCTGCAAGCTGCTGGTATATGAACAGTTAATTTACCTTGCCTCCCTCCCTCAGGTTGATTGTTTCAGACTCTGATTAGCCTCACTTGCAAATTCACCCTCCCTGGTTGCAGCTTCCAGCCTGCCTTGCGGTTGGAAGTACCTGGGGCTGGGGACCCTGGGGACCCCTTCTTTCCACTGTCCCCTTTGTGTGTAATTTTCCTCTGCCTGCCCTTCCCTGTCTCTGGGCCCAGGGAAGTGGGGGTAACAGCCCCCCTGTTTTCCCGAGCTTACCCTTCCCCATGCCCCTGGAGCCATCTGGCTTCCAACGCTGTTTGCTGCTTTTTTCGTGCCCCTGGAACCATGTTGTTTCCAGTGCTGTTTGCTGCTTTTCTGGAGCCATGCTTTATTGGACCCACGCTGCTTCCACATGGTCCTGCAGCAAGGCATAGAGCCCCAGCCTGTTTGTTCTCCTGCCCAGCCTGTTCTGAGTAAAGAAGGGAGGAGCTAACCCCAACTGACCTTTTTAAACCCCACATTCCTATGTGGAGAGTCATTTACCAGGCTGACTGCTCTTTCCAGCAGCTTTAAGTCTTCCCTTCTCCCCCAAAGCCATAGAGCATTGCCAGCCAGACAAACTCCTCCCTGCTTAAGTGCAGGGTGGCGATTTTCAGATCGGATTTTGAATGATGGCATGGAGGAAGCCTGACATAGTGTGATGCCCACAGCCCACAACATTGTCTCATCTGCTTGGGTATGCACATATGCCTAGGTGTTTACGTATACACTACATTACACATTATTTAAAAACAAACAAACAAACAAACAAAAAATGCCTAAAAGAAAAGGATATGGTTACAATAATCAGGTTGTTCAATAACTATCTGCTATGACGTTTCTTGCACTGTTCTTTGAAGCACCTGGTTCTGGCTACTCCTGGAGGCAGAATACTGCACTAGATAGACTACTGACCTTTTCAGGAAATGACGATGTTAAGATTATGGGTGAACAACTAGTTCAACCAGATGTTATTGACCTTAATAAATAAATCGAGGGCAGAGGGGGAATTCTATGGCCTGTGTTATACAGGAGATCATACTAATTATAATGGTTCCTCTGGCCTTATAATGTATTAATCTATGAACCTTAACTCGTCCCTTTATGCTTTAGTTTATTATGTGGTCACTATTTCTTAAATAATACAAAAAATGGAATTATTTTTTTTGAAATCTTTAGTTCACATTTTTTGCTTAAAGCCACCTTGATTTGTGTTGTCCCCCAATGCAGTGCACCAAACAAAGCTTTGGTACAGCTCTGGAATGGGGCCATAGTTTCTATATATAACAGGCCTGTACGTTTTCCTCTTCCAGATAAAGGGAAAAATCATAGGATATTTGTATTGTATTATACTTGCTGCATAGTAGGAAACTTGGGAGTCACGTCAAAGCACTTTGTTTTCTCTGAGCAAGCACCTGCTGGAATGTGAGATTATATAAAAACTACACTGGCAATTTGCCAGCACTTTATTTATTAATATAGATATGCACATTGTACCTTTCAGCAAAACTCTAGGTGCACTTGAAATTAATGGCCCACAACCAAAAGGATTCAATCAATACTAATCAGATTCTGAAACAGCTGCACCTTTATAATTGGAAACTGCTAGACTTAAACATTTGCATATGGAAAAATATTTTTGAATAAGTATACAACTGTGTGCTGCCTCTCCCTTTTGTATGACAACATTCTTGAGGCTGATATCTTTACCAGCATTACATCATTGATGGCACCATAAGGCTTCCTCAAATCACTGTTGTCTGGCATTCTCCTACATCTTAATCAAACAGCAGTCAGTAGTCTATCTAGTGCAGTTTACAGCAAGATGTCCAGCCTTTGCAAAACCCATGTGTGCTCGTATATTCACATGCACTTTGTGATTGCAGACACCCTGCACACTTTAACCATTCTAACACCTGCCCATACAGTAGGATAGGATTTTACAGGTGCAAATTCAAATACTTACACATCTATAGATGTTACAATTGTTCCAGTACACCTTTAGGTGATTCCAAAGTTCATGCAAAGGGCATACACTTGTATGTTCATGTAAAAAATTGTTGAGACCAAGGGCTGAAAATAAGGCTCCTTTTTAACTTTGCAGTTTTATGGCAAGATTCTTCTTCCAATGACCATTTCTTCTCAACAGGTCAAACCAGCATTGGCAAAATGCACAGTCATCAGCATGTCAAGAAGTCAGCATCATAGATTAATCAAATAATTATCCAGTTGCCATATAATCCCTCTACCATTATATATGTAATATTCAAATAATTGTAGTACTTTGGCATTTGCAAGTGTTAGAATTTGCATCTCCAAATTCCTATTCTAGTGTACAGATAGGTGTTAGAATATTTAAAGTGTACATGCAGGTGTTTATATGCATGTGAATGCATTTTCTCTCGATCTCTAAAAAGAAATATCAAGTGAAAGGGAGGGAGAGAGAGCATGGACAAAGAAAAAGGAATGTTGAAAAAGAAATATCAAACTCACACTTTTTACATTTCAGTTCCTTTATTTTCTTTGATGGCACAGTATTGACAAAGGTTTTTATTTAGAGTACTTATGTTATAACAACAAAATCTTATCCCAAGATCATGCAATTATTGCTGAGTCTCCTTCAAGACTCTAGAACTGTATAGTACTGCAGAACCATTTTTTTGTTTAGAAAATAGGTTTCATATTTTGGCTCAGAGAAATTGCAGTAGAAGAAGAAGAAGAAGAAGTAAAAGATGTCAGCCAGAAGAAGTGGCAAATCCAAAGACAGCAGGACACTGAACTGTTTTTGCTTCTGTAAAAGCAGCCTACTCCAGTCTATTGTATATTTCAAGAAACACTAGTGCAGTCTGCATTAAGACTTGCACAACTCCTTTGCTGGTGGAAAATTCTTAGTGTAAATGGGAAAATTGGTCCCAAAAGAGGGGAGGGTTCTCCTTAACTATATTTTCAATCAATAATTACAGACTTATTCAGACACAATGAGAAGCCATATTTCTTAGTGAAGTATATAGTTCAGTGTGCCACATAGCTAAAGCCCATAAGAGTGAAAGCCTATTGCAAAAATGAAGTGTGGTGAAAAGAGCTGTAACAAAAGGGAAGACACTGAGCACACTCAGGGTACCTACTGAACAATTCTCTACAAGATATGTGAATTTCTCTATGTTCAAAAGGTCAAACCTCCCAAGGAAACGTTTGCTGCTGCTATTTTCTACCACTGACACAGATGGATTGTTTCCTGCTGCCACTGAAAGTAGGTTTTAAATATTAACTGGAGTTCATAGGCCTCTATGCAACTTTTATAAAACATTACTGCACACTCCTAGTCAAAAATGCCATCTGTAGAATATTTTCTAGTAGTTAAGATAGCCCGTACTTTGAATTACAAGAGGTGATTTGTTGTTCTCCTATTAATCAGTATGCAATGTAAACATCTCAAATGATTGCACAGTTTAATATACATGCTATATTACTGTCTTATTTGAGTAATATTTACAATATTATGTACAATAACGAAACAAAACTAGCAGATAAAAAGCTGAAGTCAATATTTATTTAGCTGCACCTTCTTTTCTAATGTTGATTAATACATTTACATTATTTGCCCGATGAGCTTTAAGGCATCAGAGATGTATGGCATTAGCATCGTAACCAACATCAAGATTAATGAGTTACTAATTATTACCTCTGATTGCCTCTGCTTTACATCAGCCAGTATCACATCAAGTAGATATAGATTCACTTTAAAAGACCATTATTATGCAGACTAACATTCTGAATTTGGATGGGTCGAATTTGGCTTATACTAATAATGAAATTGCTACCATATCGGATGCCTCAGGAATATTTACTGGGACAAAATCTTTATTTTATTTTTTTTGTTGGCGTTTTCCTTTTCATAAATAACTTGAAACAACACAATTGCATCAAAGTACATTTTTTTCAATTAATTTAATTTGTCGCATTGATGCTAAATTATACCTCTTTTTGGGTAAGAAGACACAGTATCCAAATGCCAGTGCCAGAAGTTATGTCTCCATAAGACTTAGCACTTCATAGGTACTGCAGTGAAGAGTTTGCCGGATATAAAGGATATAAATTATTGCTGCTTCCTACCTGGCTGAGGAAGCAGGCTCCTAAATCCTGTCTGTTCCCTATAATGCACTCATACAGGAACAGGCATAATTAGATTGTAAGCTCTTTGAGTAGGAAATGTGTTTTCCTATGTGTTTCTACAGTAGCTCACAACAAAGGGGTCCTGATCTTAATTTGACCTACATAAGGCTTACATAACATTGCATAGTAGCATATGCATTTTTAGGAAAACAAATACTGTATAATAAAAATACACAATATTTCTATAATTAAAAGTAAGTCTGACCCGTTTTAGACACAGGAAGGGAAGTGAATCCACTTTAAATAAGCTAGGACCAAATTAACCACTTCTGAGCATATATAGATCCATTGATTTCGGTATAGTTGTGCCTGCTTAAGCCTATGGTGATCTTTCTTCTTGTGTCTATCACTTAATAAATCAAAATTATAAACTAAATAATTAGCAGTCTCAACATACATTTCAAGTCGCAAAAATTGTATCCCATATTCTGCATATCCCAAATCTACACACACACGCACACTCAGAAAGTTTCCCTTGTCAATCATTTTTCAGTGTTTTCTACATGTGATAGAGCTGTGCATCAAAGGACAGTTTTTCTTTCAGCTTGGCCCAGCATTGAAATCATTGTCTAATAGGCTAGGTACTAGATC
Source organism: Terrapene triunguis (assembly GCF_002925995.2). Taxonomy (NCBI): domain Eukaryota; kingdom Metazoa; phylum Chordata; order Testudines; family Emydidae; genus Terrapene; species Terrapene triunguis. Next base: position 36,769,295 of record NW_020664393.1, read on the forward strand.
GGCGGTTCTCAAACTGTGAGTCGCAACCCCATTTCAATGAGGTTGCCAGGGATAGCTTAGACTTGCTGGGGCCTGGGGCTGAAGCCCAAGGCCCACCAACCAGGGCTGAAGACGAAGCTCAAGGGCTTCAGCCCCAGGCAGCGGGGCTCAGGTTAAAGCCCTTGGGCTTCAGATTTGGCCCCCCTGCCTGGAGCTTTGGCGCTTTGGCGCCCCCACCCAGGGCAGTGGGGCTCAGGTGGGCTTAGGCTTCAGCCCCCCTCCTGGGCTGTGTAGTAATTTTTGTTGTCAGAAGAGGGTTGCGGTGCAATGAAGTTTGAGAAATCCTGTACTACCCTGTTTCCCCGAAAATAAGACATCCCCCGAAAATAAGATCAACTTCCAGTTTTGCCTCTCGCGGTAATATAAGACATCCCCCGAAAATAAGACCTCCCCGATAATAAGGCCACCCCGGAATATAAGGCCCCGAAGCTCCAGGAAAAATAAGACCTCCCCTGAAAATAAGACCTAGCGCATCTTTGGGTGCAAAAATTAATATAAGACACTGTCTTATTTTCGGGGAAACACGGTAGATTAAGACTCATGTGATCTGGCTCTGTTATGTCACCCTGGACAAGTCACTTCACTTCTCCTTGTCTTCTTTTTTACCTTTTATCTATTTAGATTGTAAGCTCTTCAGGGCAGGTCCCTCACTATGTGTATACAGCTCCTAGCACAAGGGGCCCTGATCTTGGTTGGGACCTTTTGGTACTGCTTTAATACTACTAATAATAATTAATAAGTTAATGACATAAGTCTATTGAGATGGAGGTGATAGTAAGTCACAAATTCAATATTGTGGTTTCTTTGTAAAGGGATGTAAAATGAAAAATATACTACTAAGAAAATCACCTTTAGTTAAACATAAATAGCTTAGCTAAGTGATGAAAAGGGTAAAGGAAATTGAAAAAATACATAAAAGGTGAAGAGATGTAAATGTTTATGGTGTAGTATGGTATATTTGAAAGTTTTCTCTGAAAGTCATTTCAACTGAGTTTCAGGATCCCTGAAGTATTTTATTTCCCTGTGAGAGTTTCAGGGCAATAGTGTCAATGTAAAGAATTTGAGTCACTTTTCTTGTTTTCAGGCCTTAGTTCAAGTTCTGCCAAAGAAGTTAAATTAATGTATTTTCTTGTTGTCAGAAAGAGGCACAAAGGGAAATGTATTACTTATAACTTCTGTCTAGTGTGCAGTTACAGAATTCAAAAGAACAAGCGGATGAGCCTTAGAAAGCTACTTAGTTCAGTTGTACAAGGTCTCAGAAATCCAAATTGGTTGTAGCAAGAGAACAATGGCATAAGAAAGGGTAGAAATTACAGGTGATGAAGCAATTTAGCTTCAAGTGAGTGTGTGTGTGTGCGCGCACACACAATAAAGTATCTATTTTTTTAGTACAACAAAAGTCTGAGTACAAACAAGAGTCTGTCTGTGGCCTATTTCACACCTCTGCAACATATTTTAAAATGCTGAAGGGTGGTTCAAGGTGGTTCTAAGGGTCCACCTTAGCTCAAGCTCCTAATCAGTTGTGCAGGGCTTACGTAGGCCACAAGTTTGGGTGCAGGGGGAAGAGTGCATTTTACATAAACACTATTTCCTCCTCTCACCACTTCACAAATAAATAGGTGGAGAGGAGGCTAGGTGAAGTTGGAGAGGGGCAGGATGTAGGTGGAACCATGACTATTCTTCCACCAAATGCCCACCAGCAGAGCTGACTGAACAGATTGGAAAATGTATACTGTGTCTGGTAAAGTCCCCTCACTTGAGCAAAACAGAAGCTTCAGAAAAAAAGTATGTTCCTCAGTCTGAGAGTCAAAATTCCATTCTGGAGTTACTCCAAGGACGAGGCAGCTGCTGTTAACACAATGTTAGTAATAAATCAGAATGTGCAGAACAAATATACAACTGTTTGTATATAAAACAAAGCATGAAAATTTATGAAAGCATGTTATAGTAGCAAATCTGGAAGACAGGAACAAAGTAACTGCTAGATTGCACATGTCTTACTTGGACAACTGATCTTGCATAACAACCCTACAGTGTGCTGTAAGTCCCTTTTTGCTATTATATATTTATTGTATTATTTGACATGCACTGGCAATGTAGATGATGCTATACAAGACCCAGTGATCCCTGTACCAGCAAGCGTGCAGTTTAAAAGACAAAGATCAAAGACAGGTCACTCTGGAAATGTAGAAAAGGGGAATAACTTTGTCTATCTAGCTTTGAATAATTAAATTGTTTTATTAGTTCATTTTTGGGGCCTCATAACAAAAGTGAAGTTTTAGGAGGCCTTTAGGGATATAATGGGTGGCGGTTTGGTAAACTACGATTCTTAGGTCAGTAGGGCTGTGATGTTGAATTTGGCTCACAAATATGTCTGTTTTCATGTTATATCTGCTTACTTCATTGTAAGACAATAAAAAGATTTTACCGCTGCTAACAATGAACAGCTATGTGAAAGAAAATGTAATTATTTTCTGCTTAGTACACCACAAGCAAACTTTTTATCTAAATAATAATTTCATAATGATCATCACATATATTGTTTATGTATTTATAGCAAGCAGTTGGTATCACTTGTTGTAGTTATGTTTCCATAAGTGGTTATATTGTAATACGCAGTTTTGATGGATAACTTTCTGAAATGTTCACCTATTGGACTGAAATATTCCATGCTTAGTTTCTGTCCAAAGTTGAATTTTAAGAAAGTTTGGTAAAGTTTGAGCATAAACAGTCCAGTTGTTTTTAGGTGAGAAGGAAGTGGAATAAAATAGACTTTTCTTATTAACAATAACAATGTATATGAACAACCCTAAAGCAGAGCAAATTGAAACTTGGGTTGAAAGTTAACATTCGGCATAAAGGAGCAGCGCAGTGTCCCACAGGCAATTGGTTTTCAGTTGATGGAACTGTCTGCACTTGAAAGTCACATACTGAGTGTGCAGAGTAGGTTGTTTTGCTCAGATCTATTGCTGTTCTCCAGTGGAAGGCAATGGAAGAGATTGGTAAATTTGCAGGGAGAATGCAAAACAATCAACTTTTTAACTTATTTCTTCAGGCAGAGAAAAAAGAGAGTCAGTGTTTTGTTGTTGTTCTTGTTAATAACTGGGAGATAGTCGTGATGGGAGGTGTATAAGTACCTAGATTGACTGATAGTGTTAACTTACATGAGACTACTTATAACAAGCCTTATGCTCAGTTGTAAATATCTATTCAATTGAGTGGTGTCATAGGTTTCACCCCCACTCTGGACTTTAGAGTACAGATGTGGGGACCTGCATGTGAACCCTTAAACTGAATTACCAGCTTAGATCTGGTTTTGCTGCCACCACTCCCAAGTACTAACTCCCTTCCCTGGTGAACACCGATCCAAACCCTTGGATCTTAACACAAGGAGAATTTAACCACCCCCACCAATTCCTGGTGAGTCCAGATCCAATCCCTTTGGATCTTAACACAAGGAAAAATCAATCAAGTTCTTAAAAATAAGACTTTTAATTAAAGAAAAGAAAGGTAAAAGAAAACCCTCTGGGAGATAGCATACCAGCTGATCTCACAGACAACAGATTCAAAACACAGAGGATGTTCCCCTGGGCAAAAACTTAGTTACACAAAAAATACACAATTTGATTATTCCCTAATGCCTAAGACAAGTTACAAAGAAAATAAACATAAACCTATTTATTCCCTTCACTAATACTCACTACTTGATAAGAGGCTGATTTCTGGGGCTTTCCCACTCCGGTCAAAACTGAAACTGATTCTAACAAAGGAAACTTCCCTCCTTCCTTTTGAAACATCTTATCCCCCCATTGGTTCCTCTGGTCAGGTGTCAGCTAGGCTAGGTGAACTTCTTAACCCTTTACAGGTAAAAGAGGCATTAACCCTTAACTGTATGTTTATGAAATGCCCCCCAAATCTCAGAAAGTGTTGGACCGCACTGGCTGTGATTTCTTTCTAAAACTTTAGAATAAACAGATGAATAAAACACATGCACCTTTACATATGCTACTAATTATGTAAAAACTACAAGATTTTTAACATTTCAAGGATGATTTTAACCAGTTGATTCTGGGAAACTTTCATGGGAGAGTGCATCAGCCACTTTGTTAGAAGCCCCTGAAATGTGTTGAATTTCAAAATCAAAATCTTGAAGAGCTAAACTCCACCGAAGAAGTTTTTTGTTTTTTCCCTTGGTGGTATGAAGCCACGTTAGCGCAGCATGGTCGGTTTGTAGCTGGAAACACCGTCCCCAAACACATGGGCGTAGCTTTTTCAGGGCGTACACAATGGCATAGCATTCTCTTTCACTGATTGACCAGTGGCTTTCCCTCTCAGACAGTTTCTTGCTGAGAAACACGACAGGATGGAATTCTTGATCCGGTCCTTCCTGCATTAAAACTGCTCCTACACCACGCTTATACACATCTGTGGTTACTAGGAATGGTTTGTCAAAGTCTGGGGCCCTTAGCACAGGGTCAGACATGAGTGTCGCCTTAAGCTGGTTAAAGGCCTTCTGACACTCCTCAGTCCACTGAACTGCATTTGGCTGTGTCTTTCTGGTCAGGTCTGTCAGTGGGGCAGCGATTTGGCTGTAGTGTGGTACAAATCGCCAGTAATATCCGGCCAAGCCTAAGAACGATTGGACCTGTTTCTTTGACTTTGGGATAGGCCACTTTTGGATAGCATCCACTTTGGCCTGTAGGGGATTTATAGTTCCTTGACCCACCTGGTGTCCAAGGTAAGCCACTCTGTTTTGGCCTATTTGACACTTTTTAGCCTTAACAGTTAGTCCTGCCTGCCTGATGCGCTCGAAGACTTTTTCCAGGTGCTCCAGGTGTTCTGCCTAAGAATCAGAAAAAAATGGCCACATCATCGAGGTAGGCAACTGCAGATTCTCCTAATCCTGCTAGGAGACCATCTACAATTCTTTGGAAGGTGGCAGGTGCATTTCGCAGCCCGAAAGGGAGCACATTAAATTCATACACCCCTGCCTGGTTGACGAAGGCTGACCTTTCCTTGGCGGGGTCATCTAGTGGTACTTGCCAGAACCCTTTGGTTAAGTCTAAGGTAGAGATGAATTGGGCATGTCCCAATTTCTCCAATAGCTCATCTGTGCGTGGCATTGGATAGTTGTCGGGACGAGTTACAGCATTTAGCTTACGGTAGTCCACGCAAAAGCGTATTTTCCCATCTGGTTTGGGAACTAGAACCACTGGAGATGCCCATGTACTGTTAGAGGGGCGGATTATACCCATCTGTAGCATGTCCTGGATCTCCCATTTTATAGCAGTTTGGGCGTAAGGAGACACCCGGTAGGGTGGGGTTCTAATTGGGTGAGCATTACCTGTGTCAATGGAGTGGTATGCCCTTTCGGTCTGTCCTGGGGTGGCTGAGAACATTGGCGCAAAGCTAGTGCACAGCTCCTTGATCTGCTGTCGCTGCAGACATCCAAGGGTCGCGGAGAGCTTCACCTCTTCCATGCCACCATCACTTTTTCCTTCGTAGTAGACACCTTCAGGCCACTCCGCGTCATCTGTTCCCTGGGCTGTAAACTGGGAAACCTTTAATTCTCTGGAATAAACGGGCTTAAGAGAATTAACATGGTATACCTTAGGTTTTATGTTGGAGGTGGGGGATGCTATGAGATAGTTAACAGCTCTTAGGTGGTCCTGGACCGTGAATGGTCCTTCCCACGACGCTTCCATTTTATGGGCCTGTTTTGAATCTATTGTCTGTGAGATCAGCTTGTATGCTATCTCTCAGAGGGTTTTCTTTTACCTTTCTTTTCTTTAATTAAAAGTCTTATTTTTTAAAGTCCAGAGTGGGGGTGAAACCTATGACATGATGAGCAGTGATGAGGTATTTTAAAGGAACCAAAAGCCAGATTTTTTTCCCTCTTCTCTGAGCTAAAGGAGCAATACAGATCTTATCTCCCTTAGCCTCTCCTCCCCCCTTGTCCCTATTCTCCCTTCATTGTTTCCTAGTCCCAGTATTTTTTGCCCATACAGTCTCACTCCCCCCAATAGTAAAAGATTATTTAGCCATATAAATAATAAGAAAGCAAGGAAAGAGGAAGTGGGACCACTAAACACTCAGGATGGGGTGGAGTTTAAAGATAATCTAGACATGGGAAATATTTTGCCTTTGTTTTTAATAAGAGTAATGAGGAGCATAGGGACAGTGGAAGAATGGTTAATTGGAATGAGGATATGGAAGTAGAAATTAACACATCTGAGGTAGAAGTCAAACTCAAAAAGCTTAAGGGAACCAAACTGGGGGCAGGGGCAGATAATTTCCATCCAAGAATATTAAAAGAGTTTCCATATGAAATTGCAAGCCCAACAGCAGGGATTTTTAAAGGAACCATAAACGCAGAGATCATACCTTATGATTGGAGAAATGAAAATATAGTGTCTATACTTAAGAGGAATAAAAAGGTGATCTGGGAAATTACAGGCCTGTTAGTTTGATCTCAATTGTATGCAAGGTAGTGGAACAAATTTTGAAAGAGGAAGTAGTTAAGGAACTAGAGGTAAACAGTAATTGAGATAAAATATAACATGGTTTTACAAAAGGTAGATCATGCCAGACCAACCTGATGTCTTTCTTTGAGACAATATCTGATTTTCTAGACAAAAGAAATTCAGTAGATCTAATCTACCTGGATTTCAGTAGTGCATTTGATACAGTTCCACATGAGAAATTATTACTTTAATTGGAGAAAATGGGAATTAATATGAGACTCAAAAGGTGGATAAGAAACTGGTTACAGGGAAGATTACAATGAGTCATCCTGAAAGGTAAACTGTCAGACTGCAGGGATATTACTAGTGGACTTGCTCAGGGATTGGTCTTGGGACCGATCTTATTCAACATTTTCCTTAGTGACCCGGCACAAAAAGTGGGAGTGTGCTAACACAAAGTTGGGAGATATTGCCAATATGAAGGATGACTGGAATACCATACACAAAGATTTGGATGACCATGTGTAGCGGGTGATGACACACCAGCTCGGCACCTCCTGCTGGTCATCCAGGGAATTAGCTTGCCAGCCTCCGGAGCACCCTCTGCAGGTTGGTGTCTCGCCGTGCTGCTGACCCCCGTGTCCCTCCCAGACTCCGGTGCCCTTTTCCCAGGGGTTCTGCCCACCACAGCAACCCACAATCTGGGGCTCCCCACCCAGGGGAACCCCAACCCTCTATCCCCACCTTGCCTCAGTGGCTACTGCCAGTCATCATCTAGTCCCCACTCCCTGGGGCCGACTGCAGTCTGTAAACCACTCATCATCGGCAAGGGGATTAGGACCTGCTGCCTTTGCCTATCTCTGGGCTGCCCCTCTGCAGCCCCAGTACCTATTTGTGGGCCCTCTTTAAGGCCTGCAGCCTGGGGTTTTTCTAGACTGGAGCTCTCCAGCTCCCTCTGCCCTTCCCCAGCACTGCTCCACCTCAGGTACCCTTCTGAGCTCCCAGGCAGCCAGGTCCTTCTCTCTCAAGAAGCTAGAGAGAGAGTATCTCTGTTTAGCTTCTGGCCCCAGCCCTCTTATAAGGGCCAGCTGCGGCCTGATTGGGGTATGGCCCAGCTGCAGCTGCTTCCCCAATCAGCCCAGGCTTACTGGTTCCCCACCACAGCCCTCACACAGGGCTGTTTTAAGCACTTCCGGGCAGGAGCAGGGTAACCATCCCGCTACACCATGATAGTGGAGTAATAGAAATGGGATGATTAATAGTGCAAAGTGCAAGGTCATGCACTTAGGGACTAACAACAAGAATTCTTGATATGAGCTGGAGGCGTATCAGTTGGAAGTGCCAGAGCAGAAGAAAGACCTGGGTGTATTGGTTGATCACAGGATGACTATGAGCTGCCAATGTGATGCAGCTATGAAAAAGGCTAATGCAGTCCTAGGATGCATCAGGCAAGGTATTTCCAGTAGAGACTGGGAAGTGTTATTACCATTAAAGAGGCTACTGGTGAGACCTTATCTGGAATAGTCTGCAAAATTCTGATCTCCACTCTTTAAGAAATATTAATTTAAACTGGAACAAGTGCAGAGAAGAGCTATTAGGATGATCAGAGGAATGGGCAACTTATCTTACAAGAGGAGACATAAGGAGCTTGGCTTATTTAGCTTGACCAAATGATGGCTGAGGGCAGATATGATTGCTCTCTATAAATTCATCAGAGGGATAAACAAAGGAAGGGAGAGGAATTTTTTTTTTAATTTAAGTGCCAGATTTGGCATAAGAACAAATGAATATAAACTAGTCATCAATAAGTTTAAATTTGAAATTAGGAGAAGGTTTCTATCCATCAGAGGAGTGAAGTTCTGGAACAGCCTTCCAAGAGGAATAGTGGGGACAAAAATCCTAATTTGTTTCAAGACTGATCTTGATAAGTTTATGGAGCAGAGGGGATGATGAGATTGCCTACAATGGCATATGGCCCATCTGCTACTGTTTTTAGCAAATGTCTCCAATGGCCAGAGATGAGACACTAGATGGGTAAGGCTCTGTGTTAGTACAGAGAATTCTTTCCCAGGTGTCTGGGTGGTGGATCTCACACACATGCTCAAGGTCTAACTGATTACCATATTTGAGGTCAGGAAGGAATTTCCCCCTAGGTCAGCTTGGCAGAAACCCTGTGGTTTTTTTTGTTTTTTGTTGTTTTTTTTACTTTCTCTGCAGTGAGCAGCACAGGTCATGTACTGATTTTAATTAGAGCAAATGGTGGATTATCTGTGACTTTTAGTATTTACATTAAGTTTTGAAGACTTCAGTAACTCAGCTAGAGGCTATGGGTCTATTTCAGGAATGAATGGGTGAGGTTCTGTGACTGCCATGTGCAGAAGATCAAACTGGATGATCATGATGGTCCTTACTGTCCTTAAGGTCTACGAGTCATTTCCTCCACTGTCTCTCAGCCCCAGTCTCCCCACAGTCTTCTTGCCTAACCAGTCCCAACCCACCCTCACCCTCGTTCTCAGTTTCCTTGTCCAGCCAGTCTGCCACTCCCCAGTTGCAGTCTCCTTCCCCAATAAGTCTCATTCTCTTTCCTTCAACTCCCAGTCACCAACTCTCTCCTGGCCTCCAGTCCCAGTGTCACTAAAATAATCCTCCCAACTATTTGTATTTATAACACTGTAAAGTAGCGCTCCGGGGGGGTGGGGCTGCACACTCCGGTGGATCAAAGCAAGTTCGATATAACGCGGTTTCACCTATAATGCGGTAAGATTTTTTGGCTCCCGAGGACAGTGTTATATCGAGGTAGAGGTGTAGATAGATTGACAGTGCTCTCTACTGTTGTTATTAAATTGAGCGGTGTGCTCCATTCTAGTTCCTGCTATTAGAATCATAGACGATTAGAGTTTGAAGAGAACTCAGGAGGTCATCTAGTCCAACCCCCTGCTCAAAGCAGGACCAATACCAACTAAATCATCCCAGCCAGGGCTTTGTCAAGCCGGGCCTTAAAAAAGTCTTCAGCAAGTGCAGAGGGGGCTGCAGGCTGGACATGTTCCCAAACTGGCTGATCGTTCTTCTTTAGAGCCATAGAGTACCATTATACAGGTTAGCTGGGTTATCTTCTAGCACTAGAAGTGACCCCTACCCTCCTCTTGGGTGTATCACACAATCCCTCCTCACAAATAACAGGACTTTCCAAGAGCAGTTCAGCAGACTCCCCCTCAGAAATAGGAGACTTTGATGTAACTTGGTGGCCTCCCCTCAATAACTAGATTTTTTTAGTGGCCAAGACTTTTTGGAACATGGCTCTCATCCCAGCTGTAGAAGGAAGCAGCAATTTGAGTGGTCATGGTCCAGCAGCATCTCTTTTGGTTGCTACTGCTGCCTGTTTTCATTCATGTCAGTGTGGGTCTGAAAAGCGTTGACCAAAGTTCCAATTCCCAGAAAGGCATAAATCAGTTCTTCTTTTGCCTGAACTGGTTCTTTCATTGGTAGCAGTATTATCTCTTTCCATTTCCAACAGTTCAATGATGCTCTTTGAAATGGTCATCACAGTATAGCGTCATTTGTAATGGGGCATAGTGGTTGGTACTGAAAGCACTGAGCATAGTCTGTGGATAGAGAAGGAACCAGAAGAGAGATATGAGAATGAGCAGTGAGTGACAAGGAAAGTGAGGCACAAGAAGAGACTTGTTGGGAGTGTTGGAAGGAATGAGAAAATGTGCTTTTTACCCTGAGACTGTAGGGGATCTGAGGCGAACTTGTTCATTGTCACCTATAGTGGAGCCACCAAAACCAAGATGTTGTAAGATACCTGGTCTGGGAATTATCCATTGAGAAACTTTAATATTGAGACAGTAAAGAAAGAAAAGAAAAGATATTGAAGGCAAACCAGATGGTTAAGACAAGGAGTTTAGATTTATGCCTTATTAGTCTTTCTATATTTCAAGAGGAATATGTGGATTGAATGGTCTAGACTGGAGGCCTTAAGCAGTGCTTTTAAAATGAGACTGGACAAAGCACCAGTAAAATGTTCTACACTAAGAAAAATGTTGTTCTGGGATTTTATCTATCTCTGACTTCTGCATTTCTAGAGCCAGCTACCAAAGTTATGATCTAGTAGACAGCTTGGGAGGGATTTAAATTAAGCACTGAGGGGGAAAGATATGAAATATGGGGATATAGTTCCTCAAAATAGGTGTCCAGGGGCTTGCAAAGGTAAAGAAAAGGAATAATGTGACTGGTAAAAAAAAAATGCTGAGAAAGAGCTAAAGTGGAAGTTAAGCAAAAAAAAAAAGAAAAAAAAAAGCTGATACGTCTTTATACGAATACTTCAAACGTGGGAAATAGAAAGGGGGAAATAGAAGTTATCATATGTGAACACAACTATGATTTAATTTACATTACACAGAATGGGTGGGATGAGCCCCATGAGTTGAATGACAATATACTGTAGAGGCATATAGTCTAGGTATCAAAGATCTGAAGGAGGGAAAGGAAGTTGCATGTCACTTTATAACAAAAATATATACTCAAACCAACCAGGTGAGGAAGGCAGATTTTTTTTGTTTTGTTTCTGCATGTCACGTGAAAGTACATGTAGTTACATTTTGTAATTTGAAGAGGTGTTTATCAAACATTACAGATCATCTTCCTAGGATTACAGATTACCGGACCAACAAATTGAGGATTGATGTTGGATCCAGTCTCAACTCAGAATGTTTTAGCATTATGGAGATTACATTTTACACACAAGAAAACACAGAAGGATAAAATACTGACCTAAAGACCTTTCTTTCCCTCTCCTTCAAATTCATAAACATCAAAAGCTGGTGTTAGTGAGATTCATTCATAGGAAAATCAGTGTATTTTGCTCTATTTCCACCTATGTGTTTGTAGAGAATAGAGAAAAAAGACTTCCAAATCAGCTGTCTCTTTTTCATGTTTTTTATTTAACAAAATGTTTAAGATGATCATTCATGATGGCCACATTGACTCTGTGAGTTCTATAGGCCTTAAAATTTGGTGCTCTACTCCTCGCCCTCCTCCCAAAATATACATATCTGATTAGTCACAATGTGGTTCTAAGCTGGCATTTTGGGAACAGCTCTGACATGAAAGAGGTACTGTAGTACCATTACACTGCAACATTTTGTTTACAGGGTTCAGTGTTCTTGGACAGCTATGCATCTCCTCCCCACAATTGCCTCTGTACCTCCTTTATTCCTTGACAACTGGTACACAGTTAAAGCTCCTCCTTTAAGTTAGGCAGCCTGGCTCCAGTGGATAAATATGTGCAACTAGCCAGCTGCTCTTGATGTTCCTTCTGGCTCTGCTTATTGCTGAAGATCTCCCTCCTCCCCCTTTACATCTCCCTTTTTTCTACCTGGCTGCCTCTCCCCTACATCCCCTGTACCCTTTGCCAGATTGTTTAATATAGCCCCACCCTCCATGTGTTTGTGACAGCTAGAAGACCGACAGGTTTCAGATGAGAATTCTAAAGAGAATCAGTGATTCCCATTAGAGTTATTCTGCTAGAAATAGAACATTTTGGGGAGTGCTTCTATAGGTATGGGGGTTTTTTTAATAGAGAAAAATAATATATTCCCTTAGGGGGAAAAAGATGAGTTAGTCGTTTCCCAGAGAGGATGATATATAGGTTAACAAAGAATTGAATGGATACCCTCATAACCTCTTTTACCACAAAAGTTGTACTTTTCTGTAAATTGTTTTCAAGAGACAAACATCTCGAAGGCAGAATTACGTCATCCATATCATCTTAAAACAGTTGAAGGAGGATTTGTTCCTTTTGAAAGAAAGTGGTTAAGGTGCACACTGAAACAAATGATATAAGACAAATTTTCAAATGTAAAGTGTTTAAAATTATACACCTAATTAAGAGTTTCACAGTTGCTAAAAACCCAGCACTCCCATTGACTTATTTTATGTGCCTAAATATGGATGTAGGTACCTATCTGCAGTCATCCAAGTTTAAACATTTTAACTATAAAATATTCATATATTGGATTGCAATGCTATGTTAGAGACTTGGGGCCAGATTTTCAGAAGTGCAGAGCATCAACAATTCCAACTGAAGTCATCTGGAGTTTGGCATGCTCAGCACCACAGCAAATCCAGCCCTAGGATTCAAGGGCAATGTTATGGGAAAAACCAAAAGACCCTATCTGTACCAGCCTCTGAGATAGCCTGAAGCTTAGCAAAGAAGAAAATACTTCATCCTGAAAGAAAAACTTTGTAGAAGAGATTTACTACAGATAACGGAATACTTTGGGAATCTCTTCTTCATTACAGAAGGTTTTCACAAGAAAACAAAAGCTCAAAATATGTCTTCTATGGAAAGACAGGAGCTCTCTTTGAGACCTTTGAGACTAAAGGAAGCTTTTATTGAATAAGAGAAAAGTGTGTTTTATTTGTCTACAAAAGAAAGAAGACACTTGAAAGCCTAATCAAAAGTTTTTTGATAAAGATTTTATGACAGGCTAGCAAAGAGTTCAGTTAAAAAGAAATTGCTAGTGTAGAGTGTTAGAAATATTGACCTTAAAATAATAATAAAAAAGAATGACAGTGGATAGTGCATCAGTAATTTTTCAGCCCTTGACACTAACCTGAATAATAAGTATTCTAAATACTGCGTATTTAGAATTAAAGGTCAATTAAATGAAATATTTAAGAAATACAAAGTCTTGGAGGAAGACGGAGTACTTGTTTTGGCTCATGAAGTATAAAATATTGTTTGTCTGTTCCAGATGAGTAGAAGTTCAAGATTCTTTTAACTAGTACTGCTGTTGAAAGGTGTACAACACTAATGGTAATGAGACACTAAGATTGTAATGAAAGTAAAGTGGTGCCTTCTCAATAATCAATGCACAGTTATCTTATTGTTATTTAACATGCATATTACAGTAGTGTCTGAAGGCCCTCTTAAGAACTGGAAACCCGTTTTGCTAGATGATCTACAAATCCAGAAGTAAACAATGTTCCTGCCCAAAATATATGCTCTAAAATCAACATCTACAGCCTTCAGAAACTGGAAGGACCTAACCAATGGATAATTTGGGTTGGTATGGTGCCTTTATTTTATCATCTGGTAGGAATTTACTGTATCCAACTAAAGATTAATGTGATAACAGTGCAGAGGTTGCAGCTGGGACAAAATGCAACTGCCAGACTCCTTCAGAAATCCTTGTGACCAGATATGGTTTGGGATGACATGCACACATCAAGCCAGCGTGAAATCTCTCCCTGACTCGCAGTCAGTTTCCATGGCCAGTTTAAAGCCCTGGGAATTAATGGATCAAGCCACAGCTACGTTAAAGTGTGAATTTCAATCTATGGGACATTAAGCTGTGCTCCTTTGGAACAAGGAAGCAGATCAGAAAGCTTAGAATGAAGCCTTTGAGAACTGGAGGAAAAACATTCTTCTTTGAAGAGATCCAGCTATCATATTAACTTCCAGGGCAGATGATATGAATCCAGAGTTTGGCCATCTTTAGAAAATTCTGCAAAGCCTTCCTCTTTGACAAGCCTTTCCACCTTAGTAAGAATAATGTTCACAATGACATCTCCCACAGCCATTTCCCTTATGATTCCAAAGAAAGAAAGAAAAAGAAGAGAGACCTGAAACAAACAAATCAACCAAACAAAAATTGTCTTAACCCAAGCAGAGTTTCTATACCCTGCAAAGGGAGTTCAGAGACTCCATGACGTCCATTATGAACTCTGCTATTGACAGTTTGTTTTAATTGGTAGGTGCTTTGTTACTGTGGTGCTGGACAACCATGTAAAATCATAAAATATATTATTGATAGAGACTGTCCTCTGGATTCCAAATATTGATTTTTCTTTAAGAGCTACGAAGCCATTGTGAGAAATTTATAGAAAAAATATACAATACTGTTATGGCTGGCATCACTAGGTGGTGCTGTTACACATAATCTTATACAATCTGTTTTTTACCAGTTGAGTATAGTTCAATGTTTGGAGAAATATTTGTAGTGTTGGCTTTCTGTTACAGGTTAGTTTGTAAAGCCATGGCAAGGTGCTAGGGAGTTTCATCTCTACCATAATATCTCTAACTAGAATCATTTCTTAAAGCACATTTGCTCCCTGACAACCAGGCAATGGTGTTTGGGCAGAGACCTCTGAACAAGGAGATTGCCTGTGCACTGCTTGCAACTCCTCTGTTCCAGGAGTGATGTATTTGTCTAAATAAAATGAGTTTCACAAAGAATATACCTGGATTTCACGGATTTTTTCCTCCAATGGGAAGCTGATCTGCATGGTCCTAACAGCTGCTACTACTCAGCAGTGGGGAAACAATATCTAGCTTTATATTGTAGGACCTATTCATAAATATAATGTGCGGCTCTGCTGTTACAAAGCCCATAGAGAGAGCACACTTTAATTCACATCCCCAGCACCCAGAGCTGTGCTAACCTCACCCGTTAACCTGATGTATTAATAAGAAAGTAAATGGCAGGGGTGGAGCTGTGGAACTTTTATTTCATACTCCATTTCAGACCAACAGAAAACAATCAATACCTGTCAAATAGAAAATGATAAAAATGGGTAAGAAATTAAATTTTATTTTCAAGTTTCTAAAATGTTGTTATAAAGAACAGTGTAAAGAAATTGAAAATAATAATATCAAAGTACTTGACCAGGCCCTTTTAATTGCCAGACTGCTGAGGACAGCTATAGGCATCCTTCCACTGTATTCATTTGGCCAGCAAAGAGAAAAACGGCAGCAGCCTAATGTTTACATATTCCTATATGTCAGTTTTATGTAACATTGCAAAGTCTTGGCTTTGTTTCAGTGTTTTACTTTGGGATTATACTTTATCAGCTGATTTTACTTAATAGGATGATTTTATTATAACAGTTATCATTTTAAGATCAACATTAGGATAAATATTTAGGGAAGATTTTCACACTGCCTTCCCTGTTTAATAGAATGGCAGCAGTTTAAAATGACTGTGTAACAGGGTGGCTCACCTCTTAAAGACTGGAGGGCCTGTGGCTAGTCAACCCTGATTACAGCTGGATTGGAGGTGGGTAGAGGGGGAGAGAGAGTGTTTGTGTTTCAGAGAGACCTCCGAGGGAAGACTTAAGGCCCAGCAGGGCAATGGCTATGTTGTGGTTTTCAGTTTTTGGTTTGCTGTTTTGGGAAATCAGAACTGAATAAAAACCTCGTTGAAAGGGTCCGTGAATGAAGTTGAAGGGCCCAGAGAAAGGGGGACCTTGTTAGCAGGACACTCAAGGGACCCCAAGCCACAAGGGGTGCATAGGAGGTGGTAGACCCACTGACATCCAGAAATATACAGTTTATTCTGGGTATTATGTAGAATAGTTGCATGTTACATGTCCAGGTGTTACTGTGAAAGAAACTGAAGAAATAGTAACAAACTAATCTAATTGCCTATACATTTTATGTAAAAGTGAGGGGCAACATGACAATGACAGACGGGAATCTCTAGAATTCTTTGCTGCAGATAGAGCAGTGTTATTCAGCATACTCACAGTGTTAGAGACTTGTACAGCATGATGAAAGGGTTTGACATATGTATGTATTTATATGGCGAATTTCTGTTTGATTTTTCCATTAAAGGGACACTAACAATTAGTCTCTAGGCGGCTATGTAAAATAATAAGGGAATCAAAAATAATGCCAGGGAAATTAGGGAAACAAACATTGAAAGAAATCAAGAGATTTTAAAGAAAATTCAAAACTCTAAATATTTCTTCATACTTGGAGAGTATGAAAGAGCTTTCAACTTGTTAAATCCATGTGTGCTAGGATTGGAATTTCAAGCATGTCCTGTACTTTTATATTCTTGAACAATACTCTTTTTGTTTGAATAAAAAAGGACTTGTTTCTTTTATTTTGTCTATGACTAATGTTATTTGAAGAGGCCTAAATTACATGTTGGAATCCAGTAAATTGGAGTCTGTAATCGAAAATGTTGGTTATTAGACAGTGAAATATGATTATAATTGCAGACTTAGTTGGAACCATAGATTGATATTTAGATTATATTATGAAAATTTTAGAAGATTGTGATTCAAATATATCTTTTACAAATATTAAACCCACCCAATTCTTCTTTAAAATTAAAAAAAAAAGCTATGCAAAAATCAGTCATCTGTATTAATATAGTTCAGCAAGGGCATCTCTTAGTGTTGTTAATGTAATGGTCAGGCATTTCATATCTCTAATAGTTCTAAAGTTGTTAGAATTATTGAGCTGCCCTTGCTGCTTTTAAATTTTTTTTTTATCCTGCATGTGAACATTGATTAAACGAATGATGAGATCCATGATGGATTGATTTTTTTTTTCACATTCCTAATTTAGGAGCTAAAACTTTCTGTCACAGTTGAAGTTGAAAATTATGGCTGAGATAATAGAGGTCTGAGTCCACTGGAAGTTAAAAAGGAAAAAGTTGCCCCTCAAATGTCAAGGCACCTTGTGGTCCAGGATGATTAAAACTAAACTGTTTGCTATATGAATCCCAAGGTGCTGCTATATCTCAGCTACCATGACATTTAGCCGGTGACTTTTCATAGCTTGTTAATAATGTATAGCTGTCCCAATATAAATTTGCAGTGACAGAACTGGCCTGTTATAGTGGAGCAGTTAACTAGATTTATTCTGGACAGGAAATGCAGGAAAAAATCATGACTAATGTAAAAAAAAAAAAAAGATTGTTCATTTACAAGACTATTTTATTCAAGACAGTGACTGAAGATTGGTACTTTTTGCTGTGATCTATTGTTGTGTCCAGAGTCCTAATTATCTGTCAGTGAAATATTTTCCAAATGTTACCTCACTCATCAAGATTAATACATGTGCTGATAAATATATGTCCTAAACAAATTGATAGTGTACACTGGTCAATAAAGCTCATTGATTTTATTTGACAATGAATCCAATAAACAAGTAACGGTTACAGCATAGATGCTGTCTAATAAGTGCAATTGCTGTTAATTACTTTTCCCGAATACATTCAGTACATAGCTGTGTTGTGGGAAGCCAGTTTTTAAGACTGCAGCCTTAAACCTGACAGATATACAAATTATTCATAAGCTATGAAATGTCAGAAGATAGATGAAGAGAGAGGGGGAGAAAAGGGTACAGATACAAAATAGAGACAAAGAACAATGGGTTAGAGCAGGATATGGATTAGTGTTGCAGTGAAAAGTTAGTTTGACATTTGGATAGTTGCAGATCTTCACTGGAATTGGAAAAAAAAATCACTCCATCAGAAAACAGTTGAGAAGCTTCATCCATCTCCATTCCTCCATGAGAAGAGATATAATTATTACAAATCTAAGCTCTTTTTTTTAATCTCCCCTTCCCCCAGAAAATAACAAATGCAACCCTCAAGTATTAGATCACTGATACATCAATTTAAAAAAAACAATGCCTTGTATTTTACTGTCCTTTGTGTGCCAGGACTCTAGAATAACCTTAAATTATAATTTCATCAGCTGAAACAGAGAACAATATCATGGTTCCAACTGCATGTATCAGAGGCATCCCAGCACACAGGATAAATAAGATTTACAGAAAAAAATCACCATCAGCTAAACAAAGCACTGAATTTAATAAAACACAATATATATAATATAACTATATAGTTTTGGAAAGCACAGTTACTTTCAGTCATTTGATTGGTGATGGGTAAATACTTCTCCACTTTTAAAATATAACTTATAATCTTGATTTACACTTCATACCCCATATTGTATATATTTATTTAATGGTTTAGAGGAGTTTTGCATAGGATATCTTAAGTTTTAACTGAAATCTTTATCCAGTAGTTTTGGGGTTTCAGCTGCTTGCCCATCCCCTAAATAGAAATGAGACACAACACAATCAAAACACCAGTATCGGCAGTAACCAGAAAATATCAGTGAATAACTCCAATGACCATTGAATAACTCCAGTGACCTGTGAATAACTCCTTTGGAAACCTTCACAAGTTTAGAAGACTTGCTTTGAAAATTCAATGAAGTTCTGTTAACCACATCTCTGCCACATCATCCCATCACTTATGTGGGGATTCAGCTAATCATCTGAGGCTAGGTCTACACTACCCGCCTGAATCGGCGGGTAGAAATCAACCTCTCGGGGATCGATTTATCGCGTCCCGTCAGGACGCGACAATCGATCCCCGAATCGACGCTCTTATTCCACCAGCGAAGGTGGGAGTAAGTGCCATCGACGGGAAGCCGCAGAGGTCGATTTTGCCACCATCCCTACAGCGGGGTAAGTCGGCTGCGATACGTCGAATTCAGCTACGCTATTCGCGTAGCTGAATTTGCGTATCTTAAATCGACCCCCCCCGTAGTGAAGACGTAGCCTGAGTGCAGATGTATTTTCTGGCTAGATAAATAACTGTAAAGCTTTTTTGATGGGATCTTTTGAACTCTTTAAGAAATGAGTCCGTTAATATATTTTTTTTTATTCAGTTTCATTTTAAGGAGTAATTTAATTCTGGGGCAATTCAGACTTCTCTACAGTTGCCTTTTTGATCTGTAACAAAACCACCAGTACAAGAGACAATGAGCTTTTGAGTACATATTAAATGACAAGCAAACAGTATTGATTTTGCCACTAGTGTTGCAATTGTTTTGTAGATTGTACCATTGTTGTGACTTTTTCTTTAGTTTCTTTTACAGTCTTAAGTGCTACTCGGATATATTCTCTTTTACCAGGAGATGAGGAAAGATTAACTTGTGAATGACTGATGGCAGTCTGGATGCTGGGAAATCTGAGTCCTAGTCTTGCTGTGCCTCAGTTGTCCAGCCTGTAAAGTACAAAAAATACTTACACAATAGACATGCTGTGAGGTTCGTTTCATCAATGTTTGTAAAGTGCTCTGAGAGTCTCTGATAAAGATGTTGGGTAACTGTAGTTCTTATTAGCTAGCTATATTGCTGTAGCGCTCAAAACATAGGAATACATGTTGCCTCCCAAGAGAGCTTATACTTGGAAGAGACTCCGCCCCAATAAATACATAAATAAAATTAGTTAATTAGAAATTAAGTGTGGGAGGAAACAGTATAAAATACCCAAACAGAGTTATCAGGGTGCTGATAGACTCATGTCATATTAGTTCTCTCTCTAGCTCTCTGTTTATTTATCCCAAAACTTAGTTTTAGGGTTTATCTTTGTTGTTTTTGAGGGAGACATTATTTGAAGAGGCAACTATAGCTGAACTGCTCAGTAATACTGACCATAACATAATTAAATGTAACATTGTTGGAGAGGGGGATAATACCCCTCACTACAGTAACAGTTAACTTTAAACAGGGGAACATACAGAATTGAGGACACTTGTAGGATGGAAATTAAAAAGAAATGCCACAAGTATTAAATGCCTGCAAACAGCGTGGGGTCTATTTAAAAATACCATGATAGAGGCTGAGACTAAATGTATACCACAAATCAAAAAAGACAATAGCAAGGCAAAAGAATGCCAGTATGGCTGATCAGCAGAGAAATGGAGGCCGTAAGAGGCATCCTTTAACATTTGGAAGTCAAAATCTAGTGTGGATATTAGGAAGGAGCACAAACTCTACAAGGCTGAGTTTAAAGGTATAATAAGTCAGGCCGAGAAAGAATTTGAGAATCAACTTGCTAAAGACCAAAATCTAACAACAAGATTTTTTTTAATTACCTCAGAAGCAGGAAGCCTGTCAATCAGGCAGTAAAGCGACTAGACAGCAAAGATGCTATAGAAGCACTCTAGCAAGACAAGGCCATTGCAATAAGTTAAATGACTTCTTTGTATCAGTCTTCACTGCAGAGGATGTGGGGGAGATACCAACATCAGAGCTATTCTGTTTGGGCAACAAATCTGAAGTACTATCCCACGTTGAAGTGTCAGTAGCAGATGTTTTGGAATAAATTGATAAGTTAAACAATAATAAGTCACCAGAAACAATAATAAGTCACCAGGACCAGTTGGTATTCACCCAAGAGTTCTGAAGGAGCTCAATCATGAAATGTCAGAACTACTAATTCTAGTGTATAACCTATAGCTGAAACAAGCCTCTATACCACATGACTGGAAGGTAGCTAATGTTATCCCAATTTTTAAAAAGGGCTCCAGAGGTGATCCTCACAATTACAAGCCAGAAAGCCTAACTTCAGTACCCGGTAAATTGATAGAAACTATAGTAAAGAACAGAATTATCAGCCACAGAGATGAACATAATTTGTTTGGGAAGAATCAACATGTCTTTTTTAAAGGAAAGTTGTGCCTCACCAATCTATTAAAATGTTTTGAGGGGACCAATAAGCATGGGGATAAGGGTGATCCAGTCAATATAATGTACTTGGATTGTCAGCCTTTGGACAAGGTCCTTCATCAAAGGCTCCGAAGGAACCTAAGTAATCATAGGCTAAGAGGGAAGGTCCTCTCATGCATGGATCAGTAGCTGGTTAAAAGAGAGGAAACAAAGGGTAGGAATAAAGCAGTTTTCACAATGGAGAGTGGTAAACAGCAGGATCTATAATGGGACTGTGCAGTTCGAGGTATTCATTAACAATATGGAAAAAGGAGTGAACAGTGAAGTGGCAAATTTGAAGATAATACAAAATTATTCAACTCCAAAGCTGACTGTGAAGAGTTACAGAGGAATCTCTCAAAACTGGGTGACTTCACAACAAAATGGCAAATGATAAATTCAACATTGATAATGGCAAAGTAGTGCACACTGGAAAAAATAATCCCAACTACACATATGTAATGATGGGTTCTGAATTAGTTGTCATCATTAAAGGAGGGGGTGTTGAACTAATGATAGATAGTTCTCTAAAGATTCAGCTCAATGCACAGCAGCAGTCAAAAAGGCATACAGAATGTTAGAAACTGCTAAAAAAGGGATAGAAAATAAAACAGAAAATATCATAATGCAACTATATAAATCTGTGGTGCAGCCACACTTTAAATACTGTGCCCAGTTCTGGTCGCCCCATCACAAAAAAGATATAGTGGAATTTGAAATGGTTCACAGAAGGGCACCAAAGATGATAAAGGATATGGAATGGATTCAGTCTGAGGAGAGACTAAAAAGATTGTCTCTTTCCTAAGATGAACATCCCTAATTAAGGGGGTATATGATAGAGGTCTATAAAATCCTGAATTCTGTGGAAAAAGTGATTAAAGAAGTGTTATCTACCCTTCCCCAAGTACAAAAAACAGGGATCACCCAATTAAATTAATAAACAGCACATTTAATACAAACAAGAGGAAATAGTTTTTCACAACCCTCACAATTCATCCGTGGAACGCATTGCCACGGGATGTTGTAATAGCGAAAAGTATAGCAGAGTTCAAAAAGAACTACATAAGTTCATGGATGATAGATCCATCAGTGGCTACTAACCAAGATGTTCAGGGATGTAACCTCATGCTCAGGAAACCATAAACCTCTGACTGCCAGAATCTGGGAGGTGTAGACAGGGGTGCATTTCTCCAAATTGCCCTATAATGTACACTCCTCCTGAAACTCCGATCACTGTCAAAGACAGGATCTGGGCTAGATGTACCATGGGTCTGATCCTGTATGGCAGGTCTTATGTTCTTATGAGGGGAAAAGGAGTGGTGGAAAGGGATTGTTGGAGCAAGAGTGGAGGTGGGTCGGTAAAGAGAGAATGGATAGGAGGGAGAGAGAAAGGAGGATGGGCAGGGAGAGTGACGATGAGTAGCTGAAGGGCTGTAGCGGTAGGAAAGGGGGACCAAAAATCAATGGCAGTTCAGCAAAGGACAGATAAAAGAATGATGATGTCAGGAAGCTGTGAAGTCTGCTGCCATTCCCCTCATGGTATGGGGAGGAAGGGAAGCCACTTCTCTCAGTGCCACAGGTCTCTTTGTGCCCAGTGGGAACCAAGCGGGGTGGAAGGTCCATACGTACCCCTTTGTGCTGACTGCTTTTAGAAAGGAATCTCAAAGATTTGGAGATTTTCAGAGTCTGTCCCTAACAAACTCCCCCGTAGCTTCTGTCACTCCATGTGTGGAGGGAGAAGCCACTGGTTTAGTTGCATGGATATCTCTCTCTGGGTGCAAAATATTAATTATTTATCATTTATTATTATTTATTATTTTATCACACATTACAATTTATTATATTTTATTACTAAGATGTTCTTGGCTTGCACAATGGATCAGGAGGCTGTCAGAAGTAGAAGAGGATGTTACTGACTTTATCAGACCATCCTTTCTGTCTTCTCTATCTGTGTGGAGGGAAAATCAATCCTGTCCCTTAAAATGTGGATCAAGTGAGCTTGCCAACACATGCTATTTTCTTCTCTGATAAACATTTCACTGGTTTTGTAGTCTGTAGACAGGTTAGCAACAAATGTTATGGCAGCAGTATCTTTTCCAATTCAGTTTGAATTTTTAAGGCATGATATACAGATACCAGACCTTCTAAATGGGAGTACATGCATTAAACCTTAGTCCTCATCTCTGACTGTGTAACTAGTTCAAATGGAAGGAACATGCTATTGAAATTTGCAGTATGATTGTAGTGGGTAAAGGTGAAGATAACATCTGTCTTGCCTCTCTTGTATTTAACAACACAGTAATTTACAATAATTTGTTCTTCCCAGACCCTCTCATACATATAATAGAGTTCCCAATTCTCTCAGAAAATCCCATGGTTGAGCTGTTGTTCTATTGCTGCCTCTGCATTGGGATTATCTGGTTTTGACTGGAATGGCCATTGAGTCATTGGATTTTCATGATGCCTATTATCTCACAGTAAACCCTTATGATGAAGTTTAAACAGTGTTTAAGTATAGTACATAATAGTAATTTCTATATCTGTATCTTAGTAACCTTTCTTGTTGCATTTACTGTATTGATGTTGTTAGGATATAGATATTCAAGCCCGTCTGTAAAGGCCTATACTTTAAGAATTTACGTGTATTCTTATCACTTAGCTAGTTATAGACGTATAAAAGAAAGAATCAAAATCACTGACTGTCTGTGTAAGGGCCTTCTCTTACTGTGACAGTCTGAGGCTCTGTTCTTAGGCTAAGTAAGGCCTTTGGCTAAGCAGCAGAGGCAGCCATAAGCTGAGAAGTGAACGGTCATATCCTCACGTTCCAAACTAGTCACATGGAAATAAGGTGCTATTGGGCTGTTAGGAATACAATCCTGTCCTGATATTCCTATCACCTCCAGAAAAAGGGAAGAGCCTAGAAGATGTAAAAGGAAACTTAGTGTGATAGCATCCTGTCTGGCAAGAACTCACTTATCAATAGCTCGGATGTGAAATCCTCGCTTCTGTATTGTTTTGTATGTTTATTTGCATGGTCTCTGTCTGGTTCTGTAATTGTTTCTGTCTGCTGTATAATTAATTTTGTTGGGTGTAAACCAATTAAGGTGGTGGGATATAATTGGTTAAATAACCATGTTACAGTATGTTAGGATTGGTTAGTTAAATTTCAGTAAAATGATTGGTTATGGTATGGCTAAGCAGAACTCAAGTTTTACTATATAGTCTGCAGTCAGTCAGGAAGTGGCGGGGGGGGAATGGGAACGGGGGATGGCAGTGGAGGAATTGGAATCATGTTTTGCTAAGGGGGGGGGAATGGGAACAGGGAATGGGAACAGGAACAGGGACATAGACAAGGCTCTGTGGTGTCAGAGCTGGGAAGGGGGACACTAAGGAAGGAAACTGGAATCATGCTTGCTGGAAGTTCACCCCAATAAACATCGAATTGTTTGCTCCTTTGGACTTCGGGTATTGTTGCTCTCTGTTCATGCGAGAAGGACCAGGGAAGTGAGAGGGTGAAGGAATAAGCCCCCTAATGGATGTATTGTTTGATATAATTAATACTCGTATTAGAGACTTGAGATAAGCCATACCCTAAATTACTGCAACAACTGCTGCAATAGTTTGCTAAAACTGTATGTAAAAAAAAATATGACCCACACGTATTAATAATGAACTTGTTCCTGCTTCCATTGAAGTCTATGGCAATGGACACTTGGATTTCATTTGGTGCAATGCAGGATTACCCTCATCTGTATTTTGGAACTGAGTATGGCAGCTAGAGTAAAAATAGTTGATTACTCTAACAGAGATAGTGCAAATCTGACTGAACTACATATCTGTAAAGATGTGAACATGAATTTTCTTCAGCCTTTTGGAAATCAGTTTATTACTCTTCAGTTCCAGGAGTGCAAAGTAGTCTAAAAGATGGCTTAAATGGCCAATTTAGATTTTATTTGCATGTGATAATCTTCTAATTGGCAATAGCTGGTGCAGCCTGCCCTACACAAGCACTCTGGAGCAATACTGGTGTACCCCTTTAATTCCCAGCAGCTGGAACAGCCAAATTCAAATTACAGCAGTCTTGATAGCCTGATGGTGGAAATAGTCCCTAGACAGCCCTAGTTTTGGAAGGATCATAAAAGTGATGTAAAGACATCTAGTCTCACCATTTTAGATCTTACATCAAGACAAGTGAAAGCAACAGAATAAGGACAATGGACTTCAAAAAAACAGATTTTATCAAACTCAGAGAACTGCTAGGTAAAGTCTCATGGGAAGAAAATCTACGCTAATGGGGTTCAGGACAGCTAGCAGTTTCTCAAGGAGACAGTATTATGGGTCAACAAAGTGATGCAGTTGTGAAAAAGGCTAATTATCATTCTGTGATGTATTACCAGGTGTGTTGTATGTTAGACATGGGAGGTAATTGTCCCACTCTAGTTGACACTGGTGAGGCCTCAGCTGGAATACCATGTGCAATTCTGGTTGCCATCCTTTAGGAAAGATGTGGCTAACTTGGAGAGAGGAGAGCAACAAAAATGATAAAAGGTTTAGTAAACCTTACCTATGAGGAAATTTTTTTAAAAATTGGTCAAGCTGAGTCTTGAGAAAAGGAGACTGAGTGGGGAGCAGATAATAGTCTTCAAATATGTTAAGTCCTATTATAAAGAGTATGGTAATCAATTGTTATCCCTATCGAGTGAAGGTAGAACAAGAAGTAATGGGCTTAATCTGCCACAAGGGAGATTTGGGTTAGATGTAAAGAAAAGCTTTCTAGTTATAAGGGTAGTTAAGTTCAAATATAGGCTTGTAGAAGCCCCATCCCTGGAAGTTTTTAAGAACAGGTTAGACAAACTCCTATCAAGGATAGGATAGGTTTACTTGATTCTGCCTCAGTGCAGAAGCTGGACTTGCTGACATCACAAGGTGCCTTCTAGACCTACATTTCTATGATTCTATAAGTTCTAGTCCTCATTGTCTGAACTAAGATTTTCTTGCTTGGTTCTGCAATAAAGTCATGTATTCATGAATTCATATTCTGTTGTAGATATGACCATGAAATCACAAAATCAACTTGACTAAATTCTTCCCTTGGATGCATGTACACATTTCCCTTTGATTCAAGTGGAAATTGTGCACTGCAGTGTCAAAGGGGAAATGAGTTGTGATTGAAAACCTGTTGAAACACAAAGGATTTGTGAAAAACTCTTTTACTCCAATTTGTCTGACAGCTTCTGCTTCTGTGGAAGTACCTGTTTAACTTTAAAATCACTACAGACAAAAAAACAAACAAACACACACTGTTGTTCTTACAACTTTTTACCTGGGGTATCTGTGATAATTATTTTAGATTAAAATACCATTGTAACAACTGGCTAATTTCTCCTAAGAGGAAAAACTGAACTTCTTAGGAAAAATTACACAGTAACTATATGAAGTGTCTGTGCATTAACATTTAATAATTATGATTAGTATTAGCATTTACTCCATATCCTCAGTCTCTTTTAAAAAAAATAATCCTAACTATTTATACTCCTCGAAAGAGTACTGTCACAGGGACTCAGTCTGTCCAGCAGTGGGTGCCCCCATTTGCCCAGTGTGGGGTTGATACACCCTGATACACAGTCGTCGAGATTCCCTACTGAGTCAAGCGATCACAATCAGGAACTCCAGACCCCTGAGTGGGGCAGAGCAAACAATAAGTCTATAGCACATGAGCCTCCTAGCTGGGGCAAGTAATAGCAGTTTGGGGGCTCTGACCCCCTGGATGGGGCAGAGGAAACAATCAGTCTATATCAGGCCTAGTGGCAAGTGTGGGGAAGGAGGGAAGGAAACCCTACTCCACCAGGTTCTGATCCAGGACCCTATTAAGGATTCAAGCCTCAGCTCCTAAACGTTCCTTGAATCACTTCCCACCATAAAATCTGTCTTGGGCATCTCCTCAGCTGGCAGCAGCTCAGCATCCCCATCAGTCTCCGTGGTCGACTGGGCCTCCACAGCGTAATCAGGGTCCACAGCCTGGAGCGTCAACGCTTCCTCTGTAGAAGCCTCAACATGCATCCTTCCTCCTCCTCAGCCAGTCGCTACTGAGCTGGGCTCCCTCCTTTTATCTTTCCCATCACCTGGAGCATGTGCAGCAGGAGCAAGAGGGCATGGTCTCCTGGGCCCACAGTGATTGGTCATCCCCTGTTGGCCCAGTGTGGGATTGATAAATCCCATCACACACCGTCCCCCTCAACTTAGGACCCAATAGTGGTCCTCCCTCATCTTCCTCCCATCCCACTCAGGAAAAGAAGTCAGCATTTGCATGTGTGTGGCCCAGGTGCAGTAGTGTAGCTAGCGGGGTGCAGGGGAAGCAGCTGCTTCCCCCGCCTTTCCAAAAGCGGCCGGAGGGGGGCGCAGCATGCGGCCCGCAGCGCGGCCCGGCAGCCGCAGCCAGAGGAGCGAGGGGGAGCGTAGGCTGGCGGCCAGCAGCCATGGGGGGGTGGAGGGCACAGGCGGAGGAGCGGGGGGGGCGCAGCCGCTCGGGGGGCCGGGGCGCAGCATGTGGCCGGCAGCCGCGGCCAGAGGAGCGAGGGGGCAGGGCCGGCTTTAGCCCTGCGCCAAAAGGGCCCTGCAGCAGCTATCCACCCCGCCCCCAGCTCACTTCCCCCTCCTCCCCTCCTCTGAACGCTCCGCCCCCCTGCTCCTCCCCCTCCCCTGCTTCCCGCGAATCAAATGTTCGCAGGAAGCCTGAAACAGGCAGGCAGGCAGCAGGTAAGCTGTGGGGGCGGCGGCAGCAGGGGGGCGCGAGGAGGTGCGGCCCAGTCCAGCCCCCCTGGCCCAGTCCGGCCCCCCCAGCCGAGCGGCTCCCTCTGGCGGCCAGCCCCAGCCAAGAGGCCCTGGCACCGGTGGCTCCAGCCCGGCTCAGCTCGGGCCCTGGGGCACCGGCCTCGGTTCCGGGCAAGCGCGCCGGCCCTGGCCAAGCACCCCTGGCCCCGGCAGCTCCGGCTCCGGCCCTAGCGGCTCCAGCCCGGACCCAAGCCCCACGACCCCGGCCGGAGCTCCGGCCGGAGCGCAGCCTGATTCCTGGGGGCGGGGCTTGCCGGAATCGGGCCCCGCTCTTGCTAAAGCTGGCCCTACGAGGGGGGGTGCAGGCTGGTGGCCCACAGCGCGGCTGGCAGCCACGGGGGGGCAGCGGGCGCGGCCGGAGTAGCGGGGGGGGCGCAGCATGGCAGCCGGCAGCCGCGGCCGGAGGAGCAAGGGGGGGCTCACGGGGGTGGCACGGCAGGGCCAAAGGAGCCATGGAGGGGGAGGGGCAGGGCGGCCGGAGGAGGAGCCAAGGGGGCGTGGGCAGAAGAGGAGCCAAGGTGGGGCGCCTTTTTTATGTTTGCTCCCCCCTCCTCTTAGAAGCTGGCTACGCCACTGCCCAGGTGGTGAAGTTCCTTGAACTCTAGGGCCGGAGGGAGAGGTACCATCTCATAATCCTGGTGTTATGGAGTGGGTCCATCAAAGGGACACATGATCCATGATGAGTTGGAATCAGTTTCCCAGCAGATAATAACATAGGGATTCAGTTGCCCATTTCACTGCTAGTACCTCTTTTTCTATTGTTGAGTATCTTGTGTAAGCAGAGTCAGGATGAGCTCTACCCTGACATCTGGTGGTGAATTATGGCGAGTGTGGAAAAGAACTCCAGGGGCGGATCTTGTTTGCATAGGCACACCCACACGCATAGCATGAGCCCACAGCAACCGAAAGTGGTTACTTTGGCTGGTGTGGGATCCCCAGTTTCTCTGTTATTGGGGCAGGAAGAATAAAGTTTTGTTACCCTGATTCTGTGAATCAAGGCCAGTGGAACTGTTGTATGACAGAAGGACTGAGTGAATCCTTCACCATTACCTAAGTAGCATTTGCTTGTCAAGGGGCATGGGTTACAAAACCCAGTGAATTGAGAGAGGATGGAGACAGGTGTTTGTACCTGATGGTATGGGCCCCCTCTGAGGGTTTGAAGCACCAATTGCACTGCCTCCTCTCTCCACTGTTGAATGTCAGAGCTAACTTTGATTCCCTTAGGAGTCTAGTTACAGGCTGCTGAGCTGAATTCACCTTGGGCCAATGGTGCACCAGCACTGGGGCTCCCCTACTATACTATGAGCTGAAATCACTAAGAGCTGATGTTATTAAGAGCTGAGATCACTGAGTGCTGTGTTAACTAGTGGGGGAGCCTGAAGCTATATTGCTCAGCAGCTGGCGGAGCAATTTGTGGGGATGACTGGAGGAGCAGTGAGCGGCGTGGAGCCTTGCGGGGCCGGTTGGAGTGGCCCAAGGAACGGCGAGCGGAGCTGTTTGCGGGGACAGCTGGAACGGCTCACAGGTCGGTGAGCGGAGCGGAGCGGAGCGGAGCAGCTTGTAGAGCGGAGCAGTTCGTGGGACGGCAGAAAGTGGACTGGCTCGTGGTAAAGGCTGCGGCGGAACCCCCACGGAGAAACAGACGGCTGGCCAGCCTTGGATCACGTAAGGTGCCCCTTAACACCCTGCGTGCCCCCCCCCTTTTTTACTCTGGGGCTGCACTGACCAGGGACAGAGACTTTGGGGGTTGTTGGACTTTTGGGACTTTCGGGGTTGCTGGACCCAAGAGACTTTGGGGGTGTTGGACTTTGGGGACTCTGGGTGATTTTTGGGTTGCTGGATTCAAGAACCAAAGGGAAAGGACACAGCCCAATTTGCTGGGGTGGGTTTTGCTCATGGTTTGTGTTGTGAATCCTGTTTGTGGTGTTTTTCCAATTTTATGCTGATGTCGTTTACCTCATGTTATTAAACATTTTCTGCTACACTCAGACTCCGTGCTTGCGAGAGGGGAAGTATTGCCTCTTAGAGGTACCCAGGGGGGTGGTATGTAATTGTCCCAGGTCACTGGGTGGGGGCTCGAGCCGGTTTTGCATTGTGTTATTGAAACGGAACCCCTAGATACAGAACCCGGCCCTTGTTGCTGCCAACTTAGATGGGCAGAAGGGTTACACTTGTTTCCTGGGGAAATAACTTCTTACAGAGGTAGACTATCAGGTGTTCTTCCCCATCCTGCTCCTGGAATAGCACTGCAACAAGTCCCACCCCTGAGGCATCGGTCTGGAGCATAAACCACCTCAAGACATCCGGGTGCAGTAGGACTGGTTCTTGACTCAACCGGTCCTTCAGGGTTTGGAAAGTGTGTTCGAATCCCTTGACCACTGTACCCTCTTGGGCTGGGAGTTTTTTGTCAGGTCCATAAGGGGCGCTGCTAGGATGGCAAACTCAGGCACAAAGTCCCTATAATAACCAGCCAGTGGTTCGGCGTCCCTGTCAGTCTCTGTGGTTGGCTGGTCCTCCACAGTGTAGTCAGGGTCCACAGCATCAGCAGTCTGGAGGGTCAGCACTTCCTCTGCAGGAACCTGCAACACACATCCTTCCTCCTCCTCAACCAGTCCTGAGTAAGCTGGGATGCCTCCTTTTATCTGTGCCTTGCACCTGGAGCATATGCAGCAGGGGCAATGTACCCACAGTGATTCTGCAGAAAAGGACCTGGCGATTACAGTGGATGAGATGCTGAATATGAGTCAGCAGTGTGCCCTTGTTACCAAGAAGGCTAACGGAATATTGAGCTGCATTAGTAGGAGCATTGCCAGCAGATGGAGGGAAGTGATTATTCCCCTCTATTCGGCACTGGTGAGACCACATCTGGAGTATTGCATCCAGTTTTGGGCCCCCAACTACAGAAAGGATGTGGACAAATTGGAGAGAGTCCAGCAGAGGGCAACGAAAATGATCAGGGGGCTGGGGCACATGACTTACGAGGAGAGGCTGAGGGAATTGGGCTTGTTTAGTCTGCAGAAGAGAAGAGTGAGGCAGGATTTGATAGCAACCTTCAACTACCTGAAGGGGGGTTCCAAAGAGGATAGAGCTCAGCTGTTCTCAGTGGTGGCAGATGAGAGAACTAGGAGCAATGGTCTCAAGTTCCAGTGGGGGAGGTCTAGGTTGGATATTAGGAAACTCTATTTCACTAGGAGGGTGGTGAAGCACTGGAATGGATTACTTAGGGAGGTAGTGGAATCTCCATCCTTAGATGTTTTAAGGCCCGGCTTGACAAAGCCCTGGCTGGGATGATTTAGTTGGTGTTGGTACTGCTTTAAGCAGGGGATTGGACACTTGGACTAGATGACCTCCTGAGGTCTCTTCCAACCCTAACCTTCTATGATTCTACAATTGGTCAGCCCCCATTGGCCCAGTGCTGGGTTGATACATCCCATCACAAGTACATTAAAAATAACTTACAAAAGTGGAGGAGGAAAGAGAGCTGTTCTAGAATTAGAACCGAAGTTGTAAAATGTTATGTTTTAATTTCCCTTTTACATAATACTCTATGTATCAAAAGTATTATGTCATCAGAATGAATTTCTGAAGTAGAATATCTAAATTATGCTTATATATTACTAATATTTCTAAATGCTCAGTATTTTGATTCACTAAAACTTTTCTCTTGCATTTGTTCTCGGCTGTGCTGCTTATGAAATGTTACAGACTTCAACGCTGCCAGTTCCAAAGCAATGCATGTCATAGCCATAGCCAGCCACAGAGGAGTGTGGGGGGGGAGGGATGACCTGGCCTGTATATATGCAGAGCTCATCTCTTCCCCTCCCCACCACTCCCATGTGGTTGGAAGCAACTTGTCCTTTCCTGCCCGCACAGTGTCAAAAGGCAGCTAACACCTCCAGGCTGCTGCTGGCCACCAATATAACCCAGCCACCTCCTGTTCCTGGGCTACAGCGCGGGCAGCAAGGAGTTAAGCCCTAAGGATGCATTGTGCACCAGGACCCAGGAAACCTGATTGCAGGGGCTTCAGCGAAACTGGCCAGAGAGGTGGCTCAGCAGAAGAGGTGCCTTGGGGACAGAGGGGCAGGACTTGGGTGGGAGGCAGGCAAAGAGAGCGCTAAGCCACTGCCCCGGGGTCTGCTGTGGAGCCTGCAGGTTCAGGGCATGAACAGACTGGAAATCGCTCCCCCCCCCACATCACTCTAGAGCTTAGCTTCCCCATGTCAGCGCTGTGTGGGGCTTTGGCACATCAGGGCTCGGCTCCTGGCCAGCGCCCCGGGCCAGAGGGTCTTGGGTTTTCCCTGAAGTGCCAGCCCAGCCAGAGGCGGTGCGGGGAGGAAGGAGCCTGCCAGCTGGGCTGCTGGTGAGCTGAGCACTCCGACCAGGGGCTGGTTCTCTGCACAGCGCTGGGAGTAGAAAGTGCCTCGCTGTGGGGGGATATGGAGGAGCAGCGGGGCTGTGGGGTGAAGGGGCAAAGCAGAAAGAGGACAGACAGAGGGGAAGCATGTAAAGGGCCGATGGGTGGGCCGCAGAGGTGACATGTAACCGATCACTACCTGGCACCTGCCTGCACTGACTGGCCACCGCAGGTTGCAGCGTGCAGCCAGTGCTGGCCAGAAATGGGACAGATGGTGGAACCCTGCCGGCCAAGAGCTGGCCCTACGTGCTGCATCTTTGCCCCGCCACAAGCCTTGCACACCCACCCCCATCGTCGGCCTCTGGACCCCCCACTCACCACTGGGGGGTAGCTGGCTGGCCAGCAGGGACCCAGCCAGCAGCTGGACCTGCCAGACAGAAAATACGGGACAATTAGCCCGTTTTTAAGAAAAAGTTGGGACACCTGCCAGAGGGCTTAAATATGGGACTGTCCCTTTAAAAACAGGGTATATGGTCACCGTAGTCATGAGGCCATTAAACACCACACTAGACCCAAGTAAGTATCTGGTGTTTTGGGGAAAGGTTTGTTTTTAAAAGCTAATAAAGCTGCAGATTTTCATTTTGAAACCCTCCCTGGTTGTGAACTTTATTCTCCTGCCTGTCCTCATCAGTGTAATATTTTGTCCTGGTACTATATGTGCCTGCAATAAATTAAGGCAACAGTTTCTGTTAATGACTGACAGGAGGTAAGTGCACTGTATCAGTTCAGCATTTGCTGGAGGATGGGAGGAAACAGAAAAATCAGAAATAACCAGCAGAAAGAAAAGGGCTTTCTGGTCATTACTGTGATCACTAGATTAGATTCTAAACATATTTTGAACAAGAAATGAACAATGATCTTTTGCTTCATTTTAGTACTAAAAAATCTAATCTCATGTTGGCAGCTTTTGTAAGTTAAAAATCTCAAACTTTTTTCATTAAATAAGATGTAGCAATTACTTTTGCTAAAGCCAGATGTGCATATTTATTTCTAAAAGCATTATTTTTTTATTAAATATTAATCAGTATACAGTATTTCAATCAGTCCTGGCATGATGAAATTCTTCACCTATAGATGACTCTTTCATTAAAATCTCCCCACATAAACATCATCCCAGTTCTGAGCCATTGAAAGAATTATATTTCCTTTATGAATTACAGAGCTCTTATGACCTGAGTTGCTCATAAAAAAATATTTTCAAAAAGGATTTGAGCTAACTGTGCAAATCATGTTAAAATTAGTTTATCACTGGAGCTGAATTTTATATTTCTACTTATACTTGCTAATTATAAAGTTTAATATTACAAAGAATGATCACATCGAAGACACTGAAAATCTAGAAAGAAAGAATGTAAACAATACCAAAGACATTTCTTAAATTCAAATACACACTCTAATGTATTAGTTATGAGCTGATTTTCTTTTTCAGAGAATTACAGAGAGAATTACTCTTCTGATTTTGGCCAATGTGAAGGTTATGTATCTAATTCTCTTTTTGACATTATGGCCAGGACTAAGTGCAATCTTGTTTTAATATTGGATACATGATGTATATCATGAATATATCCCACACTTACAAGGGGATGAATTTGTTAATCTGACAGTCTTTTTTTTCCCCCATCTCTAATGTCTATATTACTAAAATGTCACAAATTTACTATTTGCTGTTTTGGGGCTATTACTCAATAGCGTAATTTAGAGCAATCACTGTGAAAAAAGCCAACATTTCCCAACAAATGCAACACAGGACAGTTATTTTCTGTTCTAGCTGTAAGGGAAAACTGTGGCATGCTACATACTACAGTGTAAAAATGCTGGATTTTTAAATGCAACCACAGTAAATCAGTTTTGAAACAGAATTTTTACAACCTTAAATTTGGGCTAATTTTGCCTTAGGTAAGGAAGTTGCATCAGTATTTGCAGTATGCCCTATAATTCTTTTGGAGAATACCAAAAGGGGTAAATTTACCTGCTTATCTAAAACAATTTATAAGTATGGCCACTGTCTAATACAGATTTGTATTATCAGGGAAACTTTGGAAACAAGTTTGGAAACTTAGCACACTGTTTAGGTCTAATACAAAAAGATGATACCAAATGCATTGTACCAGACTTTTTTTAAAAAAATGTCTTGGTTACATCTCTTTTCATGCTAATATGGCTAAATATCTGAAGAAGTTCTGCCATATTAACAAGGGATTATGTTTCCTATCAGCCTCCCGCTCACTGCACTTCCCCTTCCCCTGACCTGGTATGTGGAAAATTTCTGAACCAGGGGTCTGTTTGGGAGTGGGAACCGTATGGCAGTAGGAAGCTACAGACAAACCCTAGGAACTGTAGATGAAGCCTCATGTGGAATGAGCTGTGAGTGCCAGACATAACAGCTGGGTGAAAGTCTGGGTGGGACTTATTGGGGAGGAGCAGTGGCTGGGGAGGGAACCAGTGCAAAGGGGCCCAATGAGAGAGAGAGAGAATGATTGAGCCTGACTTGAATACCCACAAATGCTTTTTTGTTTGAATAGAGACTGGGCTGGAGAGGGCACCCAGGCATTAAGCCTGAAGAGCCCTGACTCTCAATTGGACTGTTCCAGGGACCCAAACAAGAACTGCTGTTGCTGATTTTGAACTGTAACTGCTTCATCCTCTGTACATACATACAATATTTCAAACATTTCCCCTTTCCTGCTAGCCCTAGTAAAAATCTTTCCCCTTGCCAAGTGTCCGAGTGGTTATTGGGACCAACCAGGGCTAGTGTCTACAAGGCCTAGCTGTTGAAGCACCTATGGTTCTCTGAGATGCAGTACATCGGGCATGCTACTGGCAAACTATGGGGTTGGGGTACAGAATAGCCCCAATAATTACAATAACTTTATTAGCACTCTCAGGAAATGTGCATTTTATTCCAACTTGCAAGATGGTTGATTTCAGGAAGGCTTCTAATAATAAAGGTGCACTCTCTCTTGTGATTTGCAAACACTCAGAACAAATGTATTTAATCCTAGCTGTTTTACAACTGACCAGAATCATTTTTGTAGTGCAGTTCCCACTCTGTGATTATTGGACAGTATTCATACACAGTTATGCTATCTAATCACAAGTAAATTGACCACTGTGTACTATAACATTAATAAGAAAATGTCTAACAAGACTTTTGTTTTGGCATTAAGTAGCCTTTAAATTAAATTATTGTCTAATTTAACAACAAAAGAAAGAAAAATGGTTTTCTGTGCACACTGATTTCTGTGGGATTTGATTTTCAGGGCATCTGAGTGCTTTCATGGGTGTATATATATATATATATATTTTCCATCTGAGTTGGGTAAATGAGGGCAAATTGTATTTGCTTATTATATGTTTTCTACTTTTATTCCACATCATAATGTGGCTGATGTGCTTTTAAAAGTGTAAAATTTACAGGTTTATCAAAGATTCTTCCCCTTCCTCCTCCAACATTAGGCATTCATGTGTACAAATTATAGCTGTAAAATTATGTTCATAGAACCATATTTAGGCACCTGAATAAGTGACTTGATTTTCAGAGATGCTGAGTACAATTAATTTTAATGAGAATGGCATAGCAGATTTTGCTAGTCCTAAGAGACCAAAAGTTCATTTATTGTTAAGCATTTGTGATCTTTCATTCATTTTACAGACTATTAATCCAAGAACTGGTAAATCACATATCAGTACTTCCCAATCAATGATGGTTTAGACATGAGGGCTTTACAAAAACAGAAGCTTGCCTAGTCTCAGGTTTCTATGTGAACCTGAAACTTATCTAGGTTCACACATTGATGTATGCAGTGTTGTACCCATTTAGATCCCAGGATATCAGAGAGGCAACAATTGGTCCTGTGGTGCTGGCAGACCAGGTGCCAGCTCATGCCAAAGCCTGAGGTCAATTCACTTGTGTATTAGTAAGATCAAGGTAATTGTTAAATGTATAAGAGTGTATTTGGAGTTTCAACTTCAATTATTGTCACTTATCCGTATCCTGTTATAATGTAACAGCAAACATTTACAAGTGTTTACTTCTGTAACTAAATAACCCATCAAAGGAGAAAGAAGCCTTGTAGAATGCAAATGAAGAACTTTAACAGTTAAGTGCTAATTTCTAAACAAGTGGTCATTGTGTGTGATGTTGGGAGGTCAAAGAATCTAAAAGCATTCCTCACTCACTGTCAGCAAAGGAAAAGCCCACATGGGTAGAAACACTGTCAGCTTGTTTTCTGTCAGAAGAAGCTTCAGGAATGGACTGAAGGAAAGATCCTTCATCTCTGTACTGTTTGGATTCTAACAGGGCAGAATAATTGAATGAGAAGATGAAGATCCCCAGAGTTATTCTGGGTAGCCCTGAGAGAATTTTGGGAAACTGTAAGATTACTACATCTCTGCTACCATTCCGAATTATAGACTGTGACTCACCTGTACATATATTTTACCCTCTTTAACCTCTCAATAACTCTCACTTCCTTTTTGTAGCTAATAAACCTTAACTTAATTTACTATAGAATTGGCTCCCAGCATTGTCTTTCATGTAAGATCTAGAATACCAATTGATCTGGGGTAAGTGGCTGGTCACTTGGGACTGGAAGCAACCTAAATGTGATGTGATCTTTGGTATAAGTGACTACTGTCTGGGCAGCAAAATAAACTGGAGCATCTAAGGGGACTGTCTGTGACTCCATGGTAAGACTGGTATTGTGATCCAGGAATTCATGTGTGGTACTGGCTTGGTGAAATCTAATTTAGAAACACCACCGGTTTGGAGTGTCTGCCCTGTTTCTGACAGTCTGCCTTGAGGTAGGCACTCACAGTTGTGAGTCACTACAGACTGTATGACAGGTCCTACCTCACTCACCTTGTCTCTTCCCGGACCTAGGCAAGCCTGTGTCCAAGCTAGCAACCATCTCCAACTCCCTTCTACATGGCTCCTGTTCCTAAAGGGAAGCAAGGATGGGAGAGCAGTGCTTTTGGGTCTTTGAACAAACATTAAACTGTTCTTTCTCCACTGGTGCCTTTTGCAATCCTTCCCTCTCCCGCCCTTTCTCCCTAGCTCACATGGCCCAGGGACTATTGCTACCAAAGTGCTAGTCAAGAAATGCCCAGACACAGGGGCACAGTGACTGCTCCTTAAAATCTTTCCTATAGCTTCTGCTGCTACATGCATGACAATGGTTTATGGGATTTCAATAAAATCATTGATTTACAGCAATATGTTGCTCAGGGACCATGTCAGGGTGGAGGGTGGGGTGGAATGGGGTGGGAGCCAGCTTCAAGTATGTATCACTAGAGCAAGATGGGAAATTTCCAGGGAGTGGGGGCAGGAAGGGAGGTGTCCATTGTAAAACCATACAAACCTTGTGTTCTGGTTCCTGCAGCAACTCTGGGTCCTCCTCAGTATTGACTCCCTCAACCAGGTCCGCTGAGTAGAGGTGCAGAATCACATGCTCTTCTTTCCGTGGGTCTCCCTGGGTTTCCTTGGTGCCCTGCCCCTCATCAGCATCCCATCATATTATGAGGCCAGTGGGGTTGAGGAGGAACTCATGAGTCACTTCAGGCTCTGAATTTACAGCCCAGGAGAGCACCCAGTCTAGTTCATCGTAGCATGGGACTGTGCGAGGCTCTGTCCCAGAGTGACTGTTTTGAGTACATCACACTCTGGTATGGAGCCTCAGGAGCTTCATGTGCTCCTGGAACTGGGACAGAGTCTCATGAATGCCAGCCTCCTTCAGCCTCTGTGAAATCTCCCGGTACAGCTGTATGTTCCTGCCAGTCTGGGCAAAGTTATGGAGGATGGTGAACTCTGACCACACATTGATGAGCACTTGCATGTGTTCCAGAGATGAGATGGCAGCTCTTAGAACATGCGTTACCAATTAACTGTTCAGAAGTGCTCAGCACATGTCCTCTGGCAGGGGTTCTTTATACGTTTGGGTAAGGTTCAGACAGCAAAGTGTTCAATGCATTATGGGAGTGGCCCTGGAGAACTGTTGATACTCATGACCTCGTATACATGCCTTGCCCCCATCCACACTGCATTGCAGAAGGGTACAGGGCTATGCCACAGTTGAGGTGTGTATATACCCACACTCCTCATGCGTGCTATGTTACTCGCTGTGTGCTCTCCTTCAGGAACATGCTTCAAGGCTTCAGATGCGGGCAGTTGGGGGTTATGGCAGAACAATGCACATGTAACCTTGAACAGTTGCAAGTGTGGACATAGCCTTAGTTGTCTAGGGGAGCAGTAGGTTGGTGGCCTATAACCTCCTCTTACAACTATTTAAGAGTGGCCAGGTGGCCTGCTTCTTCCATCTATTTTTATGCAGGGTATTTAGAAAATCCACAGTTATTTTTAGATAAGGTAATTTAGAAGGGATATGTATTCTCATGCTTCAGGGCGTAAGCCAACCACTAACCAAAGATGGTTAGGAAGAATTTTCTCTTCTCACTTTATTTTAGATCTGCCTATTTTGGGTTTTATTTCACCTCCTTGTGAAGCAACTGACACTAGCCACTCTCAGGGACAGAATATTAGCGTAGATGGAATTCCAGTCTGATCTGGGTTGGTGATTCTTATGCTGTGTCTTTCTAACTAGTATTTTTGGGACAGCTGGGAAGGAAAGCTTCTGCCCCCGCTTCTACCTGCTCTGATTACAAAAAGGACCTACTTAATAATAGTAGTGGATTGAACATCTCTGACATAAGAAGAAAAGAAATACAGGCAGTAGCTTGAGCAAGAAAGTTTGTTTCCCACAGTGCTGCTTTTGAATGAGGAACAGACGGGGTGAAGAGGCTGCCCACTTCCTAGAAGGTGCTTCCTGGATAGGATGGAAGGACATAAGGACTTCTTGCTCACTTTCCTAGGGAATGGCCCCATAGGTTGCCTGCAAAGACCTTGGTAGAAGTTGCTGTGGGCCAAATCACTTAACGATAAGTAAGGGGCTTGGGCCTACTGATAGGAGTGGCGTTTTGAGAGGAGTGGGGTCCTGTGGGTGAATAAAAGTTCTATCATGCAGAAGGCATGTGTGTGTGTGCGGATGCATATGTGTGCACATGCACAAAGGATGAGAGAGCCACAGGCAATCTCACCAGTGAAATACATCTGTTTCATTAGGAAAATGGGAAATCTGCCTAGGTTAGATTCATATATGCTTTAGGTTTCAGATTTAGGTTGACCTGAATTCCAAAAACATATAAGCATGGTGCATATCCAGGTGAGCCAAACATGCTACTAGGGGTTTGCTGAAACCTTGCAAACTGAAAAAAGCAGTTTTCACACCCTCTTAAGAGACTGCTTTTGCTAGTTTGGAAAAATATCTGCCTGAATATGTCTTCGATAGAATACAGCAGACCACAGCCAAATAGCGTGAGTAGCTGAGAATCCATGATTTGCAAGCTATTGTTGAAATTATTAGGAACTACCTTGGTGTTGGTAAATGATCACACAGTCAGGTTTGATTTAAAAAAGTCAAATCCAGAAAACCTACTGAAACATACTGGAAATTTTTTTGAGGCAGAGCTATTATTAGATACACCTGACAACAACAGTCAAATCATGGTTACTAGTCCTTAGTCTTTATGCTCTAGTTATCTCTAGTGGTGATACATTTCACCATAGATAATTTTCTACACCTAGACTGTTGTTACTTGGTTAAATAAACCATAATTTAGTGGAAGGATCTCTTCCCGAGAGCATATTAAGAAGAGGATTTTTTTCAAGTATTTATTTACCCACCTTTTTAGAGCCAATAAACTGCAAGCAGAGCCCGTTAGATTTATTTTTGAACTAATTTTTAGAGTTTAGATAGGAATTTGAAGAGGTGTTGAGATATCATGAAACCACAAGAAGATCACTACCGATTTAATGGTGAAGCCTTGAGGTACAACAGAAACTAGTCAAAAGAAAAATTACATATGTGCACTTGTGCCCTGCCAGTGTAAATGTCAATACATTATATGAATTATCTCCACAGAGAATATATTACATAGAATGGGACATGCACAGTATATCACTATGGAATGTTGTTTGTTTCAGGTGTCACACTGGATTTTCTGGTCAGTTTTGTGAAATAGAAGTTAATGAGTGTGGTTCATCACCCTGTCTACATGGTTCAACTTGTGAAGATCATATCAATGGATACACTTGCAAATGTCAACATGGTAATTACTGACAGATCATTCTCAAGCAGAACATTTTAAATTCATAGTTACTATTATATGAGGAAGTTGTTTTTGTTTATAACCTGGGTTAAAATATACAGTTCAAAAGTTAAACTATGTCTTTGATCTGATGTATGTAAAGACAAGATCATTATAAGAAACCTCCCCTCTTGTTAGTACATGCATTGCCAGATGCACTTGAAAAAACTGAATGAAGGCTATGGATAGAATTAACTACTCTAATTAACATATTAAAAGGGCTTCAAATTAAAATTAATTATTTTATGAAGACAGTTTGAAACATTGGCTAAACCTAGATCTATGGGTTTTCATAGATTCCAAGGAGAGAAGGAACCAGCATGATCATTTACTCTGACTGCCTCTATATCACAAGCCATAGAACTTCCCAGAAATAATCCCTCTTTGAACTAGAACATATTTTTAAAAAAATCTAATCATGATTTTAAAATTGCCAATGATGGAGAATACACCACAACCCTTTGGTAATTTTTCCAATGGTTAATTACCCTTGCTAATTAAAAAATACACCTTATTTCCAGTCTGGATATGTCTAGCTTCAACTTCCAACCACTGAACCTTCTTATTAGTCTGCTAGATTGAAGAGCCCATTCACAAATATTTGTTCCCTGTGTAGGTACCTATAGGCCCTGATTAAGTTTATGATCTTGATTACTGTAATTAAACTCTAAACCAATAGATTAAGAACTGTGTTAGGACAAATTTTTAAAAGTTATTTTAACTAGATAAAAAATAGCATTAATTGTGATAAATTGCTCAACACATTTTTGACTAAAGGTATGTGTGGTCATGAACAGGTAGTCAGATGTTTCTGAAAACTATAAATGGGGCTAACAGATGAGACAGAAATTTCTCAAGCTGGCAGCTACTAACAGTTGTACATCTGGATCAGGTTTAACTACACCTCTACCCCAATATAACGCGATCCGATATAACACGAATTCGGATATAACGTGGTAAAGCAGTGCTCCGGGGAGGCGGGGCTGCGCACTCCGGCGGATCAAAGCAAGTTCGATATAATGTGGTTTCACCTATAACGCGGTAAGATTTTTTGGCTCCCGAGGACAGCGTTATATCGGGGTAGAGGTGTATTAGCCTTTATGAGTCAGTGGAGGAATATCAGTTTTGTAGAACTACATAAAGCAAGGTCACAAAACACCTCCATTGTGTCATCTAGTAGGGCCTGTATGTTTCAGGACTAACTGCTGTATGTCATTTGTATCGATAAGTTCTATGTTGTTTAATATCAGCAATGCGTTGGCCACTTCAGTTAGTACCCGATCCTACAACTCAATTGCTCTTATATATAAAAATGTGTGCCTCATATTGTTTCTAAACCTTTCCTGCTTCCGTTTCAAGCCATGCTCCAAGACTGAAATTGAAGCTGCAGTTAGCAGCCAAATCTTTTAGATCCTGGCCAGCATGGACTATCAAGCAATCCCAGCTATCTTAACCATGATCAAGAAATCTTTGACATTGATCCATCCCTGAAAATCCTTTGAAGGTCTCACACCTGCTAAACACATTCGTTTGTCCTTAGCCTCCAAATATAATACAAATATAATCTGCCTTCAGGAGACACGTCAAATCTTTTCTGCCAACCACTTTTAACATCAAAGGTTATGACCTTGTGAGTTACTGTTTACATAGTAAATATGGTCATGCTACCTATGTTAGAGCAGATTTTGCTGATATGGAACCACTCCCACTTAATTCAGACCTCTGTGATGTTGTTAGAGTCGGTCATTTTGGAGTGGCAAATGGCCTAACCAAGATTGGCCTACCCCAAATATTCTTACTGAGCTCCCACACCCTGCCATATATGTTGGAGATTTTAATAACCACCTCACCATCTGGAAATACAGAGAGTATGATCAAAATGGACCTTTTGGACTGGGTCTCTCTCCAGGACTTTCACCTCATCCATCATCCAAAACAACAGGGTCCAGTTAACAACATAGATATAGCTTTCCCTTGAGCTGGAGGTTTAGTTAACTTCCAGCAGTTTGTTCAGTGAGGCTGGGATATGGCCAGGTCTTCTCCTCCTGGCTGCACACTTGCGGATGTCTGGCAGCAGGAGTAGGTATTATTATTTCCATAGCATCCTAAGAGTATTAACTTCTTAATAAAGTAGCAGAACTAGTGAGATTTGTATGTCTTGGTCTTTTTTATAATATTGCCTGTTGCTAAATAAGTA
This sequence comes from Terrapene triunguis, assembly GCF_002925995.2. Classification (NCBI taxonomy): domain Eukaryota; kingdom Metazoa; phylum Chordata; order Testudines; family Emydidae; genus Terrapene; species Terrapene triunguis. The sequence goes on from NW_020664393.1 coordinate 36,811,749, forward strand.
CTTTACACTTAGTTCCCCTACAGTATCATGTAGTCAGTTCACATATTCAAATCTCTCTCTGTACATAGATATATGCCAGGGCTATTTGTGTTTACTTTTATGTGTAAACCTGACCTAAGGTCAATGTATGGATTTATAGGGGCGGGGTTTTGAGTAAGCATTGTTTTCTATCCTGACAGGATGGGCAGGCTTGAACTGTGAGGAGGATATTGATGAATGCAACTCTAATCCCTGTGTACATGGCATCTGCGTCCAGAAGGAACCCAGCTTGGGTTACACCTGTTTTTGCAAACCTGGATTTGTGGTATGATTCTAAATTTTCATTACTTCCCTGATCTACTACTATCAATGCACAAATGCATCTTTATTTCACTCCTTTCCTTCTTATTCTCATTCAGATAATGCCCAATTTCCAAACAGCTGGACTATTTTAGCAACTCTTGCTATTGTAGCACCTTATTATTCCAAATAGTTGTTCATCCAACACTAGCAAAATATGATCTAATGCAATTTAAGTGTATTGTAATGGATTTGTCAGAACCATCAACCTCTATTAATAATGTTTGAAATCTATATTGAATCATCTATCACTTCAAAGTACTGTATGTGTCACTATTAGTTACTGTTGCTACACAGTGGTATCTGAGATATGGTAGCATCTCTCATAAAGTTGGAAACAATAGTGATATAGCATTCTACTCTGTGGTAATTGTGCGTAAATGTTGATGGGCACTAACTTATGACTTTGGAGACCTGGATTCAATTCCATTCTCCACCTCAGACTTCCTGTTTGACTTTTGGCAAGTCATTTAAGGCCAGACCCACAAAGGGACTAAGGCACTTAAACACCATAGCCTCTCTGTGCCTCAGTCCATCAACAGTAAAATGTGGATAATGGTACTTCCCTACCTTACAGGCATATTGTGAGGATAAATACATTAAACATCATGAAGCACTTTGAGATCTACTGATGGAAAAGAGTTAGGTATTATTTTTTATTTTTAATGGCAACTATTATACCTATTTTCAAGTTATAAACTTAAAATTATCAGTTGGCAGGTAAGCCATTAAGACATTTACCTAAAGCATTGACATCAGTTTTCAAGCTTATCAAATGATCATTTAATATATCCTTCTTGCACAGTAGTAATTATCCTCAGCTACTCCAGGTTTACATATCTTTAAAGTGGTCATCCGATTCTTTTCTGTTTTCACCTTTATATTTAGTTGTGATAAAAGCCCTCTAATTAACTTGTCACATAAAAAGGCTGTATTGAGACCTTAAATTTTATAGAATTAGGGAAGATTATTAACTAGAAATCTTCTTCATCTGAGGAACAGCTCATTTGAAGCTATGTGCAGAATTTGGAATGAACAGCAAAGAAATATTAATGTTTCTATTAATGTGTGTGTAAAACTGAGAAACAATGTCAGCTAGCCCTTATTTCATACTTTTGAGCACTAGTATGAAACAATGAATTGTTAATTAGAACTAGTGACTCTCCTTATCAAAACAATATGGGAATTTGACCCAGTCCAATATGGAAGTATATATATTGTTCTAAAACTCTCATGGACTACCACAATCTAACAATATTTTTTTTTACAGATGTATTACAAGGTTACAGGTTCTATGACTCTGTATAAAAGATGTAAAACTGTTCTATTGACTCATCTAGCAGCCACATCAGGTGGGATCTGTTACCTTCAACTTAGGATATAAAGAGGTTTGAGGTTCCAGTCACAGGCAGAAGGAACTATTAGATAATTGGGTTCAAACTACAGTATAGCAGATTTAGATAAAATCTCAAGAAAAAAAACGTCCTAACTGGAAGAACAGTAGGACAATGGAACAGAGTGGCTAGGGAGGTTGTGGATGCTTCTTCACTGGAGGTTTTCAAAAGAAAGCTGGATAGATATCTGTCTTGGATGGTTTAGACACAACAAATCCTATATCTTGGCAGGGGGTTAGACTAGATGACTCTTGTGGTCCCTTCTAACCCTATGATTCTAAGTTGTATGTGAAGGAACTGTAAAAAAACAGGTAGACCAACCTCTGGCGGGAAGGTCTTTTTATTGTTATTTAGGTTAACATTCAATCTTATAAGGCTTAAAGCAAAAACTTTTTTTTTAGTTAGTAACAGAACTACTAATAAGAGAAGCACTCTTTGTGGATAATTGTGCCCTCTTAGCACACGAAGGGAGATCTCCAGTACATCATTGATCGCTTTGCTGAAGTATCAAAATTGTTTGGCCTTACAATCAACCTGGAGAAAACTGTGGTGTTGCATCAATCATCTTCACCACTCCATGCTATATCCCCTACCACATTCATAAGTTGACTCCAACTAAAGCAAGTTGTTAATTATACCTATCTCGGCAGCAAAATCTCCAATGATGGATCTCTTGACAAAGAGATCATGAATAGGATACAGAAAGTTTCTCACTCACTAGGAAAGCTACAAAGTCCTGAAATCCCACAAATAACCCTCTCAACAAAAATAAAACTTTACAACACTTCTGTGCTCACATCTCTCCTCTATGGCTGTGAGACCTGGACACCATCCAAATGGCATATCAAACAGCTAGAGGCCTTCCATATGCGGTCTCTGCGTGCCATTATGGGGATCTGCTGGCAAGACAAAATTACCAACTTGGAGGTTCTCCAAAAGTCAAATGCCACAAGCATTGAGGCCATGCTGATAAAAGCCCAACTATGCTGGCTTGGACACATCATTAGGATGCCTGAACATCAACTCCCCAGAAAAATTTTCTATGGAGAATTGGCACAAGGACATCAGAATCAAGGCCGCCCCAGAAAGTGATACAAGGACAGCATCAAGAACAGCATACATTTTGGTGCAATAAAACCAGATGATTTCGAGAAGGCTGCGTCAAATAGATCAGCCTGGCAACACACAACACCTAGAGCTTTCCAAGCCTTTGAACAGAAATAATTGACTGTTAGATGCAAGGGGAAAGTGTCATACCATTGCTATAGCTACCAAGACACTCACCAATTACTTTGTCTGCCCGACCTGCTCACGAGCATGCACGTCACACTTTGGACTTCAGATTCACTCCAGAATCCACAAAAAGAGAGAGCATGAAAACATCATCGTCAAACTGATGGACTACAGACCTAACAGTAAAGGAAACTCTAAGTAGTGAATAAAGTTGGATCATGTGTGTCTGCACATGCTAACATGCTCTGTTAGGAGCAGCTGGGGAGTGTTTCCTGTCTTACAAATTGCTGTTATCAATAACCAAGATATGCAAAGGAAAAAAAAACTGTCTATAATGGGTTTCATCTAAGAGAAACTCATTAAAGTCAACATGAGTCACATAAACATTTAAAAATTCACCTCATTTCATTTAAATACTTTGCACCTATAGCAACCAAACTGTTACAAATATACTTTATCACATAACTGAAATCAAATTATTGAATTTAAATAGCATTCACTTTGTTAAATTAAAAAAGTACTTTATCCAAGTGAAGGAACATGTTTTCTATCCAATATCGTTCTTTGAATTTCATTAAGACATTTTATGATGCATGGGTGTCATGCAGGGCAGTTGTTTCTTTCAGAATCCAGAAATCACTATTTATTACAGTAATTAGATTTAAGGAAAGCTTTGTGCTAGGAATATCTTTGTATGTTTAACCTTTTTGAACTAAGTTTTAAGGCATTGCCAGAGTTCTTGATTGTTCTCAGCCAATCACTCAGAGCAAATTCCTGTTCTGTACTGATCTTGTTTGCCTTAAAAAAGATTTTGGCTAGCCAGGCTCAGTTTTTGAAGATACTGTTAGCCTAGGCCTTCTTCTTCACTAACTTTACTAGCATAATTGTACACACTAGGAGATGCTGCCATCCCCGGTTTCATCACTAAGAAGCTCTTTATCACTGTCAAAGGGGGTTGTGAGTCAAAGCTGGCAGTATGGCCTAGTGGTGATATTCTGGACTGTGCCACTCAATGGTGGGAGTCAGTGGTTGCCTTGCCTAGAACCTGGAATTAATGGCCATGTCGCTGAATGACAAGGATCAGTGGATGGAGTAGGGAAACTCAAGCCCACCCTGCCCCACCGGGTTCCAAGCTAGGGCCCTTCAAAATAATAGTGCAGATACATGGCCTAGGACATCCTTACACATGTTCTCTGGGTCACTTTCTACCCCCTTTTCTGTTCCTCCGTCTGTGCTATGGGGTCCCCCTTGGGTCCTCTCAGGTCACTCTCCAGAGCATCTTCCTCTCTCTGTAGCAACTCATTGTCCTTGGCTGCCACAGTTGAAAGTCCTGCAGCAGTTTGACTGTGAGCACCAGAGGCTTCTCTGCAGGAGGCAGCAGCACCCAACTGCTCCCCTGCTTGGTCAGTCCAGACTGAGCTAAGCTGGTCCCTTTTGAACTGTCCCTCTATTGGTATCATGTCCAACAAGGGTGAGGGCATGTGGCTTCCCATCTCCAGAGCATCTCCTTAACCCTCTCCTCACCAACGTGGGGGTTGGTACACCCCATCACAATTAGACACTTATTGCTAATCACTAACAAAGTGTCAAATGTCACTCCCTGTGCCCACATCCAGGGTGCTACCAGAATATAACTTATAATGATAAAAATAGTATGTGATATTTACAAATTAGTTTTAAAAATTCACATTTACTATTACATAATTTTGATTTGATGCCTGGATGATCCTTGCATTGAAAATGTCATTTCTGTGGCTAATCATACATACATACATAGTAGCTTATCATACATGTAGCATATGAACTTCATCAAAAGTCTTTACAGTCATTAACTAACTAATCTTCACAACATCCCTGTAAGGTACACAAACATTATAACCATTTTACATGAAAGCTTGCTTCTAGAATGTTTCAGGGGAAAAAAAACTCAAAACAAAAGTGAAGAAATCTTCATTTACAAAGTGAAGCCATTAAAAACTTAAGTGAATTATGGGCATAGTTTATTGTATATGACTTCCCAATAATTTAATTAGATTACAGAACTCATTCTTTTACAATTCAACCTCTTCTGTCTAAAGTGATCAAATAACTTTGGATGGCATTACCTCCCTATCTTTGCTGCAGCCTCTAATTTAGACTTTCTAAAGAAAAATATCCTTAGCAAAATCACGTCACAAAATAAAAAAGGACCAGTAGATTTTTTTAAGGTAGGCATAATTTCTAACTTCAATTTTGAATTTAAATTGCACAGCAGTCCCTCACAAATAAATGTTTGTTTTAATTAGCATTAGTTGACAGGTTTACTTCATTGGCACCAGTGCAGAGTTTGCTGCCACTTAGAACTTTAATCAATGTTTGACCTAATTTTGAATATGAGTCAGTGGTGCTATAAAGGAGGGCTTTGGGATGTTTGACCATGGGGAAGCATTCATGGACAGAGGATTGTTTTCATGGAATTGACACCACTTGAGTAGGGAGGGAAATAGACTAGAAACTCAGGGGAGATGTTCATGTAATCTTCACACCTGATTTTAACATTGAGAGGGAGGAAAATCAAGTTTGAAAGGATATAGCAATGAAGAAAGAGATTGCAGTGTGTAGGAGAATGGACTATCAATGGAAAGATAGTTTCATTGATATCAACACTTACAGTCAGATAGGCAGTACTGGCAGTAGAATGACTGTATACAATTCAGCAAGGAATGTGGGCAAAGCCAAACAGCAAAAAATAAGATGTCTGTGCACCAATGCAAGGCACCTGGGTAACAAAATGGAGAAACTAGAACTACTGGTGCAGGAAGTGAAAGCAGACATTATAGGGATAACAGAAACATGGTAGAATAGTAGTCACGACTGGAGTACAGGTATAGAAGAGTATGTGCTGTTCAGGAAAGACAGAAATAAAGACAAAGATGGTGAAGTAGCATAGAATATTAATAATGAGGTAGACTATAAAGAAATTAGAAGTGATGGAATGGATAAGACAGAGTCTGTTTGCGTCAAAATCACCTGGGGAAGAAAGCTACTGGAGGCTCGCCTCGGATATGCTACAGACCCCAAGGATCTGATTTGGAATTGGACAGAGACTTCTTTAATGTTCGTAATGAAATAAATACTACTGGGAATTTTATGATTTTGGGAGATTATAACCTCCCAGATATTGATTGGAGGACAAGTGCTACTAATAATAGTAGGGCCCAGATTTTCCTGGATGTGATGGCTGACATATTTCTTCACCAAATAGTTGCTGAACCACAAAAGGTGATGCCATTTTAGATTTGGTATTGTGAGTGGTGGAGACCACATAGAACTGGCTGTAGGGAACAACCTTGGTTTGAGTGATCAGGAGATAATTCAGTTTAAACTAAATGGAAGGATAAACAAAAATAGATCTGCCAGAAGGGTCTTTGATTTCAAAAGTGCTAACTTTAAAAAAATTCAGGGAATTAGTTAGGGAAGTGGACTGCACTAAAGAACTTAAGGATCTGAATGTGGAGGAGGCTTGGAATTACTTTGAGTTAAAGTTGCAGAAACTATCTGAAGCCTTCATCCCACCAAGCAAGGGGAAAAATCCCAACAAAAGGGTTGCAGACCAACCTGGGTGAGCAAGCATCTCAAACAGGTGATTAAAAGAAATCAGGAAGCCTACAAGGAATGGAAGATGGTATAGAGCACCAAGGAAAGCTTCCTCTTGGAGCAAGGGTGTCAGAGCCTTCCCAAAAGTGGGGGGAGGGCAGAGGGTTGGGGCCCCTCCCCCATGGGCCCTGCCCCTCCTCTTCCCCTTGAGTCCTCCCCAAGGGCCTGTCCTCACCCCTCCTCTTACCCCCAGAGGCCCTGCCCCTGACCAAGCCAGAAGCCAGAGCAGGGAAGGGGAGCAGGGGTGGGACAGGGCCAAAAGCAGCCCCTTGCCCCTGCCCTGCAGAGCCCTGCCCAGGGAAGGTGGAGGGACCCAGGATCCCCATAGTTGCCTGCATTGCTCTTCCTGACCTGGCCAATGTGGACAGAAGAAAAAATGGATATAAATTGGCCATCAACAGGTTTAGACCTGAAATGAGATGAAGGTTTCTAACCATCAGAGGAGTGAAATTCTAGAGCAGTTTTTCAAGGGGAGCAGTGGGGGCAAAAATCCTAACTAGCTTCAAGACTGAGCTTGATAAATGTATGGAGGGGATGGTATGATGAGATTGCCTACAATGGCATGTAGCTGATCTGCAACTGCTAGCAGCAAATCTCTCTGATGGCTTATGATGGGACACTAGATAGGTAGGGCTCTAAGTCACTACAGATAATTCTTTTCCAGGTGTCAGGCTGATGAGTCTTGTCCACATGCTCAGGGTATAACTGATTGCCATATTTGGATATTTTCCCCCAGGTCAGATTGGCAGAGATGCTTTTTGTTGTTGTTGTTGTTCCTTCCTCTGCAGAATGGGGCACAGGTCACTTGCAGGTTTAAACTCGTGTAAATGGTGGATTCTCTGTAACTTGAAGTCTTTAAATCATAATTTGAAGACTTCAGTAACACAGCCAAAGGATATGGATCTATAACAGGAGTGGGTGGGTGTGGTTCTGTGGCCTGCAACGTGCTTGAGGTCAAACTGGATGATCATGAGAGTCCCTTCTGACCTTAAAGTCTATGAGTCTAAAAGTGAATAGCTAAGCGTTATTTAGCTCACATAATTCAAGAACTAGGGGTCACCCAATTACATTAATAGGCAGCAGGTTTAAAACTAACTTAAGTAAGTACTTCTTCACACAATGCACAGTGAACTTGTGGAACTCATTGACAGTGGATGTTGTGAAGGCCAAAAATATAACTGGAATCAAAACAGAATTAGATAAATTCATGGAGGATAGGTCATCAATGGCTATTAGCCAAGATGGTCATAGAATCATAATGTTAGAAGGAACCGCAAGGGTCATGTAGTCTAGCCTCCTGCCAAGATGCAGGATTTGTTGTGTCTAAACCATCCAAGATAGATGGCTATCCAGCCTCCTTTTGAAAACCTCCAGTGAAGGAGCTTCTACAACTGCCCTAGGCGATCTGTTCCATTTTCCTAGTTCTTACAGTGATGAAATTTTTCCTGAGATTTAATGTAATTCTGCTGTGCTGTAGTTTGCATCCATTGCCTCTTATCCTGCCCTCTGTGGCAAAAGAGAACAACTTTTCTCCATCTTTTTATTGCAGCCTTTCAAGTATTTGAAGACTACTATCATACCCCTCCTCCTCTTTTCCAAACTAAACATATCCAGTTCCTTCAGCCTTTGCATTCTATCCCTGTGATCATCTTTATTGCTTGCCTCTGGATCCTTTCCAGTTTCTTGACTTTCCTTCTATAGGTTGTTGACCAAAATTGGACATAGTACTCCAGCTGAGCCCTAACTAGCACCAACTGTCAGAAGCTAGGACTGGATGACAGAGGATGGATCACTCAAAATTGCAGTTCTGTTCAGTTCGTTCTTTGTGAAGCCTCTGGCACTAGCCACTATTAGAGACACTATATGGGGGCAGATAGACCATTGGTCTGACCTAGTATGACCATTATTATATTCATAATACAGTCCCAACCTATAATATATATATTTTTAGTTGGTGGGTAAAGAGGGCCCATTTCCCAAAGCTGAAAAGAATTATAAGCAAAACAGAGTCAGAGGAAACATTTAATCATGAAAATTTGAATTATAATTGGGTGCAGTTTAAGAATGATTTATTAGATGCACAAAAACCCACAGTTTGATAATCACATAAGATATAATTTTATTTGGTTAAGAAATATCCTGGTTAAGAGAAGTGTGTGTGCATGTTGTTGAGTGAGAAGTAATTTTATCCCCAAAATTATTAAAATTATTTAGTCTAGAAAAATTAAATGGTAGACTAGCTCTTACTAATTGTTTCTCTTAGTGCCAACTCAGGGATGTGACTCCCACTGTTTTAGTAACAGAATTCTTTTCCATACTGCGGTGGGGCTGCACTCACCACTCTGGTGCCTCCTGCTGGCCATCTTGGGGATTAGCGCTGCAGGCTGGTATGCCCTCCCCCCATGGTGCCTCGCCCACTGTCAAGTCTACTCTCTGACCTGTGTCACTCCATGGACTGCAACATTCTCTTCACGACACAGCCCTCTAGCTGTGACACCATCTGTGCTCCCCCGCTCCGGGGTTTAATATGGCCATCCAACTGTCCTGCCAATTCCTCAATGGTGAGTGGGGGGGAACCCGGCTCTGCCTACTACTCTGGGTCCCGACCCAAGGACCCTGTAGATGGCAGCCACGTGCTGCGTGCCCTCCAACTTCGCAGTACATTTTCCTGGGCCACTTCCCTGCAGCCCCAGCACCTCCTTCACCCTTACGTCAGGGCCTCAGCATGTCAGTCCTAAAAGCCAGCCAGGAGCTCCCTCTCACCCCACCCCAGTCTCTGCCAGAAGCTGCTCTCTCCATGGTGCTAACTTCCATTCCTGCTAAGAACCCAGTCCTCCCTTTTTGAGCTCCAGGCAGCAACTGACCTCGCTCTCCCCTGCAGCTCTTGTTATATGGACCTGCTGGGCCTGGATTGGCTGTTCCTCACAGCCTCTCTCCTATTGGATGCTTCTCCATGAAACCTCCCTAGGCCTCTGTTAACCCCTTATATACCAGTGTGGGGTGGATGCCCCATCACACATAACTTAACGGATTCCACAATTAAAACTAAGCAAAATAATCACAATTATTAACAAGGGCTATTTTATTCTTCAAAAAAGAAGAGGAAATATTAAACTAAACAACACAAATGACAGAACACAAATGAATCTGGTACTTTCATTTCAGCCTATTCGGTATGCCTCTTTGTGGAGCAGTTTTAACAGAAATTACATCTTTGAGAGTGAGCCTGCCTTTAGTAGGACTCTTTTCTCTTGGTATATACAAGATATTATTTCCCATCATTATTGTGAGTCCAGTCTTAGTGAGTAAAAACTGTTTATGAATGTTCAAAATAATATTATGGACATGTGGATCATGCCAGGTTATCATAAATAACCTATACATTTTATTAATGGGCAAAGTAAACAATCTTAACTAAATCCTATGGAATCAAAGGAAATATTTAAAACAGTTTTTTAAAAGAAGACATTTAAGGAGCTGTCTAAAGACAGGCTAATTAGCAAATATTATGAATTTTAAATCCAATTAAATCCCACTTTTTCTGTTTACCAGTGTTTAGCCTCTGCTGCTTTTCCAGGAATACATGATATAACCATCTGGTAATTAATGAGAGAAATTATTAATATATTAAGTTAAAAGAGCATTTTCCAATCCCAATAAATTTCTACAATAGATTTTAATTCTAATCCATTGCTAGTGTTTTAGTTAAATTCCTCTCCTCAATCCATGTTTTGGGGATGTCATCCTTGGGTTGATTTTCTTGAGGTTTCTCTGTTGATAGTGTCTTTATTCTTCTTCACTGTCTGTGGCAGCTTACTTATAGAAATAGACAGGACAAGTTGATGAGTACTGTGTGTCTATGTAGGGTAGCAGGGAGTGTGAGTGAGAGAGGTGCTTACTTCAGTGTTTTATATGCTTCTTTCTATTTTCATGAAATTATAGGAAAACATATCTTTCAGGCTTGTTTAGATTTAAGCTGGCTGCTGTCATCCTTTCATTAGCTCCATTCCTTCGGGGTTTGGTTTTGGTGACATCTTCAGCTCTTGAATAGGCAGTCTGCTTAATGAATATGCAATACACTTCTAATTGTCTTTGCCTTCCGGGGCAGGAAAATCTCACATAAGATTTAAGGTTAGTTTTAACTGTTTCTTTTTATTCAGTCTGTTTTCCAAAATATGTACTCAGTTTAATCAGGGTTTAACAGGAATTGAACTTTTATTGCAAAAAAAAGGTCTTAAGAGATTTTAGTTCTCAAAACAGTCTTTTTAAAATTAAGTGTTTTTAAAGACAGTTTTTACCTTAAATAATTATTTTAAAAGTTGTTGTTTCTGTAACAACTTTTGAAAAAATGATTCTTTTTGTCTTTCTGAGTTGGGTGAGGAATTGTTTGAGTTTGCCAGATACTGTAGCTAATTAATTCCCTGTTAATGTAAATATTCTATATTTAAATGGCTTCTTCACATTAGTAGTTAGTTTAGGAAGGTCATTAGATTCCATTTTGGAGTATAAAGTATTTTTACCATTTACATTGCAATGATATTAGGAAATTACATTAGAAGTTTTGCATTTAGCTAACATATCTGCATCTATGCATTTTACAATGGCTTGCTGTCTGAACATTGAGGCTTGGTCTACACTTACCCCCCAAGTCGAAGTAAGGTACGCAAATTCAGCTACGTGAATAACGTAGCTGAATTCGACATACCTTACTTCGAACTTACCGCGGTTCAGACGCGGTCCACACGCGGCAGGCAGGCTCCCCGTCGACTCCGCGGTACTCCTCTCGTTGAGCTGGAGTACCGCAGTCGACGGGGATCACTTCCTGGTTCGATTTATCGCGTCCAGACCAGACGCGATAAATCGAACCAGGAAGTTCGATCCCCAGCCGCCGAACTAGCGCGGCAGTGTAGACCAGCCCTTAGGAAATGAATAAAGGTTTTCTACAAAATATTTCTCAACTATCAATGTTTTTCTTAAGATTTTATGGAGGAAGATTTTAGAGTGATTACAAAAGAATCTATTTTACTACCTAGTCTTATGATTCTGATAACATATCCCCACTCATGATTCCTCTTTGTTCTTAACATCCTCTTGATGTCAGGATCTTATTCTTTTGCAAGGCCTGTTGTTTTAGATAAAACTATCTCTTTGCCAAATTATGTTTTAGACAAGATAGTTGTCCTGTTCTGTGCTAAGACACTTTGATTTAGTTGCCTTTTAAACTAAATGGTGTTTACTAGTTGCAGTATACAATTGGCCATTAAAAACTCACATCAAATATTCTATACAAATCACTAATCATAACAAGCAAGGCTATATTCATTTTCCAAAATATAGTATAAAAGAAAGTGACATAGAAAATTAAAGCAAGATAAAGTTTAAAATGCAGCTTTTTCTGAGTTTACATAAACATTTGAACAAGTCATAACATGGTGTTATCTCCTTTAACATTTGAGCTTTGTCCCTGAGGTGACAGAAAGCCCTTATGGAGAACAATTTAAATCCTAAATAAATTAGTATAGGTCCAGTGACGACATGAAGCAATATGCACAGGGCTGGCTGCAGGCACCAGCACAGCAAGTAGGTGCCTGGGGTAGCCAACGGGAAGGAGCAGCACGTCTGGCTCTTCAGCGGCAATTCGGCGGCGAGTCCCTCTCTCCCTCTCGGAGGGAAGGACCTGCCGCCGAAGAACGACGCGGCGGCGGTAGAGCTGCCGCCGAAGTGCCGCCGATCGTGGCTATTTTTTTTCCCCTCCGCTTGGGGCGGCAAAAACGCTGGAGCCGGCCCTGAATATGCAGGGGGAAAAACCAGAAATAGTCAATATATATTTCTGTTCTGTAAGTGGAAAAGCATGATGATGTATTCATATCTTACGGTTATTAGGAAATACTTCCTATTCCATCAGTAATTAGAAAGAATGTAAAACAGCAGCTATTACAGTTAAATATTTGTCAATCAGAAGGACTGGATAACTGGCATCCAAGACTATTAAAAGTATTGGCTGCGGATGTTCTCTGAATGACTACAGTTGATTTTTAACAAATTCAACTGTGCGGATGTTCCAGAGGACTGGTGAAAAACTAATGTTTAAAAAGAGTAACTGGAATGACCCAGGTAACAGGAGTGCAGTAAGTCTGACATCGATCCTGGGTAAAATTATGGAATGGCTTCTGGGGTGCAAAAGAGTATATGTAGGTGACGAGCACCAAATAATTTTAATCCCTGAAATTACTAAAAAAAACAATCTAGAGAAAAGAACAGGAGTACTTGTGGCACCTTAGAGACAAACAAATTTATTAGAGCATAAACTTTCGTGGGCTACAACCCACTTCTTTGGATGCATCCGAAGAAGTGGGTTGTAGCCCACGAAAGCTTATGCTCTAATAAATTTGTTTGTCTCTAAGGTGCCACAAGTACTCCTGTTCTTTTTGCGGATACAGACTAACACGGCTGCTACTCTGAAATCTAGAGAAAAAAAGGAAATAGGCCCAATCTTAATAATTGTTTCTCAAAATGCTAATTCAGGGATCAGACCTATATTATTTTTGTCACATGAGGTTCTTATCATGATCAAAGAAAAGCAAAATACCATTATTTATTATAAATATGTATTAATAAAGAAAGGAAAAGGGGGCAATGAAACAAAAACAAAAACAAGCAGTCAATGATGGTTATCTCAGTCTCAGTCTGTTGTTTACATCTCTCTGTGGAGAGCTTTCAACAGAGATACTATATCTTAGAGAATGGTAAGTTAGTCTTAGAGTATCATAGATAACCAAAACAGTTTATAGATGAGCAAGGGAATTTCCTTTAAGGGTTGATGATTCCTGTTTAGGGATCATGGGTAACATAAAATCATTTTATAAATGGGCAGAGGTAAGTGATCTTAATTTTTTTTTTCAGGTCATGGAACTTAGTTAACTTGGTTACTTAGAAGAAGCCATTCAAGAATTACTCAAATGAAATAACAATTTTTCTTACACAATCAAATCATCTTAACAAGTGGTCTTGAGACAGGCAAATTAATGAATACTCAGGAGCGCCACGAGCCTTTTTGCCGCCCTAGGCGGCAGAAGGTCCCACCTCCGAAATGCCGCCCGCGACAGAGGCAGCAGAAGGTCCCGCCCTCGAAATGCCGATGACGACCAGGGCGGCCAAAGATCCGTCCGCCACGGTCGCCGCCCCCCAAATGTTAGTGCCCTAGGAGACCGCCTACATCGCTTAATGGTTGCGCCGGCCCTGTGAATACTACCAATTTTAAATTTAAATTACATCTCACTTCTTCTTTCTGTTTATCAAGGTTAGTTTATGTCACCTCTCCAGGAGTAAAGAGTCTGAACAATCTGGTGTTTAACAGGTGAAGTTAGTATCTTAAATTATAATGGCATTTCAACATGCCATATTTTTTTTGCAAGAATAGTTTAAATTTAATCCCTTAGTAGTGCTTTTGCAATCACCGTCTCACCAATGTTGCTGAAGTTTTGGTGATGTCATCTTCTTGCAGATGCATTGCTAGACTGGAAGCTTGCGGCTTCTTTCCTTTTAGTCTTCTTGCTGTAGTTTGCTTGTTTGAAAAAGGTGAAATGAATAGGCTGATACAAAACAAGACTGTTGAGATAAGACTAGTGAGTTCATATCTCAATTCAGCGAGATAGTTTCTCAGAAGGTGAAAAGGCACACCTCTGTCAGGGACTTGACTAGATTCACATAGCTGCTGTCAGCTTTTCATTGGCTCAACACTTTTATGGGATGGTTTTGGTAGCAACTGCAGTTCATGAATATGCAATCTGCTAATGCATATGCTGCAGGATGTAAAACTCTTAAACTTCATGGTTATTTTGTTATTATCGTTGTGATGAGAAATTCTCAATATAGCTTTAAAGTTAGTCTTAACTCTATTTTTTCTTTAGTTCATTTTCTGAGATTCCTTTAATTCCATCAGGGTTTAATTGGAATTGAAATTTTGTTTCATATGAGTCCAAAAACTCCTATTCACCTTCTGATAATTGTCCACATGGATCCCACTTCTGGTGAGCATGCACCCCAGGTATGCAAGTTCAGAATCTTTTGGCCAGCAGTGTCTGTTGGGTCCATGCATGGAATCTGAATGCCCTCACAACCCTCCCTCACCCAGAGATATAAAAATCAGAACAGTCCAAGAATCCCACAGTTCCTTTAAATAATCTGTGGGTATGAGACAGAATGATTGGCAGTGTCCACTTCTGTTGCATGCTGCATGACTCAAATCCCATATATATAGTTAGTATATTAATCTAGATCAGTGTTTCCCAAACTTGGAATGCCGCTTGTGTAGTGAAAGCCCCTGGCAGGCCGGGCCAGTTTGTGTACCTGCCGCGTCCGCAGGTCTGGCCGATCGCGGCTCCCACTGGCCGCGGTTCGCCGCTCCAGGCCAATGAGAGCTGCTGAAAGTGGCGGCCAGCACGTCCCTCGGCCCAAGCCACTTCCAGCAGCTCCCATTGGCCTGGAGCAGCGAACCCCAGCCAGTGGGAGCCACAATCGGCCGGACCTGCAGACGCAGCAGGTACACAAACTGGCCTAGCCCGCCAGGGGCTTTCCCTACACAAGCAGCGTCCCAAGTTTGGGAAACACTGATCTAGAGAATATAGTTGTCAGTTTTTCTGATTATTTTTATTCCTGTTGGCTTAAAAAAGACTTGTTACTGGTAGGGACTTTCCTGGTATTGGGATCTAGCCTCTATGCCTGATACAAATTCCCCAGGGTTAAAAATTTGCCCCTCTTGTGATGCAGTTATTCTGCCGAACAACGAATGATATGTGTGCCTTTGTTGTTCCTTTTCCAAAAGAACTCTGAAAGCAAGAGAAGCTAGCCTTAAATTATTCCTCCTAGAGTGTTCATGAAAGCCTCCTCAGATACTCAGGAGAAAGGCTTGAACAGGCTTCATCCCTGAGTGCTCCTGTGAACTGTGGCTCATTTTAGCGCTCTCAGGCTCACTCAAAGATGTCAGTTTCTGAGACAAACAGAGCAGCTAAGTCTTCCTTCAGAGCTAAGACATAGACCCCCTACCCCTCTCCCCCATTGCCTATGAAAGTGGGACTCGAAAATCACCATGTGTTTGACTTGTCTCAGGCTCTGAAATCAAAGCATAGCAAAGACCTAAGATGGGTCCCTCTGGTACATAGGAACCACAGTGAAATGAATGTCTGTGGTACTGGTGAAATCTGGGACCATATTTTCCTCCAGCACTGACTGTCTGGTATCCAGGACTCTGGGTACCCAACATTCTGGTACTCAGCATCTCCATCCTGAACTTCTTGGTACCATTGTTATCACCATACTTACACAAGCAGTAACTCTGGCATTTGTACCAACTCACTTCCCTTCCTGGATAGAAGAGACACAGGAACACTCTACCATACAAGACAGGGTAGCCCCACTGCTGGAGAAGATGTATTCCTTTTCATTTTCTCCTTATTTATTAAGAAAGGAATCATCCTCTGCTTACTCTTCTTCTCTGTGGTTATCACTTTGGGAATTAGGGAGGAACTCAAGAAAATGTTCTCTAAGCAGGAAAAGGCATAGATCTCATAAGGAACAGGCCCCACTGGTATCCTTCTCTGTGATCATCAGTCCAATATTCATTTTATCATCACTCATGACCATACTGGGCACCCTGGGGTATGCATCCCAATTCTCACAAGCCAGGTTGCACTGCCACCCTATTAGAATGTTAAATCTCCTTCCACTAGGAGATAGTATAGACCTTCCCAACACAAATCAGTTGGTGCATTCAGCGATCCTAAATAAATAGGAGGAGGAGAGCAATGAGGGTCAACAAACAGATGCAGAGGAACATTTGATCCCAGCAGCAATTTTATCATCATCCCCGGCTGAGGCAGTGAATCCCTCCATGCCTTGTCCAATGGATGATTGTAAGGCATTCCAAGATTTGATGGAGCTGGAGCTAGAGCAAGAGAATTCACAAAATCAGCTAGACATTCTGTTCTATTTCATACCTGGTAGACTTGCCATGCCTATTAACGAGGGACTGTTGCAGTCTACAAAGGAATTGTGGCAGACTCCAACATCAATATCAACAATATCCAAAGACGCGGAAAAGACATAACAAGTCCCTCCTAAGTGATTTGAGTACTTTTATTTGCATCTCGTGCCATGGTCACGTATCATAGATCATGCTCAAGAGCAGATGATTGCTCAAACTTCCCTGAGGGCTGCTTTCAATGTGATTGACACTTCTGCGTGCACTTTCTCCTCATGCCAGTCATCAAGGATACCTAAGAAGACTCAAACAATTATAGAGGATCTTGCCTTTGAGGGCTGTGACTTCTTAAACTCCAAGGCTGACAAAGTCTTCAATTTGTTAAAAGGCTCTTGGGGCTATCTTGTGCTCTCCGGATTTGCACACTCATCCCCAAGGAGAAAGCAAACCAGACACCAAAGGCTCTGCAAGCAGAGTCCCTGTATCCCATTCTACTATAAACCATAGAGAACATGCAAAACACTAAGGAAGAACCAGAGATCCCAATGCAGGCAACCCTGTTCCAATTCCTCAGCTGCCGTGAACTCCACATCTTTCTCTTGGGAGCAGGTCTGATTCCATAGTCAAGACCCTGGCAGAACCTACAAAGGATCTATGCCTTTTCTCACACAAATCCCTTTTTGACAACCACTTTGCACCTTTCTGGGAGGTTTGGGCGAGCATCATCAAGGACCAGTGGGTCTTAGAGTTTGTCAGCAAAGGGTATTGAATACAATTCTAGGACCTACCTACCACCCATCCTTTTTTCCCATCCCTTTTCAGGGACCTTTCTCACAAGACACTGTTAAATAGGACATGGCATCCCTGCTTTGACTTGAAGCAGTGGAGGAAATGCCCTTAGAGTTCTGGGGCAAGGGGTTCTACTCCAATTATTTCTAATCCCAAAGAAGAAAAGGGGTTGGCCCCCTATCCTGGACCTTCAACATCTCAACAAGCTCATCCATCATTTCAAGTTCAGGCTGGTGACTCTAACCTCTATAATCCCCTTGTAAGATCCTCAAGACGGGTTTGTGTCTCTCAACCTTCAAGATAACTCTCCATACAACCAGCACTGAAGAAATAGCTCAGATTCAGGGTAAGAAAGACTCACTACCAGTACATGATCATGCCCTTTCATCTTTCCACAATACTGAAGGTTTTCACCCATTGCTTGTCCATGGTGGCAGCTTATTTGAGATGACAAAGTATCCAGGTCTACGCCTCTCTCAACCATTGACTCATCTGCAATAAATTTCCCCAGAATGTGCACAGCTTGAGCCATGTAATCCAAAGACTCTTTTCTACTTTAGGCTTCAAAATAAAAAGGGAAAAATCCACCTTCACTCCAACTCAAATTACAAAGTCTATAGGGACCATAATAGATCTGAGGTCAGTGAGTGCTTGTCTCCCACAAGAAAGGTTCCAAACTATAGTGGCCCTTGTCAACTATCTAAAGGCTCATCCAAAGATATTAGTAAGAGCATGCCTCAGACTTCTCGGTCTTATAGCTTCCTGCACCTACATGACACAGTTTGCCAGACTTCCTTATGGACATGCAGATGACAGTCCCACAGGAAGTTCTCTCCTTGTTAAACTGGTGGAAGGCCACCTTCAGGTTTTCAAGGGAGTACCCTTCTCCTCACCTCTGCCCAGACTCTGGTGACAGATACTTCCACTCAGGAATGGGGACTCATTTAAAGTGCCTACAGATTCAGGTATTCTCCACAAGAAGCCTATCTTCACCTAAATACTGTGGATTTCAGAGCCTTCTGCCTGGCATGCAAAGCGTCCTTCCCCCAGTCTAGGTTTCCACAATCCAAGTGCTGACAGACAATATCACAGCCATGTGCCAACTCAATGGATGGGGGATGAGGGTAAGGTTATCTCCACTCTTTTAAGAGGCTGTTTGGTTTTGGATTTTCTATCTACTTAATCAGATTGTGCTCTGTACCTGCCACGCATTCAGAGTTCTCTAGAAAATCAGATACCTTCCTCAGATACCTTTTGTCAATGGGATTGATGCACACCTACTGGTCAGTCCTGTTGGTACTTAGCATCTGCAGGGAACTGAGATCATACAGAGGCTTGGTGATCATGTTAGCCCTAGCATGGGCCAAGCAATTCTTGTACTTGAATCTGACCAACCTGTCGATGCAGCACCAATCACATTACCTATGCTGCATGACAGTCTCACAGAATCAAATAGATCCTGCACCCAAATCCATCACCATTACATCTGGCAGCCAACATGCCTAATGATAAACTGCCACAGAAAGGAGCCATTCAGCTAAAGTTCAAAACATTCTGGTTCATAGCAAAAACAAATAAACAACACATATTTAAAAAAAAAAAACTTTACTAGACTGATTTACATAACAAAGTGGGGAAAAGTTTTCTATTGGGCATCTGTGATGGTCTTTGCTCATGAGGAGAGTTGCCTAGTGGTCAGGGGGCTGTAACCCTTGGACATATGAAGGGTGGGGAGTTGGTAGACGAGCTGTGGCCCTCCAATCCACTGGGCTCTGACTTAGGACCCTGTGAGGGTAACAAAACGGTCTGACACCCAGGAGCACTTTAAGACCTCAATCTCTGGGCCACTTCCTATCAGAGTTCGCAGTCTGTAACAGGAGAGTGTGAAGGGGTTCAGCTCACCACTTGGGCTTGGCTTGGCAAGGTAGCTCTCTCCATCTTGGGGTGGCAGCTGCCTCCTCGTGTGCCTTGGCACTCTGGTCAGGTCAGTACTAAGTCTCTCCCTTTCAGGGGTAGTCAATAAACAAAACATGGGGAATTAACACAAATAAACTGGGTTAGTATGTGGGAAGGGAATATGTCTCCTTCTCAGGGTCTATCAGAGGCAAGCCCTCCCTTCCCTCAGGGAGGGACAGTCAGGCAGCTGGTGATGGGAGAAATCCTGCTTTCCCTCAGGCCTTTCCTCAGGAGTTGCAAGGTAAACTTCCCTGGCCTGTCCACAAATATGCTGTTCTGCTCCTTTTTAACTCTTCCTCCAGTCTGTGCATCTCTTGAAGGTGTGGTGGGGCAGGGCTGGCTGTACCCAGAGCAGCTCCTTAACCCCTTGTGGCCCAGTGTGGAGTATCCCATCTCAGCATCCTCAAAATCACCTGACATCCTTGACAATCAAATTTCTTCTGTTTTGTTCCACTGACTAGCCCTAAAACAATTGAAATTTCCCATCAACTCCATAAAGAGTATATTTAGCAACAATTTCTGCACATTACCCTCATATTCAGGGCCATATACTGTATCTCTCACTGTACAGTTACTAAATTCTTCAAGGATCTCATGCTCATATTTTCCCCACTTCCCTGGGACCTCAATATAGTGTTAATTGGCTAAATGGGCCTCCTCTGTGAGCTCCTAGTGAGCTATTCTTATACAACCCATCCATGAATACTATCTTCCTTGCAGCCATAACTTCAGCTTGGAGAGTACGTAGGTGAAATTCAGGCTTTCATGGCTGGTCCACGTTACATGGTGGACTCCATAAAGGTTACATGGTACTCCATAAAGATAAGGTGACTCTTAGGCCTCAGCCCAAGTTTCTGTCTAAGTCAGATTTTAATTTGAATAAATGTATTTACTTACCAATTTTCTTCCCCAAAGCTCATTTAAATTAAGAGGAAGCTAAACTAGACATCTTTGATATGTTGGGGGCACTATCATATTATCATATCAAGGACATGGCCTTTCAGGAACTCCCCTAGATTTTTTGTGACCTCTGCAGACAAGATTAAGGTTCAGGCCGTATCTTCTCAAAGACTGCATAAATGGATATTTAACTATAAGATCCTGCTGTGGGTTAGCCAGGTAAGATCCATGTATATACATTGCAGCCCACTTCCCTGAGGTAGCCTGTACTAACGCCTTAAGAAACATTCTTATTTTAGAAAGTTACAGGATGGTTACATGGAAATGAGTCCACATATTCACCCAGCACTATTCCTTAGTTGAGGCTTCCAGACTGAATGTCTGCTTTGGTAGAGCTGTCCTGCAATCCTTGTTTAAATAGAACTCCTTAGCTCCCACCGTCAAGCTGGGAGGTGTGATCTATATAGACAGTCACTGAAAGAAGAAAAAATGGTTATGTACCTTACTATTGTTCTCCAAGATGTATTGTTCACATGGATCCAACAACCCACCTTCCTTCCACACTTCTGCAGACTCCTAGAGCTCTGGAATTCTGTATTGGCAAAGGAACTGAGGGAGAATTAGCCAGGCTCTGCCTTTTATGCCCTTGGGTGAGGGCATCCAGACAGAAAGTGTGGCCCTAGTGAACACTGCTGGCCAAAAGAATCCAGTCACATGCTCATGAAATTCATGCTCACCAGAAGTGGGATCCAATTGGACAACACATCTAAAAGAAACCCCAGTTCCTGTAAAGCCAAGTCCCCATTCTTTCCCAGGTGCTTGAGTAACATTGGAAAATATGTTTTTTAATGAACAGGGAAGGCTAGCAGAACTAAAAAAGAAAGCCAAAGCTGGCTTTAATGTTTGTGTGCCCATGTGTATTTAATTTACCCAGGAGTTTATATCTTTTATAGACAGACACACAGAATTACTATCCCAGAAACTGCATTCATTCTTCACTTTGTAACTGCACTGTGGATAGGAAGTTTGAACATATGATTGATGGACATTTCAGACTTCCCAAAGGTTGGGTACCGTGTTTATAAAAATGGAGAGTCACAGTGAAATGCATTCTGAGACTATTTAGACATACACCACAATTCTTTCTTCCCCAAGAGCTAACTTCAATTTCAGTGTGCTACAAGCTGCTTTGTGAGGATGTGGCAGCAACAGGCTACATAAATCAAGTTAAAGCATAAAAGGGCTATCAATATTGCCAGACAATAGAACATAAAGTAATTATAGAATCAGAACAAAACATGCAGGTTGGTGTAAAGATAAATACTTTGTTTAGTACCTTCTGTATTATTGTATGTTAACCACCAACCAGGATATTGTTGCATTATACAGAATATGATTTTAAAAGGAGCTTTATTATTGGTGGCAACACTATCATATTTGCTAATGTACATTGTGTATGAAATGTATCTTTATTTTTACTAATAATTGTTTTTGGTATTAAGAGGAAGACAAAATGGCATTGTTGTTTTAAAATCAAGAAAGATACATTTTGCCATGAAATTAGCTGGACAAAATTTGCTGTCAGATTAGATTAGTTTTGGAAAGTTCTTAAAGCCTAGTATAAACAAAGTATGTTTTAAAACCAAAAGAAAGCAATAATTTGCACTATCTAATGTGACTATGAAAATGCAAATGGCCTTCAAAAATGGCTTTTTAAAAATTCTCTTTCAGGGACGAAGCTGTGAGTTTAATTACAATGATTGCCTAATACAGACCTGCTCCGCTGGGTTTCTTTGCAATGATGGAATAAACAATATCACCTGTTTACCTGCTATCCCCCAAAGCAACAAAACTGTCACTGACATGGATGGAGTGCCCTCTACTGAGATTTTAGACAGTGACCTTACTCCAGCAATATCTGTTTCTACTGGGATTTGGTCTAAACAGGCTACTCCTGATTTTCATACAATGCAGCTATCCCAAGGTAAGACGGTGATAACAGGATGAATAAAGCTCTGAAGAATCCACATGTTGAAACTTGTCTCTTTATTAGTGCCTTATAACGGGTGACAGTGTAGAACAAAAATGTTTTCTTTTGCTCTGCTCTGTTTGTTTTCCAAATCTTAACTCTTTTTTTCTCTTATACCTCATTCTCCCTATGTGAGTTTTCTTACCATCCTTAGTTAATCTGTCTAAACATAATTGGAAGTTTAGTGTTTTCTTTCAGAAAATATTTTCCTGTCCCAGTCCTACCAGTGCAGAAAATTGAACTCTCTCATCACTTGGTTTTCATTTAGCTTTGTTGGTGTGTACAATTTTGTATGCCTCATATCCTGTTCAGCTCTCTCTGACCCTAATTCCAACCTCTCCTTCTTCCATGGCTTGTCAGCAGCAGGCAGATAATGTGCCTTGTTCTATGGGGACCTTGGCCTTCTCTTTCTAGTTCATATCTTCACTCAGTGCATCCTTTTCTTTGCTTAGGAATGTTTTTATACATAAGAACATCTACAACAATATCATCAAGCTTTTGTTCAGTATAACTGTTTATAGCTGTGTTTTTCACATGCAGAGAAATGAAAGTCCCTTGCACTAATTTGGAAACCTTTTCTCTAAAATTGAACAGTAATGTAAGGGTAGGAGTCTATTTTGACTGTCATATGTCTAATAGTACATCTACACTGCAGCTGGAGGTGTAATTTGCAGCTTCGAAGATATACATGCACTTGCTTAGATCAAGCCGCCATGCTAAAAATAGCAGTGTAATCCAGACCAAGGCCCTAGGTAAGTATTCAGGAACCTAGCCCTTGCCGCCACCTATGCATGCCTTGCTACACTGCTATTTTTAGCACTCGAGCTTGATCAAAGTAAGTGCTGGAGCTTATACCTCCGGCTGCACTGTAGACACACCCTAAATTGTGATCTATTAATTTAATGAATGGTAGTAAACATTATGTTGGACATTGTATATTAAATGCTATAATTGCTTGCCTCTAACTTAAGTGTCCCCCAAAGTAATTACTTTTATAAGAAGTAAGTCATTTTAGAGGTCCTGGTTTTATTTAGATAATGCAGTTTTATTTAACATTTGATTTTCTGTAGAGGCTCATCATTTCAGGATTTGTCGCCATTATGTTTTTTTTTTTTTTTAGTAGGTAATAGTTGTACTTAATATAGATAAGCAAATTGTATGAGATCCAATTAGTAAATATAACAGTAATTCTTCCAACACATCATATCAACTAATTCACTGAAGTTCTCAGTGGCAAAGATTTGTAATTCATTCATTTTTATATTGATTTAGAAAATTTAATACTTCTGTTCTGAGCAATGCAATTTTTTCTGACTCTGGCCCACACACAGAAAGTGAGTAATGGGAGGGTTTGTGTTTACTCAGCTCTTGAGGTCACTAAAACCTCTCTTACACTTTTATTAAGAATATGATTTATGGAGTTGTATTTGTCTGCTATATAATGCCTTGGTGAGAATTAATGGTTTGTAGGTGGCAGTGCAATTTGCTGCAGATTCAGCCCAGGGCCAAAGTTGTTCATTTTTTATTTTCTTCTAATTCTTTTCTACTTTTTATCCTTAAAGGTCTGAAAAAGACAGACATTGTCAGCTATGGGATTCTTCTGACCACTAATGTGGCTAACTTAAACTCCAGCATATCTTTTGAAAGCAATGGACTAGGAGAAGTAATTGCCACTGGAGAGTCTTCAACAATGTTCAGGCTAGCTTCCTCAACAGATGTTCCCTCTCCACAAATTCTTAGTTTTGCTGCTCTAGTCTCAGCACAAATAAAGTCTGACATCACACCTCTGCCACATGTGGCCATTGGTACTTCCATAGATTTAATGTCAGGATTGCTTCCCCAGGATAAGTATGATATGACCCCATTTATCAGTTGTTCCTTAATGACAGTTTCTGTTTACTCAACACAAGCTTCATCATTAGAGAGCCATTAGACTGTTTCTTTATCGGCAACAGACGTGAGTTCAGTAATTAGTAGCATACCAGGAGTTGAGATTGAATTAAATAGTTACTCATTACTCTCCCGTGGATGCCTGCTTACAACTGCTTCTACACGTGCACCTTCAATTCTCTCTAGGTTGCCTCAAGAGGGTACTGGAGAACAGTCATCTGTTTTCTCAACATCAGTAGGAGAGCACTGGAGTTCACTGAACCCCTCAATAGCTCTCGATTCTCCTGTTAAGATATTTATTTCAAAACAGGTAGCTTTCTTTAGCTTATTAGTTATGCACAAAGCCCAAATGCAAACATCCCTTCCCACTGAATGTCTGGTTATTATCTTTTCATCCATCGACCAGAGACTCAAACATCAAATCACAGTCTGCTGATTCTTTAAGTGAATTAAGCCAAACATGTACAATGTGTTCTATGACTGAAATAAAACCCTCTGATGAATTCTCAGATCAAGTTTTGCATAGCAAACAGTCCCCTTTTTATGAGACATTCTGCATGAACTCAATGATATTAACCAGCTGGTTCACACTAATGGGAGCTATTGCTATTACTTTTGGGCATTCGTTTTCTTCAGCTCATGAAATAGCATCATCAGTGGAGTTCAAAGAACTGTCGTCCTCATATCCCACTAAAGGAAGTACAGTTAAATTCCTAACAGAAGGATATGTTCTGTCTATGTCCTTGCAAGTATTGAACACTATTTTTTCCATGTATTCATTCAGATTGTATAACCATTGTACCTTCACAAACCATCTTTATAGAACCATAATTTTCAACAATTATGTACTCACAAGAAGTCAACAAAGATTTGACAAGAAAATTAACTGCTGCCGAGAAGCTGACGGCAAAACCAATCCTACTGTTGGAATCAAATCTATATGATCTCATTATGGACGTGTCTCGGTTAAAGGGTCAAGATACGTTCTTACATACTCAGCTGAATGGTGCACTTCAAGAACCAGTTACCAGCCACATAGCAGGTAGTTCTTCTGAGCTCAAACCAAATTTACAGATCAATCCAGATGAGACTCTCAAAATATTTTCCAAAACAGTTCAATCAAGTGTTCTGGATATGCACCTTCTGCCTATGGAAGTTCAATATATAGACATAATGGTTGATTACTCTGAAGGGCATTCATTATTTGCATCTTCTAGTGACATGCTGTCTTACTCAGTTTTACTTGGGCAATTGCCCCATGTAGAAATGCATTCTCCTAAAATTTTAGAAACACAGGATTTATTATCTCATGCTGATTACCTGACTTTAAATTCTGCCTTACAAGAGTCTAGCAGTACTTCATGGGAATATTTGAGATGGACACTCAGTACTGATATTCATGATAAGGAACTTCTAACAAGTCTAAACAGTCTTTTACCCAAATAGTATGTCTGCAGTGGACTCGACTCCTGCATTTATCAGCTGACATTGTCTGGTGAGTTTCCCATTTATATTCAGTAAACTTTTTGAGTTGGTGTTTTTTATAGAGATGAAAGAGCCTGTCATGGTTGCCAGGTGCTCAGAACAGATTCATTGTAATCAGGGCAGGAGCCAGTTCAATGGATATGACACCTGCTGCTGTACCTGACACAGATGGTTATCCTTCATGCACTGCCACATAGGCTATCAGATCAATATAAAAGTAGGTTGGAGACTGCTATACTGCTGGCAGGCAATCAGAGACTGAACAAGTTCAATTCATTACAATGAGTCTTTCAAAATTTCAGGTATAACTTGTGTTATTCTTTCTTTCTTTCTAATAAAAAATACATCTTTGTCTGCTTGGATACAACACAGAGAACAATTCTTCACATTTTGGGGAATGTTGGTTTAATTAGAAAAATAGAGAAAGACCAAGGTGGCTCTATGCTTTTTACCCCTGGAGAGAACTATTTTTATATGTAAAATATGATAATTATGTTGCTAGTTTTTATTCTAAAATAGGAGTCAAACAGTGGTTAAAACTTTATTAAGAACAATCATTAGTGGTATATTTGTAAGAATACAGAAACACTTTCAGAAATGAGGTCTGGAGATTTAGGAAAAAAACATTTTAAAAACAGGCCTATGAATTCTAAAGTAGGAAAAAATACTAGATTTTTTTAAAGCTACTATACAAATATTGATTTTGTTGGAATATATTTAAAACACTCTTCTGCCTTTTGCCAGGAAAAGCCTGTAAAATTAATGGCAGTGAATCCTGAGAAAGGCTTTCAGCTTTCAGAGCTTCTTTACCTTTGCTTGAGGTTTACATTGTGAAAACTGGATTACTTTTATTTTGTTGAATCTGGACCATGAAGAGAAAATACAAAGTTTTCTCGAATGTAAAAGACAGGAACAAAAATATTGTCACTTGCATTTTGGCATACCTTTTTTTAGTATGTGGAAACAGAAATCATTCTTCTTCGTGTAATTATCCATATGTACTTTACTCTTGGTGCACATGGGCTTCATGTATGTACAATTGGACTCTATTGGCCAGCAGCTTCTGTTGGGGCTGCACCTGTGCCCTAGATATTCACCCACCCCTCCCAAATTAAGACATAAAAGGGTGTGTGTCGGGGGGGAGGGGAAGGGAGAGGGGTAGGTTAAGCTATCCCTCAGTTCCTTCTTACTGCCCACTGCAGTCAGATGGAATATTTCAGTGCTCACCTGCTTTTTTGTCACTGTTGCAGTTAGTGCTAGTTAGTATTGTTATAGGTAGTTATTTAAGTTTTAGTTTGCCTCTTGGCTTAAAAAAAAGAATTGTTTTTAATATTCTTTACTAATTTTTCATAGATATTCAGTAGGCTCAGTGCCCCTTTCCATGTCCCTCCTGACCTATTTGCTCCAGATAACAATAAGAAATACCAAGTGTTCTGCTCCAGAGTGGGCTCCACACTGGGCACCCTGTCAGATACCTTTCTCATCCCCTCGACATTGGGACTACATATGCCTTCCCCCGATCTGCATGATAGCAAAAGTCTTGAAGAAGCAAGATGCTGGATGGATTATGATAATAGCCCCATCATAGGTCAGGCAATTCTGGTGTTCAGATCTGGTGAATCTTTCAATGCAGCCCCACTCACTTTGCTTGATCTGCCCAACATAGTCTCACAGAAGAACAGTCTGATCCTATACTCACCAGAAAAAAAGCTGTTCGGCTGAAATTCATAACATTCTACTCCAAAGCAGGAAAGTTTCAACTATACTGACATATAAAGCTAAGTGGAAAAGATTTTCTATTTGGCCATTCTCCTTTGAGAATATCCATTTCAGTGATATTGGATTATTTACTAACCCTGGAATTATTTGGACTTTCTATTAGTTTCATAAGGGTCCAGCAAGCAGCCATATCTGCACATCATCCTCCAATCCAGGGCCATACTGTATTTTCTCACTCTTCAGTGGCTAGATTCTTTAAGGGTTGTTCACATGTTTTCCCCCCATTTTTGAGAACCCCTTCCCTCTTGGGACTTCAGTATAGGATGGGTTCTCCCATTTCAGCCTTTAGCAACGAGTTCCCTATCCCACTTATCAATTAAGTCTAACTTTTTAGTAGCCATTACATCAACTTGATGGGTAGGGGAGTTACAGGCCCTTATGGAGGGCCTCCCTTATATAGTGTTTCATAAAGGACAGCGTTAGTCTCAGGCCTCATCGCAGGCTTCTACCCAAAACTGTTTAAGTGCCATGTGAGCCATTTTATTCATCTACCAGTTTTCTTCCCCAAGCCTCCTTCAGCCCTGGGGAAAGCTAAACATCATATACTTGATGATGTAAGGATATTGTCATATTACTTGAATAAGAAAAAGTCATTCAGGAACGTTCCTAGACCTTTGCTGTGGCCTTTTGTGACAAGGATATATACAGGTCTGGCAATAGCCTCACAGAGGTTATCAAAATGAGTCTCCAGCTGCTAAGAACATGTTACAAGCTAGCCAAGTAGGATCCACCTAACCACATTAGAGCTTATTTCACTAGAGCTCAGGCAGCCTGTTTCCTCTATGAAGACTGTCCCTATTTCTAAATTCTGTATAGCAGCTTCATGAAGTTCAGTCCACACGTTTACAAGACACACTGTTCTTTGGTAAAAGTGTCTAGATTGTCTGCCTATTTTGGTAGTTCTGTTGTGCAGTCACTGTTTGAGACATTGTTAGGCTGCTAGTGTGTAGAGCCCACTGCTTTCTGTGCTGACCAATATTGTCTTATTGTTTACTTGTACATCTACCTCTACCTATCTGCCCTTGTCTTATATTCAGATTGTAAGCCTCTTGGGTCAGAGACCGTCTTTTGGTTCTGTGTATGTACAGCATCTAGCTTAATGGGGTCCTGGTCTATGGCCCCTACGCTCTATGGGAATACAAATAAATAATGAAATAATAATAACAATGGGACTCCTAATACCCCTCTCTAATCACACCAACAATTCCTTGTTAGTCACAAATAGTGGAATCCATGTGGACAATAACTCCAAGAAGAAAGAAAAGTTATTTACCCTATTGTGGTTCTTCAAGATATGTTGTACAAATGGATTCCATAACCCCAACCTACTTCCTCACCACTACAGAGTCCTACTCCTCTGGGATTCTGTATTGGCAAGGAACTGAGGAATGGTTGGGCCTGTTATGTTTTTTGTGCCCTCAGGTTTGGGGCATAAGGACATCTAAGGCCCAGAGTTGTCCCAACGGACATTGCTGGCCAAAAGAATCTGATCCCAGATGCATGGGGCCCATTCACATCAAGAGTGGAATCCATGTACAAAACACATCTCAAAGACCTACAGTTTCTATAAGGCAAGTAACTGGTCTTAATTCATAGTGTTTATGGCAAATAAAGGTCATAAAGTTACTGTATTTATTAATATGGCCTCTCATCCAATATATCAGAGGTCTCCAATCATGGGGAACGCCCCATGGGGGGCGCCAAGGAATGTTTGGAGGTGTGTGGCTGGGGCCCGGGCCAGCCCTCATGGGGGGGGCAGGAAGGGAGTGCCAACCTGCTTCGCTCCCAGCCTAGCTGTGGCCCCAGCCTCAGGTCCCTTACCCCTGTCCAAGTCCCCCCCTCCCAGAGCTGCAGCTCCACTCGGGAGGAGGTGCGGACAGGGATAAGGGGGCACGAGATACAAAGTTTGGGGACCACTGCCCTATATTAAACCACCTTTCCTTTCTGCTTAGGTTGTAAGCCCTTTAGGACAAGGAGTGTGTATTCTTGCCTGTCTGTTAAGTGCCTTGGACATTGGGTGACCACTGTAAAAAATCAGCAATAATCATATTGACATGTACAAGTGTCTTACGTTTTGCACCATTTTGTTTAATACTCAATTACATTACTCAGCCAACATTTTACTTTCTGTTCTCCCTTTGTTGCTAATATTTAACGCCCCGTTAAATAGAGCAGTTAGTAGAAAGGAAAATCTTGAACCTTGCTTTGTTTTTACAAGTTGCGCCTAATAACAGTGGAATAGCTTCCAACCTATCCTTTTTCAGATCATATAAATTTACATTAAATATTCTATTTGGTGGTTTATGAGAGATTTTGAGCTTATGATGCCTTTGCCTTCTAATGCTGTTTTATCACATGGACTTGTGGCAGCTATGTTCACTAGATCTTCTATCACACTCATTATTACTTTAAGCTTTGTCTTTATCAATGATTCCAGATATGTCATTATTCATCCCCTGGTATTTAGTCTCACTGCTCCCAGGAGCTGCAGTCATGTACTGATTTAAAATGAACCTTGCTATCTATGCAACGTTAAGAGAGTGAACATTTTCAGCATTTAAAAATGTTAGCAGTATAGGTCAGCACACTGTTAAGCATCAGAACCCTGGCCACGAGTTTGAATGTCAGCTCTGTAAGTTAGGTAAATGACCTGAACTCGATAAGTTTACAGTCCTCACTCTTAGCAGACATCCTCCCCAGTGATATGGTGAATGACTGCCACACAGAAGTGTAAAGTGTAAGCCTCGTCTGCTTATACTTTGATTTAGGTGCAAGCTGCTGCTTCTGAAAAGCCTTTTTGATAGGATGTATCTTTGAAGCACCTACTAGAAAGATCCTCTGTCTTTCTAGGCAAGAGACAAACATGGGAAAATGTCTGTGAGTTATTATCCATGGTCATAATGAGAAAAGGGAAACTAATCGATATTTTTTAAAACTTCTTTTGTTACATTCATGCCTAATTTGTCAATTTCCTAATTTGCTAAATCAGAATATATTTAACTGTATATATGTATGTATACTCTTTCAGGTTATGTATGTATACATACACAAACATTTATGTGAACTGTACATATGCACATACAGTTACATATTTTCCAAATTAGGAAGTATAGATATTTTTCATTTCAGTGAACATGAGGTCTATTCTGTCCCTCTGTCCTTTTAGATAAATATTGATTTTAGCTTTATTCATTGAGTATTTACCTCCGAAGTCAATAAATCTTATTATTCATCTCACTAGAACTCAGTAGCAGTATCTGCATATTAAACAACTTTTTTCAGTTCTGTTTAAATTATGTGGGGATATATAAAGAATGTCATCCATCAGCATTTCTTAACATCAGACTTTCAAATCTTTAATCTATTATACCATGATTTCATGCACAGTGATCAGGAAATTTGGGAAGATACATGTTTATATAAGGTTGACTGTTTCAATTGCAAAATCAATTTTTAGTACAAGTCCCCATATAGTCTAAGGAAACTGCTGAGAGTGAGGGACAACAGATAATTCTAATATGTTATGTTAAGAAAACATTGAAAGAAAATTGTCAACAAGCTCAGAACTAAAATCTCCAAATCATTTCTAAAAAGCCTGCAACTTGTAATGTGAACAGGCCATGAGAATTAGAATATTGAGGCTGCTTTAGAAGAACATGAAATAGCAGGATAAGAAATTAACAAAAGGGTCTTTGGGGTTTATTCTCCTTTTACTGTGCAGGAGTAACGTCTATTAAGCTCTTTCTTTATATTGTAGAAATAGTGAAATATTTTAAAATGTTGACTGAGGAATTGAAGGGCATAGTAAATGTGATAATCAGCTAATATGACACCATAAGCTTGTATACAAAATGAGGGTAGGGAAGAAGCTTAACAATTAAATAGTTTAATGTTCTTTATTTGGTAGAAATTCTTCATTTTTATTAATTTTATTATTTACTCTTAATCACATGAGACTAAGATAAGTTAGATCATTCTTTAAAATTAGGTCACCTGATTTCACTTCAGAAATTTATACTTAATCTTTTCTCTTTCTATTTTATACTTCATAACACAAGTACAACATGCAAAGTTCATCTAAATGTCTAATGATCATACAAGAATTCAGCTACCATTTTTCCAAGTATCTATTTGAAAATATCTTCAAGTACTAATTTGTATTGCTTTATTGCATCCGGCATTAATGTATACTGAATACCTCTTTAAAGTTAACAAGCAGAATATTCAAGGTTGTTGCATACATACAACACATATGATGATGCAACTATAAAGGATAGTAATTTTATTGATGAGGATCTCAGTGAGAAAATAAATGATATAAGGATAAATGAAGCTCTTTAGCAACAATAGTCTATATCAGGGGTCGGCAACGTTCGGCACGCAGCTCGCCAGGGTAAGCACCCTAGCGGGCCGGGCCAGTTTATTTACCTGCTGACGTGGCAGGTTCGGCCGATCGCGGCCCCCACTGGCCGCGGTTCGCCGTCCCGGGCCAATGGGGGCTGCGGGAAGTGGCGCAGGCCGAGGGATGTGCTGGCCGCGGCTTCCCGCCCCCCCATTGGCCCGGGACGGCGAACCGCGGCCAGTGGGGGCCGCGATCGGCCGAACCTGCCACGTCAGTAGGTAAATAAACTGGCCCGGCCCGCCAGGGTGCTTACCCTAGCGAGCTGCGTGCGGAATGTTGCCGACCCCTGGTCTATATCTTTTTGGAATTCTAATTAAGTTTAGCCTTTAAGAAAAAAAAATACTGGTAGTGTATATAGTAAATTGCTGTGCTGGCAGAGAAAGATGATAGGGGGAGATTTAGATACCAGACTGTTAGAGGTGATGGGGGAGATTTCCCAATGTACAAGGCATAAGAGATATGCACTGCTGAAATCCCTCTTAAGTCATCAAAATAGGCTTAACTGGTACTTGAGCAGTGCCTGGATCTTCTGCTGTCCCTCTACACGGAGGTTAATTTTACCTGATATTCTTGTGATGGTGTGTGAGCTCGCAACGAAGAGAGGTGAGGGACTTGGAAATATATTCATTTGTTTACCCATTAACACGAAAGCATTTTCTCCTTTTATGAAAAAGTGGACACATTCTACAGTAATGTTCCCACATGTTGCATTATCTTTGTGATGTAAAATACAGAGGTGTGGACCATTAGAACTGTGTGGCATTTTTAGTAAGGTTCAGAACCACAGCCAAGGAGGGAGGCAAGACTCCTGTTCTGGAGTCTTCCAATTTCACCTGTCCTGCAGGATGTGTGCCTTTTTAAAAAGGATTAACATATCATTTAAAATATCAATCAGTAGAATTCCCTTTGCAGGTTAGACAAGCCACAGTAGGATGTAAGGAAGTCTAAGGCCTTGGGTCTGGTTTTACTCATACTTTGCTCTTGAAAATATGTACTGAGGCAGAGTGTGACTCTGTAGCCTGGTGGTTAGGGCACTCATCTGGGAGGGAGAGACACCCAGCAGAACAGCTTCAACAGCACCAACTGAAAGACACACATTGCACTAGGCTCTTTGACTGAAATCGTTCACTAGAATTGACACAAATTCACAAAATGTTTTGGTCAACCAAAATCAGCATTTTTTTTTGGTTAAAAAAAAAAAAAATTCAGACAAAAATCCCCCCCACTCCAGCTCTACTCAGCAGTAGCTTCTTCTAGGACAGGGATAAGCAACCTTTGGCATGCAGCTCGCTAGGGTAAAGCACTCTGGTGGGCCGGGCCGGTTTGTTTACCTGCCGCAACCGCAGGTTTGGCCGATCGCGGCTCCCACTGGCCGCGGTTCGCCGCTCCAGGCCAATGGGGGCTCCAGGAAGCGGC
>NW_020664393.1:36845375-36919364 GCF_002925995.2 Terrapene triunguis
AGCCCCCATTGGCCTGGAGCGGCGAACCGCGGCCAGTGGGAGCCGCGATCGGCCGAACCTGCGGACGCGGCAGGTAAAGAAACCGGCCTGTCCCACCAGGGTGCTTACCCTGGTGAGCCACGTGCCAAAGGTTGCTGATCCCTGTTCTAGGACATATTTGTTTAAAATATCTGACACTTCATATAATATGTTGTGTATCCTGAAACACCCAAAATATTGTTTTTTTCAGAGAGATTTTATGAGCCCTAAGGGTAACTGATCTTTAGCAGGGGTGATTTAACATTATTCAGCACAGGATAAACTCTATCGCCCCAACTGTCCCTTCAGTTTGATGACAGACAAGAGGTTCCCGCAGGATTTTCTCCAAAACTATAACCTCTCACAAGCAGCAATAGGGAGTTCTAATGACAGGCATTAAAGATGTGTATGTACGGGAAGAGTGCAAAAGGAGATTGTTGCACTGTTGGTTCCTAGTAGTAGCCAGACTAGACTGCTGGCTTATAAATTTAATGTTCAAGCAGATATGGTTCCTTTTTAAACCTATATAATGCAATGTACATAAAGAAAAGAAAAGATTAACAGTTTCCTCCAGTCGTAGAAGGTTGGAAATAAAAGTACTATAATATAGGTTGTGATTCTCCTTGGAAATAATAATAATTACTAATAATATTTTTGCAACTTTTATCCAGTTGAGTATCAAGTCTAAATAGTTTAAATTCTCATACTGGGTCTTTCTAATGATGAGTAACTGATACTTAGGAGGTAATAATCCTTTTTGGAGTTGATGCATCTTGGAAATCTTGTTTCCTTGAATTGTTTCAGTGTAACAAAGTCATTAAATAGCAATTACAACATGACAAATGTACTTTAGTTTAAAAAAAATGGACCTGCTAGCTGAATGTTCTCCATAGGTCCCACCACTGTTCTCTAATTCCCCAACTCTGTTGAGCTTTTAAGATGTTCGTGTTTTACAATTAAAATTCAATATTAAGATTAAAATCAATAGTGTTTGTTTGGCAGGACTAGAGAAGTGGATGAATAAATGAGGGGAGGAGAATTGGGGATAATGGAGGAGGGAAGACTGTGATGTTTGTGGGAAGAGAGAAGAGGGGGCAAGAGCCAACAGATGATATATGAGGACAGTGGCAGCAAAGGTGAGGTGTATGGTGAGGAGGTGTGTCATGGGGGGGCACCCACATGGGGCACCCTCCAATACCAGACCATGATATGACTGGTGCACCTGCCTCAGTTTCCTCTTCAGTGTTTCCCAGAAATAGTCCAAATTGTCTTTGGCTACAAGGAGCCTATGTAGGATTAATTTATTATGAATGAATGTCACATAGTTACATAACATAACAGACCCCCAACACTCTATCAGTGTACAGCCCTGACATCTCTCACCATGTACAGGCTCTCTGCATCTCCAGCATTTCTCACCATGCTCACTTCTGAGGTATCTCCCTGACATCTCTCACTATGCCTCATCCCAGCCTCCAGTCCTATCTGGCTTAAGCTTCAGAGAGCAAGTAGGCATTTCCCTATACTACTATCAGCCTTCAGCCCTGTCCAGTCTCTCTGGCTCAGGAAGGTCAACAGGTATTTCCCTCTGCTAGTTTCCAAGAAAGGCCTGTGGAGATTTCTGCAGGTTTTCCCTTAGGCAACTCTCTGCTGCTCCTTCTGTCTCTCCCCTGTGCTCAGACAGCCCTCACCTGCCTCTTCCTTCAGGGATCTCTCAGGAAGCTCTCACCCGCCCTTTTCCTGACTGACTCCAGGCCAAAACACCCCCTGAATGACATACGTTTTGCCGGCATAAGTGCTCGTGTGCACAGCGCTATGTCGGTAGGACACGCTCTCCCGCTGACATAGCTACCACCGCTCATTGAGCTGGTTTTATTATGTCGATAGGACAGCTCTCTCCCATCGGCATAATGTGGGTACATGAGCGCTCTTACAGCGGCACAGCTGTATCGGTACAGCTGTGCTGTTGTAAGCTTGCAAGTGTAGATATGGTATAAGGCAGCTCTGACTCAAAAGGTGTCTCTCCTCTAGGGCCCTTTAAAGCCCAATTGGGAGTCAGCTTACCAGTCACAGGTATACTAGCCTGTTCCTTCTGAAACGGAAATGAGTGGTAGCAGTCACGTGAAAAGTTCAGTGATGAAGGACCAAATCATATCCCAGTAATGGGCTCTGAACAATGTGCACGGGAGATAGGACTAGAGTGCAGGGTGTTTTCCCATGTTCCCACTTAAACTGCTACTGTGATATAAATCCTAAGTAACTTCAGTGAAGTCCAATTTACAGTGGTGTAACCAAAAGCACAATTGGGATTTAAATGATATATTAAATTTTATCGTTTTATTTTGATGAGGCATAAATATTACCATATAAAAAGAAAGCATAACAAGGCTCATGCTGTACCATAGATTTTAATATAAACATTATTTTTAGTGAGCATTGCATTTCTACACATAGAAAATAACTTGGATCAAGAATGTACCTTGTGTCTTTGTGTACTAAGTCCTCGATATGTTTTCTGCCCCATCCTTTTCCTTTTGAATGCTTTTCTCAAAATTACGTGCAGTCCTTTTTTAGTTCTTGTCTCAGTACCATAAGATGAAGTCCATCTATACCAAAAGAAAGTTGTTCTGAAAGACTGAATTGAAAGTTCAGCCAGCAATACAGTGCCAAGTACTTAACTGAAATCTTTTTCAAAAATACAATATTTCTTTCTTAATATAATTTATTTTTACAGCAGCATCTGTCTCTTATCATCTAGCTCTTATTTAGCACTGGTACAAACCAAATTGGTACAGACACTAGCCAACTATTTTGGCAAATGAATAAATATAAGGTAAATGTGGAGGTTTAGGGAATGAGAATTAAATCATTTTATTAGTGAGAGGGTTAGAAGTTACAGACAATGGAGAAGAGATGGAGTTTGGGATGAGATTTTAAAAATGAGTCAGTTAAGTGCAGTCAGATAGGCTATTCTAGATGGTATGGTCAGTATAAGAGAAAAATCCTGTAGAGAGACAGAGAGAGTAGACTGATTAAGTTTTGTTATTTGAGGAGAAAAGGAAACAAGTTAAAGAACAGGATGAGAGTTAGGGTTTATTTGATCATTAGAAAAAGGAATTAAAATACTCAAGATGAGAGGAGATGAAGTCATTCACACGCATTTAGGAAGAAGAATCATTGAGATACTGTCTTATGTGTATTTGCACTACATTTTAAAAGGGATCATAAACAGATATGTAGAGATCTGTGAAGCAAGAGATTTTGTGGTTAAAGAGAACACAGAGCCACAATTTCAGAAATAATCTCAAATTTTTTATCTGGAAAATTTGTGAAAAATGAAAACCATGAGAGCAACACTGGCCTGTTAAATGTGCCTGTATATAGCTATCTAACTACTGCCATATAATTTTCATGTCCATATACTATTCCTTTACATTTCTAGGAGTCTTATTTGCAGGCAGAACTGATGTTTTCTGAAGCATCAATGATGCATGGTGTTACAGAGGAGCCATAGACAGTATTTTTTTTGAGACCTTCCTTTTTTGAATTCTTGTTTTCTTGTTTTTTCTTGAATTAATAGAAAACACATAAATGGTCAAGGGAATAGAATGGCTTCCATTTGAGGGGACACTAAAAACATTAGGATTATTCATCTTAGAAAAGAGATGACTAAGAGGACATGGAAAAAGTGAATAGAGAAGAGCTATATACCCTTCCCACAATTGACAAACCAATTAAATCTTGAAATTAATAGGAGTTAGGCTCCTATGTGCTCTTGAAAATCCCACTAGGTGCCTATGTGCATTTATATTCTGGCCCCTAGTTAATTTATGCCTCACAATATTGTATCCAAGCTATTCATCCTTGTATGCTTAAACTGATATTATCTAGACCAAATATAGACCTATGTTAAACCTGAATAAACTATAAACAGTTGTGCAATACCATACAGTTAAGTTATGTTTTGTTTCATATACCACATTTGAGCCTACAGTAACTTAGGTTTGTATATATTCATCAGCTTAATTTGGAACATAATGATCCTATATCATTATTTTGATCCTCTAGGTATTTTTCCCCATATAGGAAAAGAACTAAATACTAGGCAGTGAAAGCTATTACTAGTGTCCCACAGGCATTTTTCAGACTGGACTTTTGAGTTCCAAGTAATGTTTTTCTTAACAATACAACACTTCAATTATGTGTAAATAAATGGAAACAGATGTGCAACTTTTTTGCTCATGTAAGAATATAATCATTGTACTAAGGGAAATTGTCAAAGCAAAAAGTAGTAATCTTTAATATTTCAAGAATACATGATCATTTACAATAAAGTCCCAAGTAAAATAAATTATGAAAAGAACAACTTGACTTTATGCCATTAATATTAATACATACTTATACAGAGGTAAGCAAACAAGATTTCAAAGCAAATGTTTTTTGTTTTTTTTCCATTCTGAGATCAGACTCAATTGTGAGACAGGGAAGGCTGACTATATTAAACAGTTTTTTTACCTTGTTTTTGTTAATGCCAAATTGTAATTCAGAAGTAGAAATTGCTTCCTTAGCTGATTTTTTGAATAAAGTATGAAGTTAATATTCTAAGTGATAGAGATGCAAGAAGTTATGTTGCTTCCTAGATCCTATGGGGCTGAAATAAATAAAATCTGCTTTGATTTGTTTTCAAAAGCAAATGATGTCCATTTCATTATGCAGGGTGCCAAATTATGGCAGAAAGTTTCATGCTATGTGTGGAATATTATATGATATTACATTTAAGATACTGACTACTAGTTTATGAGTAATCATTCTGAGCCCAGCTGGAAATATATGCAGTTGTCTGGAGCTGAAGTAACTGCTGCCCACCCCCAACCACCATCACCCAGAAGAGAGAAGATAGGTCCCACTTGAGAAAGGTGATATTCTTAAATGTAATAAAATACCTCTCTCACAGCTTCCCTTGAGTGAAGTAGTCAGGAGGGGCTCTTTTCCTTGTCAGTAATGGGATACCCTTCACTTGCACGATTGTTGTGGAAGGGGAGGCAAGAGGAATATTTTGGACAGCATGAGGCTTCCTTAACATTTCTTCCCCAGCTGACTGGCATTAGTGGGTTACTGAATGATTTGCATTCCCCACATTAGGTTGTCAAGGGGAGCACAGAGCATATTTCCATGAGATCATTCCTATGAACCAGGGTGACACAGCTCAATTGGTCTATGTGAACTAGTGGCTCAGTGAATGGAGTTTTAGCTAGCAGTCATAAGGCTGTGTGATGGGTGTATGTCCCATGCCCCCAGGAAAGGGATGAAAACAATTACAAGCTCCTTGGAAATGGGGAGAAGAGGAACCCCGTCACCCCTCAAAGGCTGTGTGCAGGCTGTCTATATTGGAAGGCAGGATCAAGAGCACCTCTGCATTAAGAGGTAGGCTGTAAAAGGAGGATGGAGGGTGGAAGAGGCCTTTCATCACAAAGAAACATGCAGGCTAGACACTCAGCTGAGAAGATCTTGCTTGGAGGGCTATGTGGGCTGCAGCAAGGGATGATGAGAGATTACTACTTGTGTTTGTTTGGTCTTATAAAATGGAGGTCATAGTGTTCCTTAAAGAACCAGGGGACAATTGCTGGAGATAACCCTTCTAAAGAGATTGATTATTCACCACTGGTGGTATGCACCTCACATGCAAACTTGGAAGTAAATTCAGCCCTAGCAATCCTATAAGGTGTTTACAGGCTGATGTCAGTGTAACGCCATTGCAGCAGAGGGTTCCGTAAGCACTCTCATAGGGAACTGAACCTTTAGATTAAAGAGCAGTCTTCCTTGCTGCACAGCACATAATACTTGCAGATCCATGGCAGTTCAGCAGGCATAGGTTGGGGCTGAGTAGAACTTGTTTACTTATTGTTAGTATGTCAGATATTTAGGTAAAAAAGTAGCCACTCACTATGTAAGTGTTTTGTTTGGTTGGTTGGGTTTTTTTACATACAACAATTAAATTTGACTGCTGGCTGCATCAAGACATATAAAATATTTCTACATAATATTTATGGTCAATTAGGAGATCAAACTGTTCCTTAGCTTTTGGCAGCTATCAATAGAATAAAATCCACGTGTTAATGTTTCATGTTGCTCTCAGGAATAGAAAGAAATATGAGCAGGCTGATGAAAAGCGGGATTCCATAATTAAATGCAATGGAAAATTAGTATTGGGGAAAAATACTTCTAGAGTAACACAACTAGGAGATTGTCCATTGTTTTTACTAGGGAAAGAAATGTTATAATTAATAGTTTGTGGGCTCCTAAGAGATTCCTGGAGTAGAAGATAAGATTATTTTCCTTAATCATACAAAACTATGAAAAAAAGAAGAGGGAAGACAAAGATCTAAAAAGCACCAAGATTTCAATTACAGAAATAGACCCCTTGGATTGATTAACTCCCTGGTTTCAGCACAAACTGGCAGAATCCAGGCTGCAGTCTTCCATCAGTGGTAAGTCAATTCAAGCTGCTTGCCAGTGGTCCCACAGGTGACTTAGGAAAGGGTGTGATCATGGCTAAGGGGGCATGCTGAATTGCCACCTCTTCCAGGCAGTGATTTCCCCAGGAATTTAAATTAGAGGAGGTGTTTGAATTTACAGGGATTGGGGGACAAGCACTCAGAAGTAAGCACCCAGAATTGTCATCACTGTAACTAGTTTATGACTGCAGAGGGAATGGGGGAGGGGGCGGTTTCAGAAAGGAGGTAGGAAAATCACTGCTTCCAGGCAACCTTTGATGGCACTCATGTGGACCCACTGTCAGACTTGAATCTTCCCTCTGTTGCATGTTCCCCTGTGGTTAGAGGAATGTGCAAATTTCAGTCCCCAGACCTCACAGAGTGAATCTGGTCTCTCAGGTTTAAAGCTAGAGACAAATACTGACCTTTGTTACACATATTCAACTCCATTGACTTCAGTGGGGTTACAATGCTGTGACTGAGGACAGAATCTGGCCCAAAAGTCCAAAGTGGGTAGTGACTAGCTTGGTAAAGTTCATCAAGTTGCAATAAATCATTCTATCCATCTTTGAGTAATAGAAAATGATTTCATAAACAAACACTATTTTCCTAATCTCACCAGGGTCACTTTCTGATGAGGGCTGTTTTGATTACTCAGAAATCTCAAAAGCTTGTCTCTTTCACCAACAGAAATTGGTCCACCTTATCTTTGTCTTGATTACTCAATACTTTTGAGATTATTATACCTGATTAACTGTAGTCTGCCTCATGTCTTAGCCAAGCCAGCAATACATTTTCTATGATTTTAGAAAGATAAATTGATACATTTTGTCCTTGTTCTTAGTAAAACATTAATAATATGCTGTAAGTATTTCCTTCTTAATTAAGCAATTGCTCTAATGTATAGTAAACAACAACCAGAACTGACACATTTTATGCAAACCAGTTTGAAAAGTCTGAATTTCTTATTTACATATCTGTTTGATTTGTGTGTCTGAGCACTTTTTGGTTTCAGCTTGTATGGAGAAAAGAAATTCTCATGGTATTTCTGACCCAGCTGGAAGTGCCAAAAATGTTTTGGAAAAAAAATTACCCAGCTCTTTCAAGATTACCAGCCTAATTTCATGGTCATGGCATTTTCTTCACAAGTGCTACTATTCCTCTAAAGCCTATTTTACAGTACTTTGGCTTGCCTTCTTCTGC
Source organism: Terrapene triunguis (assembly GCF_002925995.2). Classification (NCBI taxonomy): domain Eukaryota; kingdom Metazoa; phylum Chordata; order Testudines; family Emydidae; genus Terrapene; species Terrapene triunguis. The sequence continues at coordinate 36,853,091 of NW_020664393.1, forward strand.
TGCGATACTACTTATGGCTCTATCTTTGAGGATAAGAGAAGACACTTAGGGACACTTGAAAAAAGGTAATTAATTTCTATGAATTGTTTCAAACTAATGGAGTCTCCTCTGAGTCTCCGTTTTATACTGAAAGATAGTCAATATAGGGAATATCTTTATGACCCTGATTCAGCAAGATACTTAAATCAGATGAATAGCTCCACTGCAATAAAGCTATGTGAGTGCTTAAGTACCTTGATGAATCACAGCTTATATTTGTGTCTTGTACAGTATCATTCAAAACACTGCACTTTTTTATTATCATAGAAAATAAGCAAAACAATACAAAATAATTCATTTTCAACACAAAACAACACTTTTCCACTGGGAAATAGTGGGGGGGGGGAGAGAGAGAGGAGGGAACCAAGAATACCAGAACTTGAAAAATTTTCAGTTTGGATTACATCTAAATAAATAAACAAAAATTGTTTCATTTCAATGAAAAACTGAAACATTTCAAATAACTCAATTTTCCCGTGAAAATGTCTGAGTTGTTCAAAAAGCCATTCTTTTTTGCAAGCAAACTTTAGAGAAAGAAAATTGACCAACTCTACTAAAAACCCCTGTGATCTGTCTACTGTCCCATCTTACTGGCAACAGTAATGAGAAATTTGTAGCAGCACAATGGCTGGAGAATCCCTGAAAAAGACTGACATAGATACTGCGTATGGCTGTAAAACTTGGGAGTTTCACATAGTTTCTTGAACTATGCAGTTTTAGACTAGACTTGTCTTGCTTGTTTGTTTATGATGCTCTTTGGTTCTTCAGTATATCCAGATGACTGTCTCATATCTATGAACATATCCCATGATTCTTCTTGGCCTCTAACGTCAAATTATATAATTGCTAAACTCAAAAAATCTGTGTTTAAAAAAACCCTCAAAGGCTGTACAGCCAAGCACTCAAAAAGATAGAAAATACCAGAAATAAGGTTGTCTATGCAACTTTATTTTGACCACCTTGTTGGGTATGCACCGTCTTTAATTACATGATCACATACTATTTTTTAACTTGGGACCCCTGGCTTGTTTAGTACACAGGATAGATAGTGCTCAGTTACGAACAGCTATTTGAGATTTTGTTTTATCCTCATTGTTTAATGTGTGTTTTTTGGCCTTACTTACCACATACTATTGAAACCCTGCTCTGAAGACAGAGTTATCAATTTGCTCATGGGCTTTTCTGTAACGATTATCACTATAGTATGTGAATTAATCAATTTATCTTCACAACACCCCCTGCGAGATTTTACAGATGGCGAGGGGGGGACAGCAAGATTAAGATCAACTTTCCACTAATTTTGGGTGACCAGTTTGAGACATCCATGACCTGATTTTACAGAGTATTAGAATTTATATAGCACTTTTTATGTTCTGCAAATCAGGCCCCATGGTCTCAAGTTGGGCATCCAGAAAAAGAACAGAATTAGTGACCACTGGTGAAAAGTTTGGTTTAAATGACTGCCCAGCAGCATATAGGAATACTATGGCAGAGGCAGGAAAAGAATTCAGTTCTCCAGGGCAACATTCAACTGTTTTAACCATGAGACCATCCTTCCTTTTCCTGCAATCCTTGGCCTCATTCATTGCACACCTTCCAACTTCTGCAACAAGTGAGGCAGGTGTCCTACATACAACACCCTTCTTCTTACACAATCTTGATTCATCCCCAGGACAGTTCCAGCCTCTGCATTAAATGAGGCAGGGTGCCTGTAGTCATAATATATATGCACAATGGGGTTGACTTAAGATTGCAAACAGCACCTTAATTCTGGTGTTGTCTAACTTTTGAGTGCTTGATGTTTAAACTGTAATGTTTGTTTTATGATTAAAATCAAAGCAAAAACAAACAAACAAACAACCTTGCACACACTGAAAAAACCAGAAATTCCATCATGTGGCATCATATTGACACCCACACAAGTCATCAGCAAGTTGGGACCTTTACATCCAACATATAGACCTGTGTGACTTGAACTAATGGAATAACTGATAGCACTAGTAGGTTGTCAACCTCTTTGGTTGAAACTAGAAAGGGAGGAAATATTTTGCCAGCTGACAGCAGAGGAATGGTGAGGTTCAAATATCTTAAGTTGCATTCCAGCCTTTGGAAGGAAGTGTGTTCTACTGCTCACAGACTCTTCCGCCTGTATCCTTCAAGCATTATCCCTTCTACCCCTTTCCTCTCCAACTTGTACCTATCCAAGTCCTGTCTTTTCTCACCCCTGTCTTGTCATCTCATTTCCATTTTCTTCATCTAACCATTTCCAGTTTTCATTCCTCAGACCTGTCCTCTCAGTCCCAGTCCCCTTGCCTAATCAGTTCTAAGCTCTGCATTGGGGGCTCCCCATTTGAGTCCAGTCACCAAGATCCCAGTCTCTCCTCCCCACCAATCCCAGTCTCCTAGTCCAGCCAGTCCCAGTTCTCCCTTCCCACACTGGCTCCTCGTTTAATGTGTGTCTCCTATCCTCCCAACACTTCTACCCCCGACTTGTTCCCCACCTCCCTCCCCGAACTTGTCTTTACCCAACACCCCTTTATCCAGTTCCTTGTCCTAATCTCCCCCCTCACCGTGTCCCAGTTCCTTTGCCCAGGCAGTCCCAGTTCTCCCCAAACACCTTGGTTCATTGTTAGATCTACCTCCATGTGTCCCATTCCCCCTACTAGCTCCCAGCGCCAATCTTGTTGTCCAGCCAGTCCCTCTCTGCCTCCAGCTCCTCATCCAATCCAGCCCAGTGCTGGAACATGCTTAATTGCTTTGTGGGGATGGTTTATGGACTAGGAGCTATGAAGGGATAGATCATTCACAGTTGCTCTGTGAGCACGGCAACATGTATAGTCTGATCAGCACTAGGAGCTCTGAGGGGCTGAAGCATGCTCAATGAGGATAGACTCCTCAGAGATTTTAGCTATTAAGCACTAGAAACCTCTGTTTAGCGTGTTCAAACTGAGATTTTTCAAAGATTTATAATTTGGTCAAATTTGGATTAATTTTTACAGAAACAGCAAAAAACACATCCTTGACATAAAGTCCCCACTCACACACACAAGTTTTCAAGTCCTTGTTCTAATGGAAGAGTGTGTTACAGTTTTTCAAAGAAGAGGTTGTCAGAATATTTTTAAATGGCAAAACAATGCATTTTCCCCTAGCCTCATTGTCAGAAATGGCTTAACTGTTCTGGCTGAAACTTAAAGTTTGGCAATGAAAGTTTGGCAAAGTTATAAGCAACTGAAAACAGCGTCTTATAATGGGAAGTTTCAGGTGACCTGTATAATAGTGGTGCTACCAGCCCCATGTATAATAGTAAAACAATACTTTGAGGTAATTCATAGACCATTGGAATCTTGCTAATTTAACTTTGCAAAGCTTTACATTCTAAGTCAATCACTATCTAGTTAAAAGTCATAATATGGAATGAACATGGACTGTCTTCAATCAAAGAAGACAACTTATCACAAATATATGGAAATGCATTATTCTAGAAAATCCTCCTAGCAGCACAAGAGTCAGAAACACTGGAATAAGTCTGAGTAATCTACTCAGTACTTCTCAGGAAGGACAGAGTGAAATCTTTCTTCCTTCTCTTATAAAGAGGAAAGTTGTTCGGCAGTAAAGAAATGGACTTGTTTAGAATATTTATTCGTGGCTACGACACAGACTTCCAGTGTTGCCTTAAAGTGGGATTTGCAGAAGCATCTAATTGACATAAAAGCTCATAGTCTTAGGATTTGTGCTTCTAAGTCTCTTGGGTTCTTATGAAAATCTTGTCCTTCATCTCTCTGTGTCTTAGTTTCACATCAATTACATAGCTTCACACTCAAGCCAGAGTATCTTCGTAATGAAGTTGTGTTAAAAATATTGCTCCTTAAATCAGACAGCAACCAACACTAGGCTTCAAGAAATCATGTGTGGTAGTATAAGTATTTTTATAGCATTAATAACTTTCTGTAAAATAATTCTGACAATAGCAAAATCCCAATCATAATTGTATTTTAAACTAGTTTATATTTTACATTTATTACTGAGTCAGAATTATACTGCAGTCTCCAAGATAAAACAAAACAAAATAAAACAAAAAGGTTAAAACGTATGTGAAGGTCGATATATGTTGAATTTGTATATGAAACACTCAAAAATCTCATGCAGTATTTTTGCTATAAATAGGTATATGATTAATAGATTCAGTCCAAAGCCAGAAGGCATCATTGTGATAATCTAATATGACCTCAGGCTATAGAACGTCCCCCAAAATAACTTCTAGATCATATCTTTTTAGGAAAACATATAATCTTGACTTAAAAATTTCCAGTGATGAACCCTGGTAAATTGTTTCAGTGGTTAATTACTCTCACTATTAAAAATTTAAACCATATTTCCAGTCTGACTTTGTCTAACTTCAGCTTCCACCCCTTAGATCATGTTATACCTTTCTCTGCTAGACTGAAAGAGTCCATTATTAAATATTTGTTCCCCATGTAGGTATTCATAAAGTGTGATCAAGTCACCCCTTAACCATCTCTTTGTTAAGCTAAATACATTGAGCGCCATAAATATATCACTATAAGGCAGGTTTTCTAATCCCTTAATCCTTCTCAAGTCTCTTCTCTGACCTCCTCCAAGTTCCAAGTTATCAATATCCTTCTTTTATTGTGGACACCAGAAATGGACACAGTATTCCAGCAGTGATTGCCCCAGAGCCAATTAGAGAGGTAAAATAACTTTTCTATTGCTACTCAAGATTCTCCTGTTTATGCATCCAAGGATCACATTAACCCTTTTGGACACAGTGCTGCACTGGGATCTATGTTCAGCTGAGTAGCCTCTACATCCCCAGGATACAGTCCCCATCCTGTAAATATGGCCTACATTCATTGGCTATATTGTATACATGTACGAGTACAAATTAAAAAATAAAACCAATAAACGTATGGCCACCACCATACAGATGCAGTGGTCTTGCTATGCTGCCGCTCCATCTACAAATTTCTCCCACTGGCCATAATCTATCCTTCCACTGGTCTAGCACCCCTCCTTTTGCTTCCAGTGGCCCAAGTCTCGCCTTTCCTCTTGCAATGTCTTCCTCCTGTCACCTTTCCTGCACCTGCAGAGAATCTCCCATCCTCTCCCTTCCATCTCCTGGCTCTCACTTCATAGTGATTAACAATAGCCAGACTCAGACTTAGAATTTTCCAGATAATAATAGAAGGGTTTTTGTGTGTGTGTCTGTGTGTGTGTTTTACATATGTGTGAAGTTCCCTAAAATGTATGGGCAGAATGAGTGATTACGACTGCACGTCAATTACCTGCTGCATATGCCTAAAAACTTATGGTAAACTGCTACCAAGAAATGGTGCTCATATTCATTTGACATATAAGAAGAGCCATAAACAGTTCTCTCTACCAATAGCCAATCTGGTAAAGTCTGCTAGGAGGAATTTAATGGAAAGCAAAATAGCTGCTGTTTGCAGTGTGCGTAAGTATAGTACATTGTGCAAAAGACATGCAATTTCATGGTTAATGCTGTTTATTCCAGCAAAACAATTGAAGTAGAAGAATAAAATTATGTTATATTGTTCTTTAATGTACTGGCCATATAAAATTTGGATAAAATACATTTCCTTATTTTTATGCTCTCAATGTGTAATTTATAAACAATTGTATACAGAACATTGTATTATTAATTGTTTCCCATTGTTTTCCTTCATATATACAGCTTCCACCATTAACACCCATACTTTCTTCTCCTGTCTCCTTAGAAATTGTTTCTATGGCAACCTTAGTATCTTCTTCAGGCAGTCTCTATCTAAATATTACCACATGTGAGGATGTGGGAATATTGAAAAAGTGTTCAAATGTCACTGTATATCCTAATTTCAAAAATAGGGATGTGAAATATGCACTATTCAGGGCTTGCCTCCGAAATCCTCTCAACAAAGGGCTATAATGAATGATGAAGCAGGATTTATATTTCTCTTGTTAATCATAATTTTTCTCAATAACTTGAATGCCATGAGCAAAAGAATCAACACCTACAAGAAAGGATAACTGGATGATATATGAAAAAATATTCTATGTGCTCCATTTTAAGCTTAAATGTGTGTTGTCTGTCATCTATTTATGGTGCTTAAATAGTGTCAGTCATCTAATATCTAGCTGTCAGAGAATCATAGAATTGTAGGACTGGAAGGAACCTCGAGAGATCATCTAGTCCAGTCCCCTTCACTCATGGCAGGAATAAGTATTATCTAGACCATGCCTGACAGGTGTTTGTCTAACCTGTTCTTAAAAAAATCTCCAGTGATGGAGATTTCATATCTAGAATCAAGTCACCACACACTTTTTATTAGAGAACTGGATAATTTCCTTCTCAAACCCACATGTGAAAGAGTGTGCCTCCCTCACACCATGCTCTTTCCTTCAGATTCTGAAAAGGGTTCTCTACATGTCCACAGCGTGAACAGGAAAAGGGGCGGAGACTTTGAAGCCTGGAGGGTATAATCCACCTCCAATTCCATTGAAATTCCCTGGAAAAGAATGTAGCTTGAGCTGTATTTATCTTTACCATGGAGACCTTCCAGAGAGACATTGCAGCTGGGAGGCTGCCTTCCAGCATGGCTCTAATAGAGTGGAATGCAGTGGATTATTTTGCAAAGGGACACCTTCTTCCTAAAATACCAGAATTTTAGGGGAGGAACTCAGGAGGGGATTTTCTCACACTAGGGGCCATTCCATGGGGTTTACCATGAGGAAAAGTTTGAAAAATTATCTTGGCCAGCAAAATTAATATAGAATTTTCCAAGAGATTTTAGTTTTTCTCCATGAGCTTAAAATACGGGGTGTAATTGAAGTTCATTTAGTAGTAAACTGAAAACAGTGTGCTCAAAAGCCTTTGGAGGAAAGAAACCAAGAGTGTCCTGATTCTTAAATCTGTTAAATCTTCTTTGTGCCAGTCCTATCTCCTCGACCCATCTCTTTCCCACCACTGGATCCTCATTACATTACAGTTCCATTCTACTCACCGAGCCAGTCCCAGTCTCCACTTCTCAAGCTTTTCATCCCAGTCTCCTTATCAAGTCAGTCTCCATTCCCTCCAAGCATCTCATCTGATCTCTCCCTGCCACCTCCCAGCCTCCAGTCACCTCCATGCCCATGTTCCCCATATCCACTGGGTCAAAGTCCCGTCTCCCTCTCTGGGTTCCTTGTTTAATCTTGGTGTTCTCCTCCACCTGGCTCCTTGTCCCATTCTCTTTGTCTTTTAAGTTCCAGCTATCCCCCTGCTCCTCATCCGATGTGTCTCTCCTCCCCTGACCACCTCCTTTCCCCCTTCCACTAGCTCCCAGTCCCAGTCTCCCCTGACTCCTTGTCCAGTCTCAGTCTCCTCCCGCACTGGCTCCCAGTACCCCCATTTCCATCCCTGACATCCAATCCTAGTGTCTTTGCCCCCAACAGTCCCACTCGCCTCTGCCCCCCTGCTTGTCTCCCAGTGTCCTTGCCCAGACAATCCCAATCTCCCACTTGAAATCCTCATCTCAATTTCCCACTCCCTCTCTCCCTGTCATTTCAGTCCTAGTCTTCCCCAGCCCCAGATTTCTTGTCTCAATCTACTCCCTCCCCCTCCCGCTCCACCGCCAGGTCTGGCTTTTGTCTCTCTGCATTTGAATCAGGCAGCTTCCTCCTCCATACTGCCTGGATATCATAAAGGGGACATTGAGAGCACAGGAGAGACTGACCCTCCTTCCGTTCTGTTGCCTCTGAATAGCCAGGAACTGTAATTGCTGGGTAAGCCCTATCCAGCCCTGGCTGGAGCATGCTCATTGTGGATGAAATATTAGGGGAATTAAGCTGCAAAATGCTAGTCTGTACTCAGCATATAAAAACTGCAACTTTCAACAACTTTTAACATGGTCAAATTTGGACAGATTTCCACAGAGATGGCACATCCCTGGCAGAAAGGCCACCATTTAAAGGCCTGCCAAATTTCAAGTCCCTGTACCAAAGGCTTGAACCCTAGAGCATTTCAAAGAGGAGATCTCAATAAATTAACATGGACAAGATAATATTTCCCCCCTAGCCTTGTTCTCAGAAACAACCAAACTATTTTGCCTAAAATTTACCCAGAAAAATTCAGCTTGAGACAAATACCCAGTATGGAAAAAAAATCACAGTTCAAATAGTTATTTTGTTAGAGTTATAAGCAATGGAAAATAGTGTCTCATAATGGGAAGTGTCAAACAACCATAATAATACAATGTGTAATGGGGTGGCCTGTCCCTTCGAAGCCTGGAGGCCTGGAGCAGGCCAGCCCCATACAATTATCCTGCCTGCCACATCTGTGATGGGGTATGGAGTTTAATGAGAAGAATCAACTGGGTACGGAAAAGCTGGTTTTCCTATAAATAGCAACAGGAACCTGCAGAGAGAGAGAGAGGCCATTTAGGGAGACAAACAACATCAGTAAAGCTGGAGTGAGAGATGTCAGTTGGCAATGGCTGCTGTGAGTGAGTAGGGTCCAGCAAGGAATCCTGAAGTATCATGTGGGAATTGAGAGAATACAGAGGGTGCTGGGAAGAACTTCAGAGATTGCTGTAAGTGAGCAGGCTCCAGTAGGTGACCATGAGTCTTTAGGAAAAGATTCCAGGCAGAGAAGGCCTGTGAGACCCCAATGGGGAAAATGGGGAGTGTGGACTTGTGGAAGGTTTGAGAATTTTCTTTGGGGATTGATTTTGTTATTTTAATAAATCCAGCCCAATGGAAGAGTGTGGCTAAGCCAGTGAAGTGTTGTTTGAGCATTTGATTTAAGGGGCCCTGAGCTGAAGAAGAGAGAAACTGAGGTAGGATGCCTGTAGAAGGGGTACTTGGGAGGTGGCTGGCTCCGTTACAGTGCTAAGAGCCCCTTCTGTAATATAATATTACCATCCTAATAGATCAATAATATTCCAAAGAACACTTTTGTTGTCTTATCTTCATTAAGAATCATCTGTGGAAAGGGACCTGGGGGTCATAGTGGATCACAAGCTAAATATGAGTCAACAGTGTAACGCTGTTGCAAAAAAAGCGAACATCATTTTGGGATGTATTAGAAGGAGTGTTGTAACCACGACATGAGAAGTAATTCTTCCGCTCTACTCCGCGCTGATTAGGCCTCAACTGGAGTATTGTGTCCAGTTCTGGGCACTACATTTCAGGAAGATGTGGACAAATTGGAGAAAGTCCAGAGAAGAGCAACAAAAATGATTAATGGTCTAGAAAAGATGACCTATGAGGGAAGATTGAAAAAACCGGGTTTGTTTAGTCTGGAGAAGAGAAGATTGAGAGGGGACATAACAGTTTTCAAGTACATAAAGGTTGTTACAAGGAAGAGGGAGAAAACATTTTCTCCTTAGCCTCTGAGGATAGGACAAGAAGCAATGGGTTTAAATTGCAGCAAGGGCAGTTTAGGTTGGACATTAGGAAAAACCACTGTCAGAGTGATTAAGCACTGGAATAAATTGCCTAGGGGCCTAGGGAGCTGGTAGAATTTCCATCATTGGGGATTTTTAAGAGCAGGTTGGATAAATACCGATCAGGGATGGTCTAGATCAGTGGTCCCCAACATTTTCGGTGTGGCGGGCGCCGGACGACAAGCCACCGAGGACCGTGGCCGGTGAAGAAGCATCCGCCGAAATGCCGCCGAGAAGCAGCGTCATTAAGAGGTGTCACTGCCGAAAAGCCGCCGAAGATCAGCGGCATTTCAGCAGTGACGCCTCTTGATGATGATGCTTCTCGGCGGTATTTCAGCGGCGACGCCTCTTGACTTTGCCGGTTCTTGGCGGCATTTCGGCGGATGCTTCTCCGCTAGCCAGTACGTGGGCGCACATAGATGCCCCGGCGGGTGCCATGGCGTCCGCGAGCACTGCGTTGGGGACCACTGGTCTAGATAATACTTAGTCCTGCCTTGAGTGCAGAGGACTGTATTAGATGACCTCTCGAGGTCCCTTCCAGTTCTATGATTCTATGATCTTGGCACCATATTGTTTTGATATTAGCTTTATTTGAAGTGCTTCACCCTGAGTGTGGTGCTGCCAAAAATGAAGAAATGTCAGTCAAATAGTACTTTCAGAAGCTCTACAGATTTTTTTTTTAAATTATAGGCTCTTGTATGGCTATTTTCACAGTAGTATCTGAGCACCTCCTATATCCCAGAATTAATCTTCAGAACAGTAAGGAAAAGTGTTTTCTGAGGAAGAACCGATATCAAACTAGCTGACCAAGCTCTTACCTCTATCCCTCCTGTCCATTAGGTATTATACAGCAACTGCACTCTACTAAATAGGTTCGGCTCATTTCTATACAATATCATTAGTTCTGTGAACTTGACTGGATCAGAGGTGCTTAATTTAATTTAAAAAAAATGAGAAGAGAAATACATCTTTTGTAGCCAAACTTGGCTGGGAATTTAAAATGATGAAGAAATGAGGGACTTCATCAACAGCAGGATTAAGACATGGCTCAATATTAATGCTGGTCTGCCAGGCCAAAGACTGCAAATTTTGCCTTAGTTTATTAAAAACTGAAATCCCCTGATCCAGTTATCTGGCACAAAGTATTAGCAGTGAGAAGCATTTCTTGTGTTGCACCTGAAAGCATTAACTTAGATTTTCATCCAAACTATGTTCATAAGCCCTTTAATTTAAAAAAGAAAGAACCCCCATGATTCATGTCTGACTGTATAAATCTCAGTTGCATGAAGGAAGTATAGTGCATCCCTGAGATGACGGGGTTCTAAATTTTAATCCTAATCTTACCTAAAGGGGCATACCAGTAATTCAGAGAACTGTCTCCCTTTCCCTCAGCACTCTTATCCAGCTAGGCTAGTGGAAGGCAGTGGTGCTGAAAGGCTAATCCTTTGCTCTCTGGAAGAATATGAAATAGGGCCAAATCCTGTGATCCTTACTCAGACAAAACTCTCCATTACCTTCAAAGAGAGGTTTGCTTGAATAATTGGACCTTACCCCACACAGCTGATTTTTACTAATAGTTTAATTTAAGAATCTGTAAAGCAGTTTGGACTGAAGGAAAGAAAAAACTGTATTAGTGTTTTAATCTCTATAAAAGAAAATGGTCTCTGATGCATATTTGGAGATGAAACATAAGCTATGATGCCATTTGTCAGTCAGATCTTGCCAGCAAACACAAGCTGATAAGAATCATCTGGTTAGAACTTAGTGCTCACCTGAGGAAGCTAAGTAAAGATTTGGCCATGGTTTGGGAATAAAAATGATCCTTAAAACATAAATGAAAATGAATTTGGTAGCACCATCCTTGTTGTTAGCAGATGCTTATTCACATTAAAGAAATACAGTGTGTTTTATCACCATTGGCAATCTTTGTTCAGGGCTAAAATGTCTGAAGTGTTGCAGGTCAGAACTAAGATGAATTGGCAGACCTGTGTAGTCAAGTGCCTGTTTTGTGGATAAAATACAGGACTTTGGTATCAAAGGCTGTCATTTTGTCACCTCTCACAGATACTAAATTCGCCTATAAAAATATATCCTCAAGGAACAGAACAGAAGATTAGAAGTCATGTTTTGGCCACTGGCCTTCCTCAGGCAATGGAAAATATAGACAAACAGTACATTCAGATGAAGCAGCTTGTTTACTATAAGAACTGTTCAGAGCTTAGCGTTTTGATGGAATATGATTCTATGTACAGCTACGATGCTCATCTATGTTATTTCATTATGTAAATCTGTTTGTCAGTGTTCTCTAATTTAAATAGCTTCAGTATGTTCAGTTATTTAACTTCCTTTCAAGGTAATGTACAAAGTTTTCAGAACAAAACAGAGTATTCTTATTCTCCAAACAAATTCTTAAAAAAAAAAAAAAAAATTCCCCCACTTATACATAAGACTAAAAGCATGCTATGGAATGTATTAAAACTGGAGGATTTAATTTAGATCACAAAAATGGTTTAAATGCTCCTTTGGTTTGTTAGAGTTTTAATAGCTCCTGTGCACATTGTTAACATGTGTAAGTGAACCATGGCTAAGTAACAATGCATGATAAATCTAAATTCTGAATTTCATTAATAAAGAATCTTTAATTATTTTTAAAGCAGTTTTCAAAGTCCTTTTCTCCCTCTTCTGAAAGTTTCATAGGAATGCACGGTCTCCAAGGTTGTTTTTTTGTTGTTTTTTTTGCATTTTGTTTGTGTTTTTGCTAATACAGATGGGAAAATAATTGACCTGAACCACATGCATCGCTACAGGCTGGGGACCAACTGGCTAAGCAGCAGTTCTGCAGAAAAGGACTTGGGGATTACAGTGGATGAGAAGCTGGATATGGGTCAGCAGTATGCCTTTGTTGCCAAGCAGGCAAACGGCAGATTGGGCTGTATTAGTAGGAGCATTGCCAGCAGATTGAGGGAAGTGATTATTCCCCTCTATTCGGCACTGTTGAGGCCACATCTGGAGTATTGTGTCCAGGTTTGGTTCCCCCGCTACAGAAGGGATGTGGACAAATTGGAGAGAGTCCAGCGGAGGGCAACGAAAATGATTAGGGGGCTGGGGCACATGACTTACGAGGAGAGGCTGCAGGAACTGGGGTTATTTAGTCTGCAGAAGAGAAGAGTTAGGGGGATTTGATAGCAGCCTTCAACTACCTGAAGGGGGGTTCCAAAGAGGATGGAGGTAGGCTGTTCTCAGTGGTGGCAGATGACAGAACAAGAAGCAGTGGTCTCAAGTTGCAGTGGGGGAGGCGTAGGTTGGATATTAGGAAACACTATTTCACTAGGAGGGTGGTGAAGCACTGGAATGGGTTAACTAGGGAGGGGGTGGAATCTCCATCCTTAGATGTTTTTAAGGCCCGGCTTGACAAAGCCCTGGCTGGAATGATTTAGTTGGTGTTGGTCCTACTTTGAGCAGGGGATTGGACTAGATGACCTCCTGAGGTCACTTCCAAACCTAATCTTCTATGATTCTATGATCACCTAAAACCCAACTGCATCTGAATAGACCCTTTTTTCAAGTAAAAAAATATTTGAATACATTGTATTTATTTACTTTTAATTTTTGAACATATCTTGCTTTCTTTGTGCTGGCAGACTCCATATGAGAAGCACTCGAATATCACATAAAGGGACATGAACATTCTATTTCCAGCTCTCTTGGAAGGAAAGAAGGAAATATTAAAAACTTCATGTTTTGTTTTGTTTTAAAAGCAGTCTCCATGAGAATTCTGCCCAGTTTTGTAGATTGATGAAGTTGGAATAGTTTGGATTAACACTTGAGGTGTTTATTCAAATCAAATGAACACTGTGACCATTTTCAGGTGCCTCCAAGACGAGGTTCTGTACAGCGAATTACATATGTCAGCACATGCCTCCTACTAGCCAGTAACATGTGAGAATAAAATTAGTTTTTTAGGTCTTTGGGGCAGGGACTGTTAAGTTTTTTTTTCTATTCTGCAGTGCTTATCGCAAGTGGTCTAAGGCTTTTAGGTTCTACCATAATGCAAAATATAATAATAATAAAAATAATTATTATTATTATAATTAATAATAAATATTTAAAATTGGTGTGGAAAAAGTATTTTTGACTGTTTGATTAATTATATGTGCAATCGTAAACCCAACACACAGCCTGAGTAACTGCTGTGCTCTCTGGAAATGTCCTTGGGTCGAGAGAGAAGGAATGGTTGATGTTCTAGTCTCTTTCCTAATCTTCCTTCAGCCCCCTCTTCTCCACAGCATGCTGCAGCATCTGGACACCTTAGTATAGTACAGGTCTGCAGTCCACAGGTTGTGTAGACTCCTTGAGAGGATTCTGACATACTAAGTCCACCTATCCCATCAACTTAGCATAATGTCACTACTTCCACTGCATTCAGGGACCTCTGTGGTTGGTGGTATATCTCCATATCGGCAGCTTCATAAAATTACCTCCTTGATGTGAAACTATGTCATTTTCCCCTAAGTGAAGCAGGAATTACAAACCTAATATTTTATCAGATATTAGAGTAAGGCCATCCTTTCTGTCTTTTTTTTTTCCAGTTCCCAGTATTCATTTTCCAATTAATGAAAAAATAGTAGTTTTATTCCCAAAGCTCTGATAGTCCTATGTGCTGCTCTTAACAGTATCATCCTTAAACTCTAGATATTTATTTCCCATTTTTGAATTAAAATGTCCAGTTGGTACTGCATATGATAATGAACTTTCGGTAGTTGAAATTTACTAAATGACAGCTGATCAGTTTATATGGATACCTGGCTGTACTGTAATAATTATTTCTTCCAGTCATACTTTTTATATTATTTTGCACATAGAAGAAGTTGAAAAGACCCTAGCTATTTCAAAGTGTTAGTAAAGTTCATCTTTTGTAGCCTACCGTTCTTTTAGCTTTGCAGAAAAAGATGCAAGTTTTTTGTTTTTGCTAAAGGATATTTTAATCTGTGTTTTCAAAAAGCAAAGTTAACAACTATTGAAGTTAAGAGAGCTTGTATGCTAATTACATTGTAAAAAGCACCATGCAATTTCTGTGTCCTTACAGGATTTGTATGACCTACATAGAGTGCTCCCCACTGCAAATAATTAAACGGTTAAGTTACTAAAACTGATTTTTTTTTCATTCGCATTACTTTTTGTTTTTATTTGATTTATTAACATATCCTTTCTTTTATAACAAAAATCTTAGAAAACTTATTCTACAGCTTAAAGATATACTGTATATAGACACAAAGATACAATTATAAATTGACCTATGGACGTCCCTAAATCTTTATTGACAAGACCTGGTATGAGTCACTTTCTTCAGCTTTGTAGTCTTGATCACATATTGTGTTTGATGCTTCTCTACTCTTCATCTTCCTCTTGTGTCTTGCCAGTTGATCATATCAGTTAAAGTCTTTCATTATCTCATGTGTAGAGCCACACTTCTGTTTTTCTTACATTTAGATGTGTAACCAGTTTATTGATTGCCCTATCAAAACTACACAATATTAAGCTTTTCTCCTTTTTCCTCCAATCTGTTTTTCTTATTTTGATATTGAGTTTAATTTTGATTATTGCATCAGGAGTTTCTCTTTTTCTAAACTATTCAAGAAAAGTTCTCAAACTATCAGGTTTGGTGGTGGGAAATGCCCCAGGATTTAAAATAAACAA
Source organism: Terrapene triunguis (assembly GCF_002925995.2). Taxonomy (NCBI): domain Eukaryota; kingdom Metazoa; phylum Chordata; order Testudines; family Emydidae; genus Terrapene; species Terrapene triunguis. Next base: position 36,868,267 of record NW_020664393.1, read on the forward strand.
AGATAAGTTAGAACTATCAGATGTAGGTATGGACTCTGATCTACAGAAAGATACAAAAGATAAATATATTACTTTTTAATGATAATTATAGTTAGGCATATACAAATCAAATGTATTTATATAATTGTATCATTCAGTTTTGTTTTCAGGAAAATATATGAATGATCAGAATGGATTACATCCACTAGATGACTGAATTATTATTAATTTTTCACTTATTTACAGCACTCTCTCAATCTTGCCATTTGCTTGATTACTGAATAATATCATCATACTATTTGCACTACTCTAGAGCTATTCCCTACTTTAGACTACAATAAGGATAGTAAGTTTAAAACATTGGTGTAACTTTAATATTTATCACTTTAAATATTTTAAATCAATTGTACATGGCTTAAATTATCTAAGTATATGGGCTCATCTTCACTCCCGCGCTAAATCAGCCGCCTCTGTATCAATACAGCGGCATCGATTTAGCATGTCTGATGAAGATGCGCTAAGTGAACGGGCGAGTGCTCTCCCATCAATGTAATTACTCCATCTCAATTAGAGGCAGAAGCTACATCAACGGGAGAGCATCTCCCATCGACGTAGCATGGTGTAGACACTGCTTTCAGTCAATGTAAGTTTTGTTGCTCAGAGGGGTGGTTTTCATTCATACCCCTGAGCAATGTAACTTACATTGACTTAAGTGGTAATGTAGACAAGGCCCAGCACCCATACCTAAAACATTTCCTTTGATCACTTAACTGTATAAATCATTCTTGTGGAAAAGCCTTAGTGTTTAGATTCATTTTGAGCCTGTCCTGTTCCTGAAAATATCTGTATCATTAGTCATGAGGAAACTTCATATGTCCAAAAAGGGCTAGCACTGGGCCTCTTGCAGCACTGAATGTTCCATTTTGGGGTGACAGGGCTCTGTTTGGCTAAGTGACTGCTTGGCATTATGAGTGTGTTGACCCTGCATAGAACAGCATAGAGGGCCACTTTGAGGGCAGATTAAGGGAAGCAATCCATGGTTACACACATCCAGTGTTCCCAGAATCTCATGTAACATATGTTTAGCTGCACAGAATCCTTGCACCATGGATGTAGGTTTGGAGAATGGATACCTGGAATATTTCATGCCCTACCAGCATCAGCTTTAAATGTCTGTCTTACAAGCCTATGTGTGAGTACACGTGTGTGTGTGTGTGTGTGTGTATGTATTTATTTCACAGAAGGAGGAGGGAATGAAGTGCCCAATCCTACAAATGAATACTCATGGTAGTAAGTGTTTGCAAAATGAAGCCCTTAGTTAATTGTGTGTGTACAGAATGCCAATGTATTAAGATTATAAAATGCATAGCAGAGTTTCAGTTCCCTTTGCATGGAGAACTGAATGCTCTCCAGCATATATAATTTCAGTCCCAGCTATTTTTTTCTGAAACCGAATGAGTAATTGCAAAGCTGTCGTCTTCCTTACAAGAATTTCATATTAGAGAACCAAAAAGCTATTGACGCTTCAATTGAGATACAATTAACCGAGAATACTTGAAATGATTTCAGCAAAGGCACCTTTTTGCTATTTAAAAGTAATTACTAGGTTGTTGCTATAGTGATTGCTAAAAGTATTATGCACCATTTGCAGTGTAACTGACTGTGGACCATACAAATGGTACAGATGTTCTTCAGCTTAATTTTAAAAAGCTATTAAGCCACCCATTTCACTGAATTTCAGGATACAAACAATGTACTGTACATTAGGGAGGTATTAAAGCTTAATCCATTATTTTTGTAATGGATGGTTAATCATTGTTCTCTCTCTCTTTCCTAAATTCAAATGGAAACATTTAAATAAAAGTAATAAGATGCAGTAAGATCATAAGATAGTATTAGATATACCAATAAAGTAATAACATAATCAGAGAGCAAAAGTATGTACTTCACCCATAATCAACAGGATCATTAGCTCTTTCTCTGACTATTTTTTATTTGTAATTATAAAACATTAATAAATAGCCTGTAAGAATTTAATCCAGTACACAACAGCAATAGTCCCTGGTGCTCTAATGCTTCCACTTATAAGGCTGTTTCACAGGGTGACTGATCCCTTTTAAGGAACAGGGTCTCCATCCTCTTGTGACTCAACAGCTATACCCTGGCTAGGCCTGATTAAGAGCCGGGTAACACGTGGTATCAGGAGATATACCTACTTCCATCTATCTCAATCGATGGAAGCCAAGGACTTGCAGAGTGGATGTTTCCTGTCAATTTCTGTGAGTGCTGGGATAAATGAAGGTCCAGTGTAGTAGCCTTGTGGCAACTGTTCTGTAAAAGAGTCAGGGAGCTGAGACAGATCCCGGGAGGGATGTGAGGTTTATAGTAAATCCAGCATGGGTGAACTTTTTTAAATCATTGCTTTGTTTGAGCCTTTGAGCTCTATTAGGAGTGATGGGGATAATTCAAGAAACCCTCCAACTGAAAGAAGATTTGGGAATTAAGCAGAATCAATGGTGACAAACACAGCAGAGCCAGAGGTGTTTTGAGTTATGATTTGGGAATTTAGTTGGTGTCTTTGAGACGTGTGTGATAATAAATTACCCTGAGACACGGGTGTTTTCAGCCCAAGTGTTGGAGGAGTATTTGTAGGGACTTTTTGGGGGGAGGGAAACTGAGGATGGATACCTGTCGAGTACCTTCCTGCCATGAGGGGGCTGTCTGAGACAGTGAGTTCTAGTACAGACTACTATTAAAATAGGTTTTTTCCCCCTTTCATTTTAAAATGAAGTTGTTAAGAATGGGTGATCATGATATTTCTTTTTCCTTCTCATTCAAGTCTATTTTAGTGCAGAGTACATAACATTGGTGGAGACAGTCCACAGCAGTTATGTTTTAGTCTCAAAGAGTTTGTTGACTAATACCAAACCTGGTCTCCTTAAACACAATGAAAGCTCTACATGCTGCAGCTGCAAGGTGGCCTGAGATACAAGTTACACAAGTAATGACTGCTTTCATGGGCCCTGTACTTCCATGGAAACACATCAAAAGTTTATATCCCAGAAGCTTGGTATGCTGCAAAACATAAACTAGAAGTATAGAGAGATCAGATGGGTAAGACACAACTTCTGTTGGTGAAAGAGACAAGCTTTCTATAAAAGATACTACCTCACCCACCTTGTCTCTCTAGTACAGTATGTGTTGCACTTCACAGTGAATCAGTCAACTGCAACTGGGAGAAGTGATTCCGCTATGTTCATTTGCACTTAAAGATGCAGTCTGAACACCTCAGAAGTATGAGTGTGCATGCGGTTTTGAGTTAAAACTGCAGCTTCTTATCCAATCTTCAAATGGTGACTCCTAATGTCCAAACAGAACACAAAGATTAAATTGTTAGGGGCCAATGCTGATTTCTGCCTACTCCATCATCACATTCACAATTTTCAGTCTTTTTGGAGATGTTTAATCTGAGCAAGCATTTGTTTTGTGGGATTTTATTTTTGTGTTTATATTTTGTGTTCAGTCCACATTCATAGTTTCTGGCTTACTTTCTGGAAACTTCGGCCATCAATTTTGCTCCCAGCCCCACAGAAATTCATAATAAATTCTAGAGCTAAATTCATCCATTAAAATCAGTAAAACTACATCAGGTTTTACTTTGGACCTCAGTGCATAATAGTCTGCTCAATGCAAAATACTTTCCTGAAAAGAAATGCCATATTGAGAGAGGAAGACTGTAATACAATTCGGGTTGCTACATAAAAATGGCACCCTGCCAATCAACAGATCTGCACCCTTTATAATTTCAGAGGCAACAATATTTTTGACTAGCCTTTACTTCTTGTACTCCTGTAAAAGTAATAAAGCTTGGGAAAGGGAAATAGGTTACATTGCTACTCATGCATCATCTGTTAAGTAAAGGTCACTTTCAAGGTCAGATTCTGCCCTGAATTACACATGGGAATTGTAGTATTGCAAATAGAGAATTCATTAAGTTCTGTTCTCATCTTTAAATAATGGGATGAACTCTACCCATATATACATCACTACAACCACAGTCTCTCCAAAGGGATAGGGGAAGTGTAACTAAAGGCAGAATTTGGCCAGTGGAATCTTTATTGAGAGACAATTTTGCATGAGAAAGAAAGCATCAGCATGATTTTCAGATCCCAGGTTGTGTTTGAAGGGCTAGCAAATAAACAAAGCAAAAAAAAAAAAAAAAAACCCAACAACATAATTTTAATTTATAAATTCAACAAATTTCATCTGGAAACTAATGGGAAGGAACTAGTGTTTACAGTGATTTTTATTTTTCTTACCTGAGTAGCACTTTTAAACTCTGATCAAAAACTCAATGAAACCTTTCTGGTTGTCCCTAGACTTATACCCTATTCTTCCAGACTACAATTCCTATTCTTGTGATTTCAATGTCTACATAGCTTATGCAGGTGGGCTGTTGGCAGTTACATATGCCAAAGTATACTACCGTTAGCCAACTTTCTCCTACACACAATTTTCTGGCTGTTCTTCTGCCTATCTGCTCCCCTCTATACTGAAGAACGAGGGTAATAATCTAGCCTGTTTTATTTTATTTCATTTTACATTCATTTTTATGGCAACATTGTTGATGTTATAAACCTTAACAGCCATAATGATCTGTTGCTTTAAATAATATACCACATTGTCTATAGGTACTCATGAATGAAGCTGGGGAGGAGGTTAGCACAGGGAACAGTGCAAAAACTTGAGAGCTGCAGGATGACCCGGCATTTTTGCCATGGTTCATTGGTCACTGTAAGATTTCTAGGCCACATCCTTTCCCACTTTAGAAAGCTCTGGTCCCCATCCTTTTGAGGGAGAATGTGCTAAAAATCAAACTTTACATTCTCAATGTTTTTCAAGGACTATATCTGCTCCCATGGGAAAGAGACTATACTCCAAATATGACATTACATGGTAGCAGTTGTTACGGTATTTCTGTTCATATTGCACATTTTGAACCTCTTCTGTGCTTTCATTAAATAAAACTATAGGTTCCAATGTTTAATCACAGTGGAGTGGCATAAGTATAGAGTAGAGTATCTGTTTCATCACTGCATCTTCTGACATATCAATTTCATATTATTCTTAACCTAGCTATTTGTGCCTTATTGTAAACTGCACATAAGATGATATGTTGGCTATTTTTAGTGGTATAGGGCTGTGGGTATGAAAGATAAAAGTGTTGAGCACCAAGGAAGAGATTCACAAGGGGGACTTTGACATCTAAAGTAGTAGTTAGGCACCTAAGTCCAACATTTAGGCACCAGTGGCATTTACAAAACCCCAGTTCCACTGCTGCCCAAACCTGCAGGTGCCTAAGTTTCTGCCATTAAAGTCCCCAAGGCACTGAGTTGCAGTGGCTGGGCATGATCACAGCCACCTAAATCCTGACACTGCCCAGCAGCTTGGTGACTAACAGGCATTCTCCTGTCTATCTTGCCTTCTGGAACTGATCCAGTAGAAATGCCCAAGGCACGTCTGAATCCACACAAAATGGCTGGAGAAATAGGCAGTGGTCCTGCCTCCCTTAACAATTAGCCTTGTGGGTAAAGCATTCACCCAAGAAGTCAGAGAACAAGGTTGAATTTCCCCCTCTGCCTATTGTGAGTGCCCTAACTGGGCTCTAGAGTCATTCTAACTCTGTCTCTCTTTGGCCCAATGACTACTTAATTATTTATACACAATGGAACAGCTTCAACAGGGAGACTGTGAGTCCTGCCCCAGATTACCCCATAGTCCAGTGGACAGGGCACTTTCCTGGGAGGATGGAGACTCAAATTCAGTGTTTTTTCCATCAGGCAGAGGAAGTGAACCCAGGTCTCACATCCTGGGCAACTGCTGTAACTACTGGTCTAAAATTTATAAGGTGGCTACCTCCTCCTCCGCCACGTCAGTTTTTTCTTGACAGAGGACTGACCTTGCTTTAGGCGACTGCTTCCGACCCAGACTTACAAACACCTAAATCCCTTTGAGGGGAGTGGCATGACTTAGGTTACACACTCTCCTTGACATTTCCTATTGGCTCACTAGGTTGGTTCTTCATTCATCATGCTGGCTTTTGTGAATCCCATTCTTAGCTATCTACTTCTTCCTATGGACTCTACAGGGAGACTGGGTACCTAACTCAGGAGTGTGAATTCCACTAGGTGGCAGGTTGCCTAATAGTTAGGTATTATGCGGAGATGAAATCCCCTTGTGAATCCCACCCCAAGTAACTTGGATCCAAAATTGTTTCTCATTTAAAAAAATAAAGCTACCCTTATCTATCTCCAACTTATGGTTTTATAGCACCCTTCACAGCAAATCTAAGCACTTGGACAGAAAACCTTGCATAAACACTGCCAAACTAAAGCTTAATGGCAGCATTCTCTTTCAGAGTGGTGCTGGGAGTCAAGAATTTTTCCTCATTATTCTTAGGTGTGATGTGTGTTTCTTTGACTCTAATGAGAGGAAGAAAGAAGATAAAAAACTTTGTTCTAAATTCTTTCTCATAGAATTCATTGAAAATGAGGAACACACCTCTTACAGTTGTCAGCATGAAACATTTTCTCCAAGAATTATCCCAGTAAGCCTTCACCAATGGGAGCAATGATGGGAAATTTTAGGAATATAATAGTGTAGAAAGGACTAAAGGGAATGATTGTATTCAGGTATCAATGCTTACAACTTCTCCAGTGTTTTCAAACATAATCTTTTTAAAGTCAGTATTCTACTATTGTAGTTTCCATTAAACAATCTTTCAAGATTCTTCTTGTGTCTTTCTAAATTTGATGAGCTAGTTGCAAAATCACACCACTTGATAAATATAGTGTGTGTGTATTTAAGCAGCTTCTTAGTTAATATGGATCATTAGCAACATAGAATATCAGACAATGCTATTTGCCAATTATGTGTATCATTTCCATATTTCATTAATATCAGAGAATTACAATAAGGAATGCACACATTTGGTACTTCTCTGCATTTGGTTAACAAATTTGTGCATTCCTTATTGTAATTTTCTGAAGCACAAGTTCCTATATATGTTCTGAATCTAAAATTGTGTATAGTTCTAAGGATGCAGGGACAAGACAAGCGAGTTAGCCTTTAAATAAAGACGAGTTGACAAATTTTCTAACAAACTTTTTACAAATGTGTCTTAATATTCTGCTCAAGAAGATTTCTATTTACAAAGCTTGGTATATATGTAAAAGTAAATATATAATGAATATTTCTAGAATTTGTTCTAAATGAGAAACTTCAGCGTGAGTTTAAAAATATGAATTTTCACTAGAAGTGAGATGGATAAGAACCCATTTTAAAGACTTTTCAAGATGAGAACTGTGGCCAGCAATGGCACTCTTTGTGTTAACGCACCCTTCTTTCTCCAGAAGGGATAGGCTTTACTTTATGTTGCCATTAGCAACTACTGGGTATCACCAGTGATCAAATCTGAATTTGATCTCCTAAAGAACATAGGGAAAACACTAAATATATTCCTTTATAATAAAATATAAGATATTAAAAATATAAAACATTTATAAAGCAAGATATAACCTTTACTTACTGGCTGTGGCTCTGTGTAAAAACATGAAGACATACAACTTCATAACTAGTGTTAAGGGAGCACTCCAAAAGGATTTTCTTTCTGCCTTATTATTTTATTTTATGAAGTAAAATAAACAACAATAAGAGAGTATGAACTAACATAACTCATAAGCGTAACATGTAAGGACATATGACTGTGTCCATTTACTAAAACTCAGTAATGATATTTAACAATATGTAACAGTAGCCTGAGTAATACAAATTGTGATTGATTGATTGATTGATTGATGATAATCTTTTATTTCTGAATCAATTTTGAGGACTTCAACTTCACAGAGTCTAATCTTGGAAAGACTTAACATGTGAGTCTCTTGACTCATGAATAAACCCACTGAAGTCAATGGGACTACTCATGTACTGAAGCATTTGAGACTCTAGTCCTATAGCCGTTCTTCGTAATACTTACAATGATCTAAAAATCTTCTTCTGTTTTGAAAGTTGGAACACTAGCAGAACCATTAATGCTCCTCAGGCTTTGTCCTCACTGCCAAGAACAGTGTGGTTTTTACTGTAGTATAACTAAATGTGTATTAGCTGCCCTGCAGTGAAAACCTACTGGAGACAAAGCACTGTATTTTTTACTGCAATGTAGCTAGGTGAGTTCAACGCTATAGCCCAGCATTCCCCATCAGTACCCGGCCTGGTCATGTGCTACTTGAAGCACGTTGTGCATACACTAAGAAGACTCCTATGGTTGACCTCACCTAACTACCCTGTGGTAAAACTACCACTGGGATTTTACAGCAGGATAGCTAACATGTTACTTGTGGTAAAAACACAGCTTTTTGGTACTGAAGACATGCTCTCGGATAGGCAAAGGCTATTTTTAAAGTATACCCACTAGAGACGCGGTACTCAGGCAATACTGCCATCCCCAAGAGTTCAGAAATCTTGAGTTCATTCTGAAAATATAAAGCTTAAAAAATGGTCTTGTGTCTTATTTTTGAAATTCTTAGGAGAAAGGCTCCTGACATTTATTTGTGCTGGTGCATATTTCAGGGTGAAAATTCAACCTGAAATGAACACAAAAAGCCAGATCATCAGTCTTGCTATGACTCTTTTACGCCATTGCAACAATGCAAAGGGGCAATAAAATCAGCTTACCTGGCCTCCTGAAGATTCCCCAGCCTAGGTCTGTGCCACTTCCTTTCTGGATGTTCCCAGGGGAAGGTTATATAACTGGGCTGTCTCTACACCCAGTGCTTCCTGTCTGATTAACAGCCCTTTCGAACTAAAGCTGCCATCAGGCTGCAATAATCTACCAATTTTGACTACCCACCCTGGTCCCATGGTGAGTACAATTTGGCAGGACTAGAATACCTGGACTGCTTGCAAGATTGATCAATCTACAATAATGGCCCCAAATCAAGACACATGCCATAGTATTCATGGTGGCAATCTTACTCTTCTGTCCGTCTGACTGTTGTGTATTCCTCTCTGCAGGAAGTGCTGTAATGGGGTGCTTTCAGTAGGATGAAAGAAGTTAATTACTAAATTAAGCAAACTTCTGGTGTATGGCTAACAAAGCAATTTTACCATGTGGACTTTTTTTTAAAATGTCATTTCTTTTGCCAATTAAATAAAGCCACTAAATCAAATATGGTAATTAGGATCAGCATTGAGCATTTTTATAAGGAATGACTTTAATTGTCAGTACCAGATTGGAAAATTACAGCAACTGTACTGGTTTAGTGATTTGTTTTGAAATTGTAGTTGACAGTTGAGGTGGTTTAACTCTGTTATACAGATCATTATGAAGTTTTTCAGTCTCCCTGAGGTGGTTAAGAGAATTGTAGATGAAAAGAGCTTATTCACTCACAAACATACATCCTCTCCCTGAGATTTTGGGATTTCTCCTCAACTATTTTGAAAAGATGAGGCACTATATGTGTTAAAAATGCATTTCTATGAGTTTCTTCATTCTAGCATTCTATTTTTCTTCCTTTCACTTAACCTTAAAATCAGACCGAAATTGTGCATAACCAAAATGCTCACTCTTATAAGTGCCTGAATTTAGACACCTAAATACATATTTAGGGACCTGTACACATTGAATAGGTCAGCGGCATGGCTGGAGAGTGTGCTGAAGCAGAGCTGCGGGGTGGGTGGAGTTGAGGGGAATGGTGGCTGTCTCAGTATGTTAACTGCTTGACATGATATGTACAACTGCCTGAATGCTTACTAACTCCCAGTCAAAACATCAAAGTAATCCACACATGTCCTCATATTGCAAACACCTTTACCAAGCAGATCCAATTGCAGCCTCCACCATTCTATCCCAGCACATTGACTGTACCTGAAATATATGCAGGTAATTCCCACAGATTACTACGAGCTCCAGGAGAACCAAGGGAAGGTGGCATGGGCATCCTATACTTTTTTTCCTTCTTGATCTTTTATAGTGTTAGATGGAATCATGTGGATGAGAGTGAATGGGTTGTAAAATGAGGTGACGCTCTTGCACGTTTTAGCAATTGTGGGACTGGTAGAGTAAAGGTATGTGTATTAGGGCATATTGGGGCATTGCTAAAAGAGGGCAGAGTTAAGGTTATATTGGCAACCTTAACTGTGCATTTCCTGGTTTTTAGAGGTTTGAGTTTCTCAACTCAACATTCTACAAGGAGATGACATCTCACCAGACTATCTTAAATCTGTGTTAATATATTTTTTTGCCATTGAATATATATTTCAATTTCATCTACATAGACGCTCAAGTTGGAAGTGTCAGTCTCCATGGCATAACCATTCAATAGCTGAAGGAAGGATATTGGGAAAGTCCATGAGGGAACCAGGCACCCTTTGCCGATTGGTGCAGCCTGCAAGTATATGGCCTAAGACTTCTCACTATCCAAAGCAGCAAAGAGAAGAGACATAAAGGCAGCACATTTGCAGCACATTTGATCACTTTTCATTGTTATTCTCAAAATTAAATCAATATATGCTATTTTACCATTTGGGGGTAATTTAGTGAATCAAAACCCCACTATCCATCAGTAAGGTATAGATTATCATAGAATCATACAATCATAGAATATCAGGGTTGGAAGGGACCTCAGGAGGTCATCTAGTCCAACCCCCTGCTCAAAGCAGGACCAATCCTCAACTAAATCACCTCAGCCAGAGCTTTGTGAAGCCTGACCTTAAAAACCTCTAAGGAAGGAGATTCCACCACCTTACTAGGTAACCCATTCCAGTTCCACCACCCTCCTAGGGAAAAAGGTTTCCTAATATCCAACCTAAACCTCCCCCACTGCAACTTGAGACCATTACTCCTTGTTCTGTCATCTGCCACTACTGAGAACAGCCGAGCTCCATCCTCTTTGGAACCCCCTTTCAGGTAGTTGAAAGCAGCTATCAAATCCCCCCTCATTCTTCTCTTCTGCAGACTAAATAAGCCCAGTTCCTTCAGCCTCTCCTCTTAAAGCATGTGCTCCAGCCCCCTAATCATTTTTTTTGCCCTCCACTGGACTCTTTCCAATTTTTCCACATCCTTCTTGTAGTGTGGGGCCCAAAACTGGACACAGTACTCCAGATGAGGCTTCACCAATGCTGAATAGAGGGAAATGATCACGTCCCTCAATCTGCTGGTAATGCTCCTACTTATACAGCCCAAAATGCCGTTAGCCTTCTTGGCAACAAGGGCACACTGTTGACTCATATCCAGCTTCTCATCCACTGTAACCCCTAGGTCCTTTTCTGAAGAACTGCTGCCTAGCCATTCGGTCCCTAGTCTGTAGCAGTGCATGCGATTCTTCCGTCCTAAGTGCAGGACTCTGCACTTGTCCCTGTTGAACCTCATCATTTCTTTTGGCCCAATCCTCTAATTTGTCTAGGTCCCTCTGTATGCTGTCCCTACTCTCCAGTGTATCTACCACTCCTCCCAGTTTAGTGTCATCTACAAACTTGCTGAGGGTGCAATCCACACCATCCTCCAGATCATTAATGAAGATATTGAACAAAACCAGCCCCAGGACCTACCGTTGGGGCACTCCGCTTGATCCCGGCTGCCAACTAGACATGGAGCCACTGATCACTACCCATTAAGCCTGATGATTTAGACAGCTTTCTATCCACTGTATAGTCCATTCATCCAGCCCATACTTCTTTAACTTGCTGTCAAGAATACTGTGGGAGACCATATCAAAAGCTTTGCTAAAGTCAAGGAATAACACGTCCACTGCTTTCCCCTCATCCACAGAACCAGTTATCTCATAGAAGATAATTGGGTTGGTCAGGCATGACTTGCCCTTGGTGAATCCATGCTGACTGTTCCTGATCACTTTCCTCTCCTCTAAGTGCTTCAAAAGTGATTCCTTGAGGACCTGCTCCATGATTTTTCCAGGGACTGAGGTGAGGCTGACTGGCCTGTAGTTCCACGGATCCTCCTTCTTCCCTTTTTTTAAAGATGAGGACTACATTAGCCTTTTTCCAGTCATCCGGGACCTCCCCCGATTGCTATGAGTTTTCAAAGATAATGGCCAATGGCTCTGCAATCACATCTGCCAACTCCTTTAGCACCCTTGGATGCAGCGCATTCGGCCCCATGGACTTGTGCTCGTTCAGTTTTTCTAAATAGTCCCGAACCACTTCTTTCTCCACAGAGGGCTGGTCACCTCCTCCCCATGCTGTGCTGCCCAGTGCAGCAGTCTGGGAGCTGACCTTGTTCCTGAAGACAGGCAAAAAAAGCATTGAGTACATTAGCTTTTTCCACATCCTCTGTCACTAGGTTGCCTCCCCCATTCAGTAAGGGGCCCACACTTTCCCTGACCACCTTCTTGTTGCTAACATAACTGTAGAAACCCTTCTTGTTACTCTTAACATCCCTTGCTAGCTGCAACTGCAAGTGTGATTTGGCCTTCCTGATTTCACTCCTGCATGCCTGAGCAATATTTTTATACTCCTCCCTGGTCATTTGTCCAGTCTTCCACTTCTTGTAAACTTTTTTTGTGTGTTTAAGATCAGCAAGGATTTACTATTCTTTCTACACATCAGGATGGTTTGTTCCTGCAACCTCAATAAGGATTCTTTAAAATACAGCCAGCTCTCCTGGACTTCTTTCCCCCTCATGTTATTCTCCCAGGGGATCCTGCCCATCAGTTCCCTGAGGGAGTCCAAGTCTGCTTTTCTGAAGTCCAGGGTCCATATTCTGCTGCTCTCCTTTCTTCCTTGTTTCAGGATCCTGCACTCGACCATCTCATGGTCACTGCGTCCCAGGTTCCCATCCACTTTTGCTTCCCCTACTAATTCTTCCCTGTTTGTGAACATCAGGACAAGAAGAGCTCTGCCCCTAGTTGGTTCCTCCAGCACTTGCACCAGGAAATTGTCCCCTACACTTTCCAAAAACTTCCTGGATTGTCTGTGCACTGCTGAATTGCTCTCCCAGCAGATATCGGGGTGATTGAAGTCTCCCATGAGAACCAGGGCCTGTGATCTAGTAACTTCTGTTAGTTGCCCAAGGAAAGCCTTATCCACCTCATCCCCCTGATCTGGTGGTCTATAGCAAACTCCCACCATGACAGCACCCTTGTTGCTCACACTTCTAAACTTAATCCAGAGATTCTCAGGTTTTTCTGCAGTTTCATATTGGAGCTCTGAGCAGTCTTCCTGCTATCTTATAGACAATGCAACTCCCCCACTTTTTCTGCCCTGCCTGTCCTTCATGAACAGTTTATATCCATCCATGACAGTACTCCAGTCATGTGAGTTATCCCATCAAGTCTCTGTTATTCCAATTACATCATAATTCCTTGACTGTGCCAGGACTTCCAGTTCTCCCTGCTTGTTTCCCAGGGTTCTTGCATTTGTGCAATCTGAATTCAGGACAAAAATGGAAGGTGTCGGGATGTAAGGATATTTTTAATGTGTAAAGGGATACTACTATTCAGCATGGAACAAATATTTTAAAAGTGTGTGGGTGTAGCGGGGTGAGCACCCACTCCAGCCCCGAAGGGGTTGGAAAAGCCCTGCAGAAGGCTGGGGCTGGGGAAGGGAGCAAAACCCCGGGTGACTGGGGGAAGTGGCTGCAGCTGGGGCCATGCCCCAAACAGACCGGGCCTTATAAGAAGGCCAGGGCAGCCAAAGGTACCACTCTCTCTCTGCCTTTAGAGGGAGAAGGGCCTGGCTGCCTGGAAGCTGAGAGGGTACCTAAGGTAGAGCAGGGCTCGGGGAAGGCTAGAGGAGCTGGGGAGCTCTGGCCTGGAAACCCCTGAGGCTACAGGCCTTGTTAAAGGCCAGAAAAAGGTACTGTGGAGCAGGGCTGGGGAAAGGCCAAAGGAGCCGGGGAGCTCCGGCCTAGGAAAGCCCCAGGCTGCAGGCCTAGTAAGGCCTATTAAGCATGAGGTTGCAGGGGGCAGCCCACTGGTAGGCAGAGGCAGCAGGTCCGAACCCCTTTGCCTGTGATGAGTGGCTGATACTGCAGTCTGCCCCAGTTAATGGTCTAGATGGAGACTGGGCAGTAGCCAGGACTGAGGTGAAGTGGGAGTAGTGGGTGGGGGTTCCCCTGGGAGGGGGAGACCCAGAACTGTGGGGGTACTGCCAGGGGGCAGCACCCAGAGAAAGGGGCACCGGGGTCCTGGGAGGGACACGGGGCCAGTGACAAGGCGGATCACAGGCCTGCAGGGGGTGCTCCAGGATGCTGGAAGAGCTAATTCCCATGGATGACCAGCAGGAGGCATCGCAGGGGTGAGTGTGCTGTGTTACAGTGGGGCTTTCCTTGAAGCATTTGAAAATCTAGCCCTGTATATTATGTTTGAGAGAGAGACTTTCTGGGGAGAGCTGGCTGACATTTTTTGTTTAACAAATGTTGATGAAAAATGGCTTTTTTTGACAAAATGATAATTAGCAGCAAATTTCCAGTTTTGACAAAAACCCAGAAAACTTTTAAAGAAATACTTTAGAAGAAAAGGAATGCTTATTTTTTTTTGTAATGAATTTTCACAGGAACTAAGACTCTTCCAGACTTGCTCTATGTTTTGATATGGGTAAATCACCTATAGCTTTACAATAAAAAACTGGGACACTCTTGTGGCATCATTTTTAGGGTTGCCCAAAAAAAAAAAAAAACCACACACACAATACAAAAGACAAAATTATACCATTTTGGCTGAGCAAAGTAAGTTTTTTAATCAGAACATTGGAAAAGCCTGAGGCAGAGGGAAATCAAGACCCCACATTGCTGGGGCTGCAGGAAATGCAATCTCTTTTGTCCCATACTTCTACCTATGATTATCACAAGCCACAGCTTCGCTTGCTGCCTTGTGGAAATTGTCTGTAGCCTAGACTTTAACAGAAAGGAGAGGAAAGGTTTGTAGGGGTCGCAAGCAGAGTATGGGGGTGGGACATAGGACAAGAGTAGTGGGGGAGAGAAGAGCTGCAGGGACCAGAAGGCTGGGGCACCCAGAGTAGGGGAAGGGGAGATGGAATGGGGAGGAAGAAGAGACCGGAAGAGGACGGGCTGGTGAGGGTGATAGGAGCGGGGAAAGCAGCAACCCAGACAGGGTGAGCAGAGGACTTGGTGATCGGAGGAGGGGTAGAAGCAGAGACTCAAAGAATGGGAAGTGTATGTGTGTGAGGGGTCAGAATAGGGGCCCAAAAGGGAATGAGGAGACAAGGAATGGTGATGATGTGGTAAACAGGGACCCAGAGTATGGAGAGGGGAAACTGGTGACAGGTGGGCGGGGGGGAGGAGGGAACACAGAGATCCTACCATGTAGGTATGGAAGGCAGAAATGGGATAGGACCATAGAGACCCTGGGATGAGGGAAAAAGGAAATGGTGTACAATGGGGGGGGAAGGGAGGAATGGGGGCCTACACAGAGCCCTTGATGGGGGAACAGGGGTTACATAGTTACATAGAGCCTCTGCCATGGTGTGGCAAATGGGGGATAATGGTATGGGAGGGGGAGAGGAGCGGGGGGGGGGGGACACATAGGGCTCGTAGCATGAGAGGGGGGGGGGGATTTTCAGAGAGTCCCTTAAATGGAGTGGGTGGCAGGGTGCTTGTGGGGAAGATGGAGGGATGAATGTAGTCTTGGGTGCATGCAATGCATTCTGCCTACTATAACTACAAGGGACTCAACCCCCAATTAATATGTACTGATACTGCCAGCTTTTGATTCAACAAGTGACATCTGCATATTATGTAGTGAAGTATTTTTTCCTCTAACATTTTGCTTTGTTTGTGTTTATCATGAACACTGAACAGGTGCTGAAGCATTCATTTTGAGCAAAGGAACAGCTTTGATTGTGCCTACAGTCACATTTCTCAGCTTCTGATTCCCCAATCCTCAGGCTGGCCCAAGGCAAGTTCAAGCCCTGGACTAATTTTACAGCCTTTTCTCTTCACTCCAATACTGTTCATGACAATGAACACTCAAACCACAGGAATGTTTGTTCGTGATTGACTCAGAGCAAATTCTATTCAGGAGAGCATTTAGTCTTTGACAAACATTTAACAACCACCCTCAAATGTCTTGACTTTGAAATGAAAAACAAAACACTTCAGGTGTCTCTGCTCCCTCCGGCAAAAAGAGTTCCCACAGTGCTGAAACAACACATTGGGTACCTGGTTTCTATATACTCACTAATTAGTATTTTAAACACGGAGCCTATTTTACTGTCAGATGCATAATTGCATGTAGGCAAGCCCCTTCCAATCATTCAGCAGCAGTGGGAGTGAGAGTCTCTAACTGGTCCTTTTAAAAAATACGTAATAGAGAACCATTGTTACGAAGAAAAATATTTGCTACAGAGTGACCAGGGTATGGTTAAATCATCACTTGCTGTTCATAGTCAAAGATTGACTCAAGGGACATTAAGTAGAGACTACAGACAAAACATAGAGTACGAAAGAGCACTGAAGATATCTTTAAAAAGGTTACATGGAGGTTACAAGTCTGTCTTGTTCTGTGAAGTGCCAAACATGTTTATGATGCTGTATAAATAATAACTTAGAAGCAATCAAAATGGTGCTAAAAATCCTAACTCATGATTAGAAAGCAACTGCAGGCCATCTGGACTGTCTTAGCTTTAACTGCAAATCTTCTTTACTTTGCTACATAGAACATGGTGTGGTGCTGTGCAAACACTCCAACAATCAGAAGAGCAACAGAAGGGAAGGATGATATTGAATGATTGCATGGACAGAACTGTGCTGTTAATAACTGATTTGTGTAATTACATCTGCCTATCCGCCATAGTGACTGAGGCCTGGTCTACACTAACCCCCCAATTCAAACTAAGATACGCAACTTCAGCTACGTGAATAACGTAGCTGAAGTCGACGTACCTTAGTTCGAACTTACCGCGGTCCAGACGCGGCAGGGCAGGCTCCCCCGTCGACTCCGCGTACTCCTCTCGCCGAGCAGGATTACCAGAGTCGACGGCGAGCACTTCTGGGTTCGATTTATCGCGTCCAGACAAGATGCGATAAATCGAACCCAGAAGTTCGATTGCCTGCCGCCGAACCAGCGCGTAAGTATAGACATACCCTGGGACACCAGAAATATGTAGAGAGCCTCATTCACTGCTCTCATCCATGGTTCAGCCAGACTTCCTCAGACTTTCAGAAAGTACATCTATAAATACAGAGCCTTGCTTTAATAAAGATTGCAGGAGATGGCTACATACACAATTCTTTTTCCTTTTTTCTCCCAGTCTTACTAGATATAACTTAATTTTGGTAGTGCCCCCGGCACTATCATTTGTGCACACTATGCACAAATATTAAATGCAATTATTCTGTTTAAATACTAAGGCTAAATTGTGGTTTAAACCACAGCTCTTGACACTTTCAGAAGTGCTGGGAGGGTATGGAGTGGCATTGCACTCTTTGGAGAGGTACAGAATATTCATGTGCACCCCGTTCTGAACCATTTGCTTCTTGGCTGAAATAGGGCCATGGATGGGCCTCTCCCTCCCCTTCCCCTTAGAAATATTTAAGGTCACTGCTTGTGCTAGATGCTGCAGAGCAGATTCTGTGATGCTCTGTGACTACTTTGCATTGTTCGTTTGGTTCAAAGTGGCTTAGAGTAGAATAAACAGCCTCAGGGTGACCATTGCATTTTAGGGGGAATCCTCCAGTGGTGCAGAACCAGTATAGGGCCACAGCCAGAGAAAAGGATAGATGACATGACTTGGTTTCCTTGCCTTGCTACCTTGGTGGTCCCTGTCGGCTGTCACTGTCCCTTGGGGCTGCTGGCAGCTGGTGCAACTTACAACAGCAAGCTGACTGCTATGATTTACACTGTGGGACTAGCCTAGTGCTCAGCCAGGCCAGGATCAGGGGCACACAAAGGTGGCTTAAATCTACCTTTGTATGCTTAACAACTCTGCCCCCATTCTCCCATCCTTGTCTACCCCAATAAGACAATCCCTTAGGATTTATTGTACAGATATAAAACACATAGAAGAAAACTGACTTAAAGAAGCTTAAACACAAACATAGGTCAGGGCTAGGTTAAAGCATAGGACCTAGGCCCTAGCTCCTAGCATC
Organism: Terrapene triunguis; assembly: GCF_002925995.2. Classification (NCBI taxonomy): domain Eukaryota; kingdom Metazoa; phylum Chordata; order Testudines; family Emydidae; genus Terrapene; species Terrapene triunguis. The sequence continues at coordinate 36,886,367 of NW_020664393.1, forward strand.
TTGGAATAATCATAGACTCTAAGATTTCACTTCAAAATAAGTTTTAACAACCTCATGGTTGTGAAGAAAAACTTGAAAATGTGAGCCAAGAATAGCTGCTACTGCCTGAGTCTGTGCACATGCAGGAAGTATGAGCTGCCCCTTGAATCTCAACAGTGTGTTACTTCCCAGACGCACTGCGTGGGGGGAGGGAGCATGTCAACACCATCCCACTAGGGTCTATTTGGCAGGAAAATGAAGTACAATGAGTCCAGTCCACCCTCCCTCCCAACAGATAAGCCCAGCTGCTGGATCCCTTTTCTACCACCCCTGCTCCTCCACACAAGGAAAGAGGACACCTACTCCTGGCGAGGTTGTGTATGGCGGGGGGGTCTTTCTTGGTGGAAGAATGCTGCTGCCATTGCCTGAGAGGGAAAGGGGAGACAGGACTATGATATGGGGTAAGGGCTACGTGACCCAGACACAGGAAGGCCAAGTTATGGTGTGCCAAGGGCCCCAGCTGTCTTAACCAGGTTCTGATTTTAGGCTTGGCTCCCTCCCAAAAACAAAAGAACAAATATTGTTACATCCAGAAAAAAAGAGCAAACAAATCTGGAAAGTAAAGCTTAGTTAGATAATGGTTGGTTTTGAAATAGACAGTCTGCCTGGAAGTGAGATTCAAACCCCAGCAATGTTGGGAGGTGGGGTTAGGAAGGAAGGGGTGGGTCCGAGAGCTCAGGCTCCAGCACCAGCCTGAACATCTACACTGCAGCTGAACATCCCTTTAGCCTGAGCCCCATGAGCCCAAGACAGCTGGCATGAATCATAGAAGATTAGGGTTGGAAGAGACCTCAGGAGGTCATGTAGTCCAACCCCCTTCACCAAGCAGGACCAACCCCAACTAAATCATCCCAGCAAGGGCTTTGTTAAGCCGGGCCTTAAAAACCTCTAAGGATGGAGATTCCACCACCTCCCTAGGTAACCTATTCTAGTGCTTCACCACCCTCCTAGTGAAATAGTTTTTCCTAATATCCAACCTAGACCTCCCCCATTGCAACTTGAGACCATTGCTCCTTGTTTTCTCATCTGCCACCAATGAGAACAGCCTACCTCCATCCTCTTTGGAATCCACCTTCAGGTAGTTGAAGGCTGCTATCACTCCCCCCTCACTCTTCTCTTCTGCAGACTAAATAAGCCCACTTCCCTCAGCCTCTCCTCATAAGTCATGTGCCCCAGCCCCCTAATAATTTCTGTTGCCCTCCACTGGACTATCTCCAATTTGTCCACATCCTTTCTGTAGTGGGGGGAACAAAACTGAATGCAATACTCCAGATGTGGTCTCACCAGTGCCAAATAGAGGGGAATAATCACTTCCCTCGATCTGCTGGCAATGCTCCTACTAATGCAGCCCAATATTCCGTTAGCCTTCTTGGCAACAAGGGCACACTGCTGACTCATATCAAGCTTCTCATCCACTGTAATCCCCAGGTCAATTTCTGCAGCAGGTCCCCAGCTGTGGATTTTAATTGCAATGTAGACCTACCCTATGTGTATTGGACTGAACCCTACATTCCTTTTGTCAGTCTTCAGTCAGACACTACTCAAGGAAAATGGTCACTTACTTCAGTGCAGGTTTTTCCTGAGTAAGTGATCACAGAGAAAATACTTCAGGATATAACCTGTAGTTTATAAAGAACTCAGGGACCTTTTAGGATGAAAATTGCTATAGAAATGAAAACGTGTGTATTGTTATAAATCATAATGCTATCCAACTTTAACCAGCTTGCTTTCTCCCAGCAGAATATCTTCCATCGCATTCATTCCTTAAATCAGGTGGGAAGTGACAACACCTTTGTCAATCCATGGACTCACTAAGGAGCTGAGGAATAGGTCAAGGGGGGGAGGGGAAGGCTTTTTAAACTTAACCTTCTCATTGATCCACCACAAGCAATGTTTCTTCAATTTTCTTTTCTTAGCTGGGAAAGATAGATTTAATCATTTAGGTTTCAGTTACAATTCTATTTGTTCAAAAGTTAATCAATTTTTCACAGTATGCTATGCCGTTAACTCCCATCATTGTTGATGTTTGCCAAAACAATGCTCCTGTTGCAGAAGAACAAATGCTTCTCCTTCAGAGAGCCTTGATAGTCAAATTGGCTTTTGCTTTGAAATGCATTTTAGCATCAGAATCTGAGTGAATGCCATGCTTATTCTCTGGGCAATAGTTCTTTGAAATGTAATCAGGTTTGTAAAATGCCAAACTACTAAACTATTCCTCCCTCCACCCTCTGCAACACACACACACACACACACACACACACACACACACACACAGAATGACAAATGATTGTCTACAACTATTACAGGAACCTATCCACATACTGGGATTGTTGTGAAATGGACTACAGTTTGAATAACAACCTCAAAAATTGTGAAATATTGATAACCATAGTTTTTAACCTTTAGATGTAGGAGAAAATGTGTTCCTACACAACTATACAATGGTTTATATAAAGTGCTTCATAGTAGCAGCAAGGGAGACAACGCCCATATTCATAGCTGAACACTCATGCTTTGCTTGCAGGGTAGCTGGATGCAGAATGGCCATTCTCAAAACATCCCTGCAAACAAAAACCTGTTCACATACATTTTAGGGGAAAAGCAAATCAAAGGGACTTTAATATAGTTGTAGCAAACAGGTGATCAGATGCAAACAAATGTACAAGTACTATTTTTTTTTTCAGTATATTCCCAGTTGTGTTCCTTGCGGAAAAACAGCCACTGAGTTGCATGGATGTTGGCTGTTATATATGTATTTTAAATTGTTCTTGATCTAAAAGGCACTAACTGTGTTCCCACTAATAAGATGAAGTTTATACAAAACTGTTTATAGGCAGTAAAAAATCCTGTGAAAGAAAATTTAGAGTTGTTAAAAAAGCACAATTTTTCTGAACTCAATATAATTTGCAGGCAGCATCTGCACTTTAATAGAAACATAAGAACATAAAAAGGACTAGAAGGACCCCCCCCCCAAGCCTGTGATATGTACTATCTTGTTTTTCTCCTCTGTGTAAAATTTAAAATAGATGATAGACTCAATTCCCCCTATATTTTGCATCTCACATTTCCTGTTCTGAAAGCTATATTATGTATTGATAGTTTAAAACAGAAACAGCATTGTCTAGTGTTTCTCTTACAATTGCTTAATCTCTGATTTATTCTGGTAATCCTTTTTTAATTTTGTCCCAATTAACAATTTTCATCTATTTGAAGCTATATCAGAAAAGCAGTTAGAGACTTTGGCACGGATTCTTCACTCATTTACGCTGTTATAAGTTAGGAATATCTTCATTAAAGTAAATGGTGTTTCACTCGTGTGAGAGGAGAAACAGATGCACCCACTACTGAATATTCTTGCAGACTTTGGGTATGTCCATCTACCCAAAAATTGTATTAAAGACTCAGCACTACCTGTAACATTTTACAATAGTGATTTAGGTATGAAAATGCTTTTTAGGTTCAAAGCTCTAGAAATATGTTGAGATGATTTAGATGTTACAATTCCAAATCAATTCAGAACCCTTGCAGTATTTCACATATACTAGTCCCTAACAGGGATAAATCTACCACAGTTTGTGTTCATATCCAACAGAAATGGGCTAAGCCAGAACCATATTTAATATGAGTTCCTAAACTCAGTTTAAAGGCCACCATAGGGACAGCCCTAATGTAGTAGAGAAAGGATAACAAGAACCAGCGTCTAGAAGCTGAAGACAGACCAATTCAAAATAGAAATCAGGCACAATTTTTTTTTTTAAATGATATGGGTGATTTTGACCATTGGCGCAAAATACCAAGGGAAGTGGTGGCTTCTCCATCTGTTGGTATAATCAGATCAAGACTGGATGGCTTTCTGGAAGCTATGCTTTAGCTGTAGGCAAATTATGCTGTAGTCAAACGCACAAGTTATTGAGCTCAATACAGAGGTAACTGGGTGAAATTTAATGGCCTGTTCATGTATCAAAAGTCAAACTTAATGATATGGTCCTTTCTGACATTAAACTCTATGAAATTACAGTAGAACTTCAGAATTATGAACGCCAGGCTTATGAACTGACCAGTCAACTACAAACCTCATTTGGAACCGGAAGTACACAATCAGGCAGCAACAGATACACACACACCCACAAATACAGTACAGTTCTGTTTTAAACATAAAGTACTAAAAAACTAAAGGGAAGGCAGCATTTTTCTTCTGTATAGTAAAGTTTCAAAGCTGTATTAAGTCAATGTTCAATTGTAAACATTTGAAGGTGACCAGTGATGTGCTCGATGTAGATGTCCCTGGACCATCCAATGGTGTCTGAGACCAAATGTTTCTAAGCTCCCCCTATGATCTCCATGTTTTGTCTGTCATGGGCTCCTGGGTATGTGTGTTCTTCCTCGGGAAATGTGCGCGGTGCTAACCGTTGTCCTCCACTGCTTCCTACGAGAAAGGGACCAAGAGACTTTCTCCGTTGGATCATATGAACTGGAACCATAAACTCCCTGAACATTAAATCTCACCAAATGAGGGTCAATCCATCCTCATCATCATAGCCACTCATACTCCACACCCGAACGTAGCCACTTTATGAACTTCATACCCTCATATCTCATCAACCTTTTACCCCCAATCGGGGATGTTGCAGATTATGTATTCCTTATGCCACCCGATCTTAAATCAAACTTTGCACCCTTGATAATCTGTACGTTATTTCCTGATAAACAGAAACTTCTATGCTTAAACTCTGTACAGTTCACTTTTAACATCTTAATAAAATTTAAAAAGATACATTTTAGAGAACAAAGGGAAGACTATTTCACACTGAATCAAGTGATTCACATTACATAGCACATGTCCTTTTGCTACAAGGTCACATTTTGCCTCTTATATTGAGTGCCTGCTGGTTTGGTGTGAGACATCACACACGCTTGACTGGGCAATAGAATTCGGCTTGCAGGCAGCCATGGTAAGGCAAAGGGTTTTGGCTTCTTCAACCTTCATAACATGTGGGAACAGTTTCAAACAGAAGCACCCTCCTTTCCCATACCAAGCAAAGCCCGTTGGGTTGGCCATTAAAAGGAGGGGCTGCGGTTTTAGGGTGAATGTGCAGCACAATCCAACCCTCCCCACCCAATTCTCTGAGATGATCGCTTCGCCACCCCCTGCCGCATGGCTAGTATCAGGGAAGATCGCGGTCAGCCATGAATGGGCCTCCCCCCACTGCATGGCTAACAGCGGGGATGATTTGTTTTCAGCCAAAGGCAACCAGCCAAAGCCCGGGCCCATTCGCTGCAAGGTTTTGTTCTGCAATGATTACAGACTACTTGCTACTGGCTTGGCGTGGTAAATAAATCATTAAACACGCTTGCTTTTAAACCCTGTATTATATTTACAAAGGTACACTCACCAGAGGTTCGTTCTCCGGCTTCATGGTCCGGGAGCCCGCCTTGGGAGGGCATTGGCTCCAGGGTGATGAACAGTTCCTGGCTGCCAGGGAGAAGGGATTCTCCGCTTGCCTACTGTGCGCTATCATCTTCCTCATCTTCAAACTCCTCATCCCTGTTGCGTGAGACTCCCCCCTTGCAGGTGTCCACGGACAGTGGTGGGGTAGTGGTAGGGACCACCCCCAGAATTGCATGCAGCTCATCATAAAACCTGCATGTATGGGGCTCTGACCCAGAGTGACTGTTTGCATCCTTTGTTTTTTGGTAGGCTTGCCTCAGTTCCTTAACTTTCACACGGCACTGCTGTGTGTCCCCGTTGTAGCCTCCGTCCATCATGCCCTTGGAGATTTTGGCTTATATATTGGCATTTCATCTTTTGGAACTGAGTTCTGCCTGCACGGATTCTCCTCCTCATACAGCGATCAGATCCAGTACCTCGGTCCATGCTGGAGCTCTTTTGCGATTCTGGGACTCCATGGTCACCTGTGCTGATGAGCTCTGCATGGTCACTTGTGGTGATCAGCTCGCCACGCTGGCCAAACAGGAAATGAAATTCAAAAGTTCCCGGGGCTCTTCTTGTCTACCTGGCCTGTGCATCTGAGTTGAGTGCTGTCCAGAGTGGTCACAATGGATCACTCTGGGATAGCTCCCGGAGGGCAATACCATCGAATTGCATCCACACTACCCCACATTCAACCCAGCGAGGTCAATTTTAGCGCTAAACCCCTCACCGGGGAGGAGTACAGAAATCAATTTTAAGAGCCCTTTAAGTCGACAAAACAGGCTTGATCATGTGGACGGGTGCAGGGTTAAATAGACCTAATGCTGCTAAATTCAACCTAAACTCGTAGTATAGACCAGGGCTTAGAATGTGATCCACAACACCCAGCATACTAGGCAGGGAGTTACCTAGGCCAGCCAATTGGAAATGCCAATAAAAGCAGATTGTGCTAGGCCCCCCTTTGTCTCCCAGTTAGGACTAAGTCTTGGCAGCAGTGCAGGAGGCACATATCTTTGCTTAACAATCCATGAACAAGTATCTGCCATTTGGAGTCAGGCAGCTTAGGCATCTAAAGCATTTCTTGAAGGAATGAATTGGGCGCCTGCCTTGCACAATACAAAACAGATGAAGAAGTAGGTGGTGCTGCCTAGCTCATAACTTTTAGCCCAGTGGTTAGGGCACTTGCCTGGGATGTTGAAGACTCGAGTTCAATTCTTCTACTCCAGCAGAGTGTTCCATTGTTGATAAATAGTTATATCTAAACGAGATCTCTGTGTAGCTGAAAATCATATCCCTTCCGCTAACAGAAGTTGGTCCAATAAAATATTATTTCACCTACCTTGTCTCTCTCAAAAACTTAAATAGGCAGACAGAGGGAGAGAGAGTGAATGACTCTATAATCTGGTTGTTAGGGGATCCACTTCTGAAGCCAGAGACCCAGGGTCCAGTCCCCCTGTTCCAATTTGCTTTTATTATTTAGCCACAGTGGAACAGCTGCAGCAGGAGACTGAGGGAGGTCCACAGCAAACTACCCCAATAACTCAGTTCAAATCCTTCCCCCCTCCCCTCTGGCTGAGGAGAGAATTTTACTTGGTCTCCCACATCACAGGGGTGGGCTAATCACTGGCCTAAAATTATAAAGTGTCACCATCACCTCCTTTTCCAATGGCAGCATCAGCTAGGTTTTGAATGGTACCCAATCTGGTAGGTGTACTGTGACAAAGTTCTGTCCTTGACTCCATGGGTCCTGCGTTTCCTGACGGATTTTGCTAGCCTCAGAGGCTCACATAGCCCTTCTCTCTCTAGAGGCAAGGATCACAGTCTACTGAGCCATTTTCATCATAAGCCAGCAAGGCAGGTGAGGAGAAGCAACCCTCCCTCACACAGTCTCTGTTGTCTCCCAGTATCAGTGATTAATCAGGGAGGGGTGGGGGGAGCCCGGGTCCGCTCTCTACTCTGGGCTCCTGAAAAGGGACCCTAAAATTAGCAGCTATGGAAGCTGACTTTTTTTAAATAGGATGTGTACAATTCCCTGGGCCACTTCCCCACAGCAGCCCCCACTCAATATCTTCTTCACAATTACCTTGGGCTTCCTTCCTTGCACCTGATATAGATTTGTACGGCTTTGTTCCTCCAACAAGACAGCTCCCTCCTATAGCTGCTGACACCCACACCTCACTGACTAACTGGGAGGCTTTTAACTAGTTCCAGCCAGTCCTTGATTGGCTTCAGGTGTCCCAATCAATCTAGCTATCTCCACTGCCTTCTAGAAGGATCTTAATTGGCCCCAGGTGTCTTGATTAACCTGGAGCAACTGCCATTTGGTTACCATGGTACCAAGGATTTGTTTAGCCTGGGGCTAACATACCTGTTCCTCACTACTTTACTGTAGCCATCTGGCCTTGCCCCATCACAGTACTCAGAGGCTATCTACTAGATTGGGACCTGCATGCCACTTAAACAACCAAATACTTTTCTTCCCCCATTTTGTGAATTGATCTGGGACTTCAGCAGGGAACAGGTGTCTGGATCCCTAGAGTGAGGCAGGGGTGCCCATGTTTAGAGGAAGAAACATAGGAACAAAGGGAACTTTTATCTTGAAAATTAGGTGAGTCACCTATAGGGTTCAGCAGGATTTAAGAACATAAGAATGGCCATACTGGGTCAGACCAAAGGTCCATCCAGCCTACTATCCTGTCTTCAACAGCGGCAATGCCAGGTGCTTCAGAGGAAATGAACAGAACAGATAATCATCTGTTGATCCAGTTTTGTGACTTGCAGTGGAGCCAAAACTAGGATTTAGGAGCCTAAACCCAAGACTTAGGTGCCTAAGTACTTTTGTGGATCTGGGCCAATTTCTCCAGGTGAAATTACATGATGAATTTTAAATGGAGATGTGTTGAAAATCAAGAGTTTCAGTTTGCAGAGGTTTAACTAACTTTTTTTCCCCACAGTTTTGTTTTTTTGAGTTTACATCCCACTTGAATTTCTCTTTGAATGTAAGGTTTAAATAACACACAAATTCAGTATGAAACTCAGCCAAACCTGTCAAGTTATGTCTGGTTTTCTGTTAATTCCCCTGCAAGCCCCCTCTCTCCCCCCCCCCCAATCAAATTCCTAACTTTGATAGAATTTCCACTTGGAATTATAAATTTGCTCCAGCTTCCTCAAAATTCATCCCAGGTTTGCTCAAAACTTGGACTAGGTTTACTAAATAGTTTGGCATATCTTTAAACAAAGCTAGTCTGTTTCAAGACTGAAAGGAAATCCCAAACCTGGTGACTTCCACTTACTTTGGGGTTTCATTATGAAAGCTTTGGACAGATCTAATTTTACACATCCAGAAAATCATGTCCCCATTGGAATTTGGTCAGGACACTGGACTTAACAACCTTAATCTTACAAAAACAGTGATATAGGATTTTTAATGACAGTTGGGAATCACTAGAACCACTTCTTGCAGCATCTATTCATTGGTGGTCTTCCCTCCAAGAATTGATATGGGCTGACCCTACTTAGTTTGAAATCTAATGAGATAATGCCCAGAGGATTGTATGGTTGCAGACTACCATGGTTTATATATAAGTATTATGTTAGGATTTTAGAGGATTCAGCAAAACATGCTTTCAGTGTTTTTGCTTCTTTTGTTTCTTATTTTCAACAGTGCCAATATCATACATGAAGAAATAGGAATGTCCAGTATTTTGCACTGTTGTATTTATCTGTCAACAGGATGGAAAAAAACCTAGCAAACTGTCTGTAGGCACCTCAAATAAGGTACTATAAAAGGTTTAGATTTTTATTTTAAGTAGTAGAACACCTTGCCTGTTATTTAGTATACTTTGGAAAAGCAGAAAACCACATATTGGACAATACCACTCAGAACTGAGCACAGTCCCAGGAGATACTGTGGATTGCAGCCTCTATTGATGTGTTTTGTGCCAGATTCCACTTGTGCCAGAGCCACAAAGGTGATTTAGGCCAGGTCTACACTACAAACTTATATCAGTATAACTACATTGCTCAGGGGTGTGAAAAATTCACTCCCTGAGTTTTGTAGACTGACCTAACCCCCGGTGTAGACAGAGCTATGTCAACAGAGAGCTTTTCCTGTCGACATAGCTACTGCCTCTCAGGAAGGTGGATTAACTATGCCATTGGGTGTAGTAGCATCTTCACTAAAGTGCTACATCGGCACTGCTGCAGCTCTGTACATGAAGACACGCCCTTAGGCTCAGCATTGCAATGTCTAACAGTTAGGCACCCTACAGCCTAGTGGAATCAACAGCCACAAGTTGGGCCCCAGGCTTCCTGTACAATGCACAGGGAGACTTAGGAACCTAAGAACGGGAGCCACAAAAGCCAGCACATTAAGCTGGGAGCCACTTAAGATAGACAATAGAAAATGCTGAGGGGAAGAATGGGTTCCAAGCCTCACCCTGCAAAGGAGTTTATGTGCCTCAGCAAGGAATGCACTGGAACACCATTCCAGTACTATCCACCATGTTCCCTGCTCTTCACAGCGCACACCCCCTGTGACCCTGGTAGACTAGGTGCCAAATAATGCAAGGTCCCTAGGCCTCAAGTGAACACTGTCAAATGAATAGCTGGGAACTAATTTGACTCACCTGTGTGTTAGTATTGCCAAAATAGGCATTAGACTTGTAACAATATATTTAGCATTTAGACTATGAAATGCTTGTAAGTTGCCTCATGCATTAATCTCACTTATAATGTCTGTAAACCCATGCTATAAGGTAATAGTGAATTTTTTGCTCTGTAACTGTAAAAGTGTTTGTTCTGAAACTTTTAAATCCAGTCAGGAAAGAAACATCACCAGTTGCACCCATGAGGAGGGGTTATCTCTGGCCCATCAGGAATGCCTATTGAATCCAAATGGGCCATTGTAAGCCATCAAAGAACAAAGACTTTATTAATTGCTCCCAGCTCACCCATGATTAGGGGCATGTGCAGAAGCACTCATCCCATCAGCTTGGACTCTAGGGAGATCCCTGACCAGACAGAATGAGGGTTTTTTTATGCTGTTTAAACTCCAAGGTCTGGTCTTGGACTCCAAAACCTATACCAGTAATACTACGTCACTCTGGGGTGTGAAAAACCCACACCCCTAAGCGACATAGTTATACCAATCTAACCCCCGTGTAGACAGCACTGTCAGAGGGACAGCTTCTCCTGCCAACATAGCTACCGACTCCCACGGAGGTGGATTAACTACACCGGCGAAGGAGCTCTCTCCTGTCAGCTTAGAGCATTTTAAAGCTCTACAGTGGTGCAGCTGCACTGATGCAGCATTTTAAGTGTAGACTTGCCATGAGAAGCAAAGATTCCTAAACATAAGAAAGAGATCCCCGCATAACCTGGGTTAGTCCTAAAGGACACACAAAACTCTATCACCATCTGAAATATAACATTGCAATTCATTTGTGTCTGTTTGAACCTTGTAAATAATTCTCTTACTTCTTTTTCTTAGTTAATAAATCCTTAGTTAGTTTATCATAGGTCTGGCTACAAGGGTTGTCTTTGGCATGGGATCTAAGGTGCAAATTGACCTGGGGTAAGTGACTGGTTCTTTGGGACTGGGAGTAACCTGAATATTTTGTGATCTTTGGTGTAAAATGACCCTCTCTCACAGAATCAAGCTTGCCTGGGTGGCAAGATAGTCCCCTTGAGCATTCTGATCTATCTGTGACTCCATATTAAGGCTGTTTTAGTGCCTGAGGAGTTTATACTTGTTACTGGGTTGATGAAATCTAAGTATAGAACAGGTATCGTCAACCTTTGGCACGCGGCTCGCCGGGGTAAGCACCCTGGTGGGCTGGGCCGGTTTGTTTACCTGCCGCATCCGCAGGTTTGGCCGATCTGGCCGCGGTTTGTCGTCCCAGGCTAATGGGGGCTGCGGGAAGCGGCACAGGCCGAGAGATGTCCTGGCCGCCGCTTCCCGCCACCCCCATTGGCCTGGAGCTTCGAACCGTGCCCAGTGGGAGCCGCAATCGGCTAAACCTGCAGACGCGGCAGGTAAACAAACTGGCCCGGCCCGCCAGGGTGCTTACCTGGCGAGCCGCATGCCAAAGGTTGCCGATCCCTGGTATAGAATGAACAACCAGTTTGGGGTTTTGTGCCCTGCTTCTTAACAGTTTGCCCTGAGGTTGGTATGAGGTTGTGAGCCACTCAAGACAGCATGACATCCTTGTGACCCAACCCTTGTCCTCACCCCATATTAGGGTCACATTTGACCTCATGCATATGGGGGCAGGGTTAAAAATCAGTGTGTGAACAAAAGGTCAGGTAGCAGGGGTTAGAGAGCCGCATGGGGGTAGAGAGTGAGGTTAGAGAGCAGCACGGGGTCAGGGGAGGAGGTTAGAGCACCAAGCCAGTGGGGATTTCTGCAGTTCCAGCACCTTCTAGCTTTAGGACCGCACCACAGTGCCTAAGTCTGGGAAACCTCTGCTGGAGTTAAGCCCTAAGCTCTTTCTTCCAAAAAACTGAGAGAGGGAGGAACACCTCTTATAACTTTTAGCTGGGTAGTTAGAGCACTCACCCAGGATGTGGGCAACCCAAGTTCAACTCCCCCCACCCCACTCCACCTGATGTGGAGATGGCACTTGAACTTTGTCTCACCCTCCCTGGAGAGTGCCCTAACAACTGGCTATGTGATATTCTGGGGCAGAGCTCATTCAGTGTCTCCTGTTGAAGCTATTCCATTGCCTATGAATAATCAAATATGCTTTTGAGTGGGAGGACTTGTACTTGGATCTCCCACATCCCAGGTGAGTGCACTAACCATTGGGCTACAGAGTCATTCTCTCTCTTTGGTCCCTTTCCCCCAGTGTTTTGTGGGGTCCCAGTCTGGTAGGCAGTTTCTGGACATACCTAGTGGATGAGGCCCTGAAGGCAAGATGGGTGAGGGAATGCCTAGTTTGAAGATCTGTCTCAAGCTTAAGTATGAGTTAGGCACCCAGGTGCCTAGACCGATGCGGCTGTGTGCATGATCATTGGCACATTCTTAGGTGCCATGGGACTTTACCCATAGAAATGTAGGTGTCTCTGTCTACAGAGTTAGCTAGTAGCTGAGTGAGGGTTTTGAGGATCTAAATTAGGCACCTAAGGAGGCAGTTAAACACCTAACACGGTGTAAAGGAAGAAGCACAGCATGTGATTGGAGAGTAGAGCACAAATACGAGCAAGTATCCGTTGTTTGTCTCCTTGAAATGAGGGTTTAACCAAAACATCCACAGAGGTAAAAGGACAAATTGTGATCAAACAGACTGCACAAGCTGAGGAAGAACTCAATGCCTTAGGGAGGCCAAGGAAAACCATCTGCTGGCAAACGAGCAATAAAACAAAGAGTTTTACCTATGTGAGACGTGCAAGTAGCATAGCTGAGGATAGCAATAAATTTAAGACACTGCAAAAGGGGAATTGGGGAGGAATTTTGCACTGGGGGCTTATTCATTTGCACTGGCGGAACCTAGTCCGAGTCTTAGAAAGAAAGCTCTGGACAGAGAAATTACATGGAGGTTGGGGAGAACAGAATCTTCTCCCAAAGTAATGGGCAGGACAAGAACTATCTTCAGCCCAGCTAAGGCCATTACTCTAGTGCCTGAGCTGCAAACTCTATATGAGGTTAAGTGGATTCACTTAATTGCAGCCCCACTGTCTATTCCTTCTCCTCTTCCATTACCTGCTGCACTACGCTGGCTGGCGCAGAGCCTAGATTTTGCCTTATAGGTGCTTAACAACTTAGTCTTGCCCTACTTATCAACTAATACATTATTGAGTTGTTGATCCTCATCTCCACTCTGTCCCCCATGCCAGTGTTCATTGCATATCAGTCCAATTTTCCATACTGCCCTTTATGCATGGGTGGAGTTCTTCATAAAAACCTGTAAAGTTACGATATTATCCTCTTCCAAATCCCTTTTTAAGATTCAGCTCTTTCATGATTTTCTCAAAACACTTTACAATGACTAAAAAGTTGGTGTACCAAGACTGCTCCTTAAACTAAACATGATGCTATTACTTTGTCTTCCTTCCATTTGTTTGCATTTCTCATCATGTTAAGATTGTAAATTCTTTGGAGAAAGGACTGTCATTTTTATTGTGTGTGAATAGCAATTAGCACAGCGGAGCCTTGATCTCAGAATCGAGAAGCTAACACAATTTTAATACTCTTCTCACCCATACTATGTTGCTCTATTGTAGTAAGGACCTTCAGATAGCACCTGTTCTGATTGCACAGGACGCAAAATGGTCATTCAAGAAAATTCCTGGAAAATGTGTCTAATACCATTTACATTACAAGGAATGACAAATGACTACAATTTTTAATCATATAAATGAACCTAAATTTGTAGTCTTTTTATGAAATGCCTTCTGAACAACACAGAATTCAAAGTTCATTGTGTAACATTCTTCAAGATTATATTTTGTACCGTACATATACAAGAGTAACTTTGGTTTGTTTAGAGCCCCAGGCAATTAATTAAGCACTTAAAATAGCGTTTAAGTCATTTTAACTTTATATTTGATGTTCCTCAGCTCAAAGGCACTTATAAGTACTTACAATAACAAACTCCAAGAGAACAGAGCAGTAGGTTAGCTTACAAAATCGGTATTCTGGAAATTATCAAGACTTTGTTCTGTTAACAAGTTGAAACCATAACAGTGAATATTTTAAACATACTAGTATTGCAGATGGCATGCCTAGATTTTTATTTTAACTATTTGGATTGTCATAATCAATTGATTATGGATAAAGACAACATGATTTGCTCTATAATTCATAGAAACATAAAGAATTATAATTTTGGAACAGACTAATGACTTTAAATAGTGCAGATAGGATACCAACAAATCTTTTAAAGAAAGGCTAGCAGTCAGGCGAAAACTTAAAATGGAGTGAAGGGAGACCCATAAACAAGAGGAACACAGTAAGTTACTTAAGTACTGTTTGCTTTATGCCACCATGTTACACATAAATGTTTGTTGAGGAAAGGAGGATGCTTTGGAAACTTGATTGTGATTAATAGATGAGTAGTGCTCTTTGACCTTAGGAATGCATCATATGGCTTATATTTAAAAATAAAACACACACACACACACACACACACACACACACACCCCTTGTGGAACAAACCCTGTACAAAGTTTTTTTTTATCCTTAACAACAAATTACTTAATACATTGTGGGTTGCTTAAAATATATTGTCTAGCTAACTGTACCTGCCAGTTCAAACCATCAGCTCTAAATTCTTATAGTAAAATTTTGACTTGTACTGACTCGATAATAGGCACACAGTCCAGATTGTGGAATGAGAGCTTCACCAGCTCTCACAGATTAAGGCCTGAGCATCCATGCCTCTGCATTCTACAGTAGCTGTAACATCATTCCAACGGTAACCATAAATAAAGTGTTGCTGCAGTAATCCAGCCTTTACATTTGCTCACCTTAAAATTCATCAGCCATTTCATAGACCATTCCTGATTAACAGTTGCATTGGCCATACTCCTTGAAAAAAAATGACAGTAAGCTAGATTCTCCGTACCAATCACATATAAAGTTGCAACATAAACTCAAACGGATGTTTTAAATCTGTATTGAGTGTATTCTCAGTAGTTCCATAACATTAAAGAAAATGCTTCTATTATACCAAGTATTTGATGGCATGAATAAAATTGCTATAGAACACTGGTTTAGTGCTGGTGTGTGTTTGGGGCTATGGCCAGCAAACTGGGATTTCTTCCCATATCCCTTATTAATAAAGGCCCCTTCAACAAAACCATATGCCGTGTCTTTTGAAGTTTCTAGCCACTTTTATGTGCTGACAAGGCCCTATAAATTCACTGTTATTTTCCCTATATGGTCCAAAGCAGTAGTAAGTAGGGAGCAAGCAAATCATTTCTTACAACCTACCGAGGTCAGTTACAGTTCAGAGGATTCAGAGCTCGTTCTAGAAAGGTTTATTATGAATTGATATACAGAATCCTGCTACCAAGGAATATTTGCCTTTAAGGATTAAAATACTGATGTTTTGGTTCATTTAACTAATAAAAAATAAATCTAAGTTAAGACTAATAACATTTATTTTAAAGGAAGAATTTACAGGGGTCAACCTCTGACCATTTGTTTCTATAGAGGCTAATAATATAAAATCTCTTTCCAGTATGAAGTAGAACATTACACCAGTCAATAAAGCAGCAGGTGTTCCCCTAGTCCCTGGTTGGTAAATTAGTTCTAAATCAAACCCAAGGATATTGCTTCATGACTTAAAGAAAACATAAGACATGAAATGATTTTGTATTGATGTCCCTCTGTGGAGAATTTTATTCAGCTGGTTGATGTGGGACATTCATAAATTGTTAAACTCCATCACACCCACAATGAGGCTTGTTATTAACATTTTAAAAGTCAACAAACATTGCAGTAAAGACAGTGAGAATGTGGGTTCTGCAATTACACTATACTGCCATATAAAAAGGCAGAAATTGTGATTTTTACCTGTAGGAATACAGATGATTTCAAAGCCAAGGTCCCAGATGAAATTAATTTTTTTAAGCTTTTGTTACTAGAAAGCAGTATTAGTAAATTCTGCATAGGAATAAGACATGGAAGATGGTTCATATTTGTATACACTAATGTTTAAATAAAGAGGGGAAGTCAAGGGAACACTGCCAAGAACAATACACACGGAGGCCCTGGGATATGTGAGATTTGCCCAGATTCTTGGGCTCCAGATTCAAGGGGACTTCTCGCCTTGTGTAACCCATGCAAGCTCGGTGTGGCACTCTGTCCCCCTGATGTGGTGGCTAGGCCAGCCAGAGAGTGATGTATTTGTATTTTAGCTCAGGCAGTAGAGGCTTATGCATTACGCTCAAGAGGTCCTAGGTTTGATTCCAGCTGCCAATAGCTAACAAAACTTGCATGTTCTGTGTGTTCTAAAACCCTTTCCTAAATAGGAACCAATGGGTTATATATTCTCTGATGTTGCCTCAGTGTTTTCAGCAGATTCTCACCTCCCATGGGATGGGAAGATTTTATTTCCCCCCCAAGTGATCAGTGTAAAGAACATAAGTTTTCTGGTTTTAACTGAGGGATCGGCAACCTTTGGCATGTGGCTCACCAGGGTAAGCACCCTGGTGGGCTGGGATGGTTTGTTTACCTGCCACGTCCGCAGGCTCCCACTGGCTTCAGGCCAATGGGGGTGGTGGGAAGCGGTGGCCAGCACATCCCTCAGCCCGCACCACTTCTTGCAGCCCCCATTGGCCTGGGACGGCAATTGCCCGAACCTGCGGACGCGGCAGGTAAACAACCCGCCCGGCCCGCCAGGGTGCTTACCCTGGTGAGCCGCGTGCCAAAGGTTGCCGATTCCTGTTTTAACCCATAGTTAGGACTTGGAGTGATGTTAAGAAAGTGTTATTTTAGGTTCCCTTTAATAAACAAACAAACTGTATAAGTGCATGGAGGTTTTTCTCATTTGCAAAAAAATATATAGCCACAATTCCAAGGATAACTAATTATATAATAAAAAAAAAAACTAATTGTAGGCACATACTATTGAATATAGTGAATGATTGACAGAAATTCTGAGTTTTTTGTTTTCTTTCTTTCTTCATCTTCCCTCCCTCCTCTTCCCCCTCCCCAGTATGTGTCTAGCCTTCTGTTAGGAACCAAGTCAGATGCCAGTTTATTGGGTTTTTTACAGATCATATAAGTCTTTACATAGTTGAAGTCATCTAATGGTTAACAGTACAAGGAAATAGTATGTAGAGAGCACACACTGTATACCATATTATCATTTTAAGACCACTTGTAAATACTTCTGGGGCAAAAAAGGTTAAAGGGTGACTTGATTACAGTCTGTAAGTATCTACCTGTGGGACAATATTTAATAATGGGTCCTTCAATCGAGCAGAGAAGGGTCACAATCCAATGGCTGGAAGTTGAAGATAGACAAATGCAGACTGGAAAGGTGCAAATCTGTAACAATGAGAGCAATTAACTATTGGAACACTTACTCAGGGTTGTGGTGGAGTCTCCATTACGTGTTTTTTTTTTTTGTTTTTTTTGTTTTTTTTTTTTTTAAAGATAGGCTCTGGGAATTATTTGGGGAAAATTCTATAAAGGAGATCAAATTAGATGATCACCGTGGTCCCTTCTGATCTTGGAATTTAGGAAATAATGTGTCACAAGATGGGCTCTTCCAGGGCCACATGCTGGTCTTCCTAGCTTCTCCTCTTTGGAAAAAAAACACAGCTCCAAAATAAGCAGAGACATTCTCATTCTGAGCCTCTGTCCCAGTGTCGCCACTGTGACGAGGACAGCTTGCTCCCCACTACTCTGGCTCTAAGATGTTTTGTTGTTGTTGTTGCCTGCTAAAGAAAGAAGTTAGGCTTGGTTGCATGCTGACCTCCAGCTGTCTTGATCTTCTTGGCCATTAACTCTTTCCTACCTGGTCCATGAATAATACAAGCATGCATAGCAGAGGGAAGGTTAATCAGAGTGGACTCTTCTTGGGTGCTTACTAATTCCTCCTATTTGTATTTGTCAAGCTATTTCAACCAGAAGGAAAAAAGCACATTCCCAGGGAAACAGAACAACTAATTGTGATTGTGAGCAGTATTATGACCTATACAAATAGTGTGCCATTGATGGCCATCATTAATTCCATATGTGGAAGAGCACCATCTGATCTTCAGCCATCATATACATTGGAGATAGCATTGGGAGCCCATCTGCCTGCCACTAATATCACCCACCCATGTTTATATGAAGAAACCCATTGCTACCTGCCTCCCCAAAAATTCTGATCCTTCAGGACCCTGAACTCAATGAAGCTGACCTTGATACAGCTTTACCAGAAGCCATGTCCTCAGTGCTTCCATCAGGAAAAAACAAAACAAAAACACCCTGATGGAAGCATTGAGGACACTGTGTATAATCTGAGCTCATTGCACCTTTAGTAATTAATGAAGAACTGATGGGCAGTTGAGGCCACCCTCACTTTTGTAACCGCAAAATCCTCCATAGGGAATGGACCCCACTGAACAGTTCAGTCTAGAAGACTCCACAGCTTTGCAGGAGGCAGTTTCAGCCCAACATTTTAGTGTGTGCTGAAGTTCACACACCTGTAGTCCACACTTTGGGGGCACGAAAACAAGCCCCAAGTCTCATGCTGGGAACATGGTATTTTTAATCCCTTGTCACACATTAAGTCTCAGGTAAGCACTACCCAGAGATGATGTCTGCTGATGGTTTACTCTGAGGGCCTGTTGGGATAGTTGACTAAGGCTCTAGCTATTCCTTTTGTGAGAGTCTCAGTCTGACATGATCTGCTATGCTAGGGGAGTAAATCATCACTAGGTCTCTTTATTACCAAAGAGAACACCCATTGGCTCCATCAGGGTCAAACAAGAACCAATATAATTTACAGATTCCCGTTTCTTGGACTGGAACCATAATTTACTCTACACATTCCCTTCAATTATGTTGGTTCAGGAAATCTATTTGTAGGTCATGTGAGGAGGATGAGGAAATAATTATTGCAATTGTGCAGTATCTGTTGGAAAATGTTGATTTTTTTATGGTAATCATTGTAGCACAAAGTAAAGATCAAATACTGCACGTACATTTAAACTATATAAAACATAATTGTGTGGATAATATCAAAGAACATCCTTTCAAAATTGATGTTTAAAACATTAATTCTTTGACTTTTTAATGGCAATTTATTTTGGAATTGCGTGTCTCCAGTGTGTTGGATAGTCTAAAAGCTACTTGTAAGTTTCTCTTTCTCTTTTTTTTTTTTTTTTTTTAAGACCCATAATTTAATTTGAACTGTTATCTTCTGATTTCTTTAGAAGAGTTTGAAGGGAAAGTGCTGACTATTGTAGAATTCATCATCTTTATATCTTAAGAGTCTTTATATTCTTTATGACACTATTCCATGAATAAGAGAGAAATCAAATAATGACCAATGGAATATGAGAATAAAGTATGTACATTTTATATCCGAAAAATCTAATGCTCTGGCTCATAAAAATACAACTTTTGAAGTGTCTTATTATTAATGTATCAAGTAGTCATTGTGCCAGTATGCTGATTAGTTAATTTTCTATACTCTAGGCACACTTATATTTCCATTTGAATTACCTCTATTCCAGCCCATCCAGGATTTCTCAGTGCTGTTTTCTGAAGCTCTGCTAGATTGCTGAAAGCTTTACCTCCAGTGGTTCTCATAGAAATCCTGATTGGCTGGAGAGGAGTTGAGTTTTCTTTATTATTGGGGGGGATAGCAAAGATATATTACAAGTACATATTTCATGTTAGAAAGAACAACCTTGTTGGCACTCCAAGTAGGCTGCCAAATTCTGAAATAGGCACAACTTTGACCTTCCCAGCACTGGAATCATTGACTATGCTCAATAGCTGACAATCAGACTCATAGGAATGATATAGTGTCCGCCAGCATTTTAATGGCAGGTTTGAGAGAGAGCAGTTTCAAGCTTCATTGACAATATCAGTCAGCTAAGGAAGTATTTTAAAAATATTTAAATGTTAGTCTATGGCCATTTTTTTTGTATGTAGCAAACAGTACTCATGCAGCTTGTATTATAAAAGGTGATTACACACTGCAAGTCAATCAGACAAAAACTGCAATAAAGTAAATATTCTGTTATAGGTATGAAACCTATATGGAAAGACACATAAATACCTTGAGTCTGCCTTGGTCTTTCAAGCTCTTTTCTCTTCCAGAGAACTACATCACACTGATTTCTGTTAAAGCAGCTTTGTTTGAGGTCTAAGCCTCTAGAAGAATCTTGTTTTATAAATAGCCTATCCTCCATTTTTAATTGTTCTTCCAATCAGACACAGCCTCTGTTGTGGAGGATTCCACTGATTACTAAGTGAAACCCATATTTATTGATGTTTAACAATCTCTGGCATATCTATTTCCTCTATTTCTTAAGTCTTAAAAGCATATTTTAATAATAAATTCTATTTAATTAACATTGGTCTCAAACTTCTTCTGAATCACTGTTTAAAGTGGGATTTAAAAATCTTTGATAATCAGAATTTGATTAACGCAGGAACAGAGCTATTCATGGAATCGTAGAAATGTAGGACTGGAAGGGATCTCAGTAGATCATGTAGTGATCTGCACTGCACTGAGGCAGGACTAAGTATTATCTAGACCAGGGATCAGCAACCTTTGGCACATGGCCTGCCAGGGTAAGCACACTGGTGGGCTGGGCCGGTTTGTTTACCTGCCACGTCCACAGGTTTGGCCAATCGCGGATCCCACTGGCTGTGGTTCGCCGCTCCAGGCCAATGGGGGCTGTGGGAAGCGGCGCGGGCCGAGGGATGTTGTCAAGGTTCCTTCCTCACTCTGAACTTTAGGGTACGGATGTGGGGGACCTTCATGAGAAGCTCTAAGCTCAATTAACAGCTTAGATCTGGTCTGGCTGCCACCACTCCCAAGCACTAATTCCCTTCCCTGGGTAGCCTTGAGAGACTCTTCACCAATTCCCTGGTGAACACAGATCCAAACCCCTTGGATCTTAAAACAAGGAGAAATTAACCATCCCCCCTCCTTTCTCCCACCAACTCCTGGTTGATCCAGATCCAACCCCCTTGGATCTAAAAACAAGGAAAAATCAATCAGGTTATTAAAAAAGGCTTTTAATTAAAGAAAAGAAAGGTAAAAGAAAACCCTCTGGGAGAGATTAGCATACCAGCTACTCTCACAGACAACAGATTCCAAACACAGAGGATGTTCCCCTGGGCAAAACTTAGTTACACAAAAAATACCCAAATACCCAATTTGATGATTCCTCTAATTGCACAAGACAGGTTACAAAGAAATAAACATAAACTGTTCATTTCCTTCACTAATACTCACTACTTAATAAGAGGCTGAATTCTGGAGCTTTTCCCTCCGGTCAAAAGTGAAACTGACACAGACAAAGGGAACTTCCCTCCTTCCCTTTGAACCATCTTGTCCTCCCATTGGTTCCTCTGGTCAGGTGTCAGTTAGGCTAGGTGAACTTCTTAACCCTTTACAGGTAGTTAAGGGTTAATGCCTCTTTTATCTGTTTATGACAGATGTGCTGGCCACCACTTCCCGCAGCCCCCATTGGCCTGGAGCGGCGAACCATGGCCAGCGGGAGCTGCGATCAGCCGAACCTGTGGACGCGGCAGGTAAACAAACTGGCCCGGCCCACCAGGGTACTTACCCTGGCGGACCGCGGGCCAAAGGTTGCCAATCCATGATCTAGACCATCCCTGACATGTGTTTATCTAACCTGCTCTTAAAACCTCCAGTGATGGAGATTCCACAACCTGCCTAGGTAACTTGTTCCAGTGGTTAAATGCCTTTATAGTTAGGAAGCTTTTTCTTATGTTTAACCTAAATCTCCCTTGCTGCAATTTAAACCCATTACTTCTTGTCCTGTCCTCAGTGGTAATAACCATTTGCATACTTGAAGACTATTACCATGGCCCCCGTCAGTCTTTTCTTCTCCAGGCTAAACAAATCCAATTTTTTCAGTCTTTCCTCATAGGCCATATTTTCTAGACCTTTCATCTTTCTGAACCTTTTTCTAATTTGTCCACATCTTTCCCAAATAGTGGCACCCAGAACTGGACACAGTACTCCAGCGGAGGCTAAGTAGAGTGGAAAAATTAGTTCTTGTGTCTTGCTTACAATATTCCTGCTACTATACCCCAGAATGATTGTTTAAGTTTATGTGTGGGTTTTGTGGTTTTTTTGTTTGTTTTTTGGGGGGGGCGGGGGGGTAGAGGGGATTCTTTTTTTGTTTTTTGTTTGGTTGGTTTTTATTTTTTTGCAATGGTATTACATTGTAGACTCATATTTCATTTGTGATCCAGTATATCCCCCAGTTCCTTTTCTGCAATACTCCTTGCTAGGTAGCATTTCCCCATTTTGTATTTCCTAATCGTTGTACTTTGCATTTGTCCTTACTGAATTTCATCCTATTTAATTCAGACCGTTTCTCCAGTTTATCAAGATCATTGTGAATTCTAGTACTGTCCTCCAAAGCACTTGCATCTCCTCCCAGCTTGGTTTCATCTGCAAACTAGTGTACTCTCCATGCTGTTATCCAAATAATTTATGAATATATTGAATAGAATCAGACCCAGGACAGATCCCTGTGGGACCCACTCAATATCCCTTCCAGTTTGAATGTGAACCATTGATAACCAGTTGTGCACCCACCTTATATTATGTTTGTCTAGGTTATAATTCTCCAGGTTGTTTATAAGAACATCATGTTAGACAGTATTAAAAACTTTACTAAGGTCAAAATATATCGCATCTGCTGGGTCCCTCATATCAGCAAGGCTTGTCATCCTTCAAAGAAGGATATTAGGTTAATTTGACATGATTTGTTCTTGACAAATCCATGTTGACTTTTACTTATCACCTTATTTTTTTCTAGGTGCTTACAAATTGATTGTTTGGTTATTTGCACCATTATCTTTCTGGATACCAAAGTTAAGCTGATTGGTCTATAATTCTCTGAGTTGTCCTTATTCCCCTTTTTATAGATAGGTACTATATTTACCCTTTTTCTAGACCGCTGGGATCTCTCCCGTGCTCCATGAGTTCTCAGAGATCTCTTCAGACACTTCTTTCAGTATTCCAGGATGTATTTCATCAGGCCCTGCCAACTTGAAGACATTTAACTTGTCTACATAGTTATTAATGTGTTCTTTCCCTATTTTAGCCTCAGATCCTATCCCATACACTGATGTTCACTAGGTTGGTTGTCCAATCACTGCTAACCTTTTTTGGTGAAAACTGAAACAAAAAAGGCATTTAACATGTTGTCCACTGCTGTATTTTCCGTTATTGTCTTTCTCTCCTCATTGAGTAATGGGTCTACCCTGTCCTGGCTTTTTCTCT
This sequence comes from Terrapene triunguis, assembly GCF_002925995.2. Classification (NCBI taxonomy): domain Eukaryota; kingdom Metazoa; phylum Chordata; order Testudines; family Emydidae; genus Terrapene; species Terrapene triunguis. The sequence continues at coordinate 36,909,785 of NW_020664393.1, forward strand.
TGCTTCTAATGTATTTGTATAATGTTTTCCTTTACCCTTATGTCCTTTTTCATCTTGTTTTTTGTCCTGGTCTTTCTAGTTCCTACATGCTTGTGTTGTTTTTTATATATTCATCCTTTATTATTTGACCTAGTTTCCACTTTTAATTTATGAAAATTCACAAGTACAAATATTTGTTCACCTAAAATTTTCTATATTATGGACATTTTGTTTTACCTTCACATGATATAAAATTATTGTCCTGTTTCTTGGAACTGATATTATCATGTTTTATTTACAGTAATTTAGCACATTCATATACTGTTAGAGTGTGTGTGTGTCTGTATAGTGGGATATTGAGTAGTACGATCTCTCAATCTACAATTAAACATAAAAAAATGAAATTTAATTTTGTCTACTTTAATTCTATTATTACATGATGCATAAGGTATTGTTAGCAGCCTAAAGACATTCAGTTTTATAAAGTTCATTGGACTTGTCATTGAACTGTGAAGAGTTTAAAAAATGGCTGCTTGGCAATAATATAATCTAAAAACAGACATAGCTATTTTTTTTCCAGTTTGCATATTTGCTAACACATTTATGTTAGCATTATATTATTATACCTGCTATAAATTTTATAATGTTTTCTTGAAGAAACTTGTGAACAGACACCACCAAAACATATGTAATAAGTTAAAAATATATAGTTTTTTTTAATCTTTAAACTATATCCTGTGGCACTGTTTATGTATAACAGTAATACTTTTCTAAGCACTTTTAGCACCTTACATCAGATGATCCCAAAATGCTTAACAAACACTAATGAATTATGCCTTTTCCCACTGACATATACATTGCAGCATTATTAGTCCTGTTTCACACAAGGGGAATCTGAATCATACAGAGGTTAGTGACTTGTCCAACATCACATCACACAGTGAATCAGTGGCAGAGGATTAAATTTCAGGTCTCAAAGACTCCAGTGCTGTATTTTTGCTGCTAAACCATGTTTCCTTCTACTTTATATCTGAAAGAATATTCTGTCTTACAAGACCCCAAATAAATAGAAATGAAATGTGATCACCCTCCCCTGTGTGATTAGCAAGTGGGTAAGGCTGACCTAGGAGAGAGAGCCTTAAAAGCTAGAGGCTAGCGAACAGGGGAGTTTGAGAGGGGGTTTGTAAGAGGGAATCATAATATAATTGCTATGATTAAGAAGGGCCACATCGCCAGTGCCAATGCTGCTCCTGTCTCCTCCTCCTGCACCTGTATCCAGACAGAGAACCTAACCATGGATGTCTCTACCCAGATCCTGGTGTGGACTTACAGAGACTGTGACCTGCATTTCCCACTCACAGAAATCCAGGCTGTGGGGACCATCCAGTGTGAAAGGTGCCTGCTGGTAGAATCTCTTGGGAAACACATGGGAGAGTTACAGGAGGAGGTGGCTAGGCTGAGAAGCATCCGTGCCCACAAGGAATTCCTCGAGTATTCATATGGAGATATCCAAGACTGAGGAACCTATCCAGCTACAGAGGACTGCTGTCACACCACCAGGGCAGGAGGATATGTCTCTGTCACAAAAAGGACACTGGCTGCTGGTTACTTCTGGCAGCGGGCAGTGTTCCACCCCTACTCCCAACCCACCCACCATGGTGATAGAAAACCAATATGCTAACCTGGAAACGAGCGATGAGGAATCACCCCCAAAGGTGGAGAAGCCATGTACCCCCAAGGCTGGGAGGATCGCAGCCATCACTCCCAGAAGGAAACGGACCCTGAACGCACACTGGGCTTCAGAAAAGCAGACTTTGACTCCCTCAGGGAACTGATGGGCAGGATCCCCTGGGAGAATAACATGAGGGGGAAAGGAGTCCAGGAGATCTGGCTGTATTTTAAAGAATCCTTATTGAGATTGCAGGAACAAACCATCCCGATGTGTAGAAAGAATAGTAAATATGGCAGGCGACCACCTTGGCTTAACAGTGAAATCCTTGCTGATCTTAAACACAAAAAAGAAGCTTGTAAGAAGTGGAAGACTGGACAAATGACCTGGGAGGAGTATAAAAATATTGCTCAGGCATGCAGGAGTGAAATCAGGAAGGCCAAATCACACTTGCAGTTGCAGCTAGCAAGGGATGTTAAGAGTAACAAGAAGGGTTTCTTCAGGTATGTTAGCAACAAGAAGAAAGTCAAGGAAAGTGTGGGCCCCTTACTGAATGAGGGAAGCAACCTAGTGACAGAGGATGTGGAAAAAGCTAATGTACTCAATGCTTTTTTTGCCTCTGTCTTCACAAACAAGGTCAGCTCCCGGACTGCTTCACTGGGCAGCACAGTATGGGAAGGAGGTGACCAGCCCTCTGTGGAGAAAGAAGTGGTTCGGGACTATTTAGAAAAACTGGATGAGCACAAGTCCATGGGGCCCGATGCGCTGCATCCGAGGGTGCTAAACGAGTTGGTGGATGTGATTGCAGAGCCATTGGCCATTATCTTTGAAAACTCATTGCAATCGGGGGAGGTCCCGGATGACTGGAAAAAGTCTAATGTAGTGCCCATCTTTAAAAAAGGGAAGGAGGATCCGAGGAACTACAGGCCAGTCAGCCTCACCTCAATCCCTGGAAAAATCATGGAGCAGGTCCTCAAGGAATCGATTCTGAAGCACTTAGAGGAGAGGAAAGTGATCAGGAACAGTCAGCATGGATTCACCAAGAGCAAGTCATGCCTGACTAACCTAATTGCCTTCTATGATGAGATAACTGGTTCTGTGGATGAGGGGAAAGCAGTGGATGTGTTATTCCTTGACTTTAGCAAAGCTTTTGATACGGTCTCCCACAGTATTCTTGCCAGCAAGTTAAAGCAGTATGGGCTGGATGAATGGACTATAAGGTGGATAGAAAGCTGGCTAGATCGTCAGGCTCAACGGGTAGTGATCAATGGCTCCATGTCTAGTTGGCAGCTGGTATCAAGTGGAGTGCCCCAAGGGTCGGTCCTGGGGCCAGTTTTGTTCAATATCTTCATTAATGATCTGGAGGATGGCGTGGACTGCACTCTCAGCAAGTTTGCAGATGACACTAAACTGGGAGGAGTGGTAGATACGCTGGAGGGTAGGCATAGGATACAGAGGGACCTAGACAAATTAGAGGATTGGGCCAAAAGAAATGTGATGAAGTTCAACAAGGACAAGTGCAGAGTCCTGCACGTAGGACGGAAGAATCCCATACACTGTTACAGACTAGGGACCGAATGGCTAGGCAGCAGTTCTGCAGAAAAGGACCTAGGGGTTACAGTGGACGACAAGTTGGATATGAGTCAACTGTGTGCCTTTGTTGCCAAGAAGGCTAATGGCATTTTGGGCTGTATAAGTAGGGGCATTGCCAGCAGATCGAGGGATGTGATCATTCCCCTCTATTCGACACTGGTGAGGCCTCATCTGCAGTACTGTGTCCAGTTTGGGACCCCACACTACAAGAAGGATGTGGAAAAATTGGAAAGAGTCCAACAGAGGGCAACAAAAATGATTAGGGGGCTGGAGCACATGATTTATGAGGAGAGGCTGAGGGAACTGGGATTGTTTAGTCTGCAGAAGAGAAGAATGAGGGGGGATTTGATAGCTGCTTTCAACTACCTGAAAGGGGGTTCCAAAGAGGATGGATCTAGACTGTTCTCAGTGGTAGCAGATGACAGAACAAGGAGTAATGGTCTCAAGTTGCAGTGGGGGAGGTTTAGGTTGGATATTAGGAAAAACATTTTCACTAGGAGGGTGTGAAGCCCTGGAATAGGTTACCTAGGGAGGTGGTGGAATCTCCTTCCTTAGAGGTCTTTAAGGTCAGGCTTGACAAAGCCCTGGCTGGGATGATTTAGTTGGGAATTGGTCCTGCTTTGAGCAGGGGGTTGGACTAGATGACCTCCTGAGGTCATCTAGTTAAAAATTACTTAGACAAGTTAGATGTCTTCAAGCCACCAGGACCTGATGAAATGCATCCTGGAATACTCAAGGAGCTCACTGAGGAGATATCTGAGCCATTAGCGATTATCTTTGAAAAGTCATGAAAGACGGGAGAGATTCCAGATGACTGGAAGGGGGCAAAGTGCCCTTCTATACCCTTAGTAAGTTGTTCCAATGGCTCCATAGTTAACTACCCTCACTGTTCCATAGATTCATTGATTTCAAGGCCAGGAGGGACCACCGTGATCCCTGAGATCTTCCTGTCCCCATTTTTTCCATTCCACTGAGGGGTCGGGTCTGCATGATGGTGGCCACTGCAGTCTACTGGGAAAGGATTCCTTCTGTCCCAGCCTTCCCATCCTACTTGTGCTGGGTCCTGTGCTGAGTTGGGCCTTCATCCAGGAGAAAAGCTTAAGTGCACAGCAACTTAACCTTTTGCATCTGCTCAGTCACTGGAAGATTCTCAATTAAATGCATCTTTTGCATCTTAATGAGCAGTAATTACCTTGTCTCTTAACCTTTACCTTTTTCTTCAAGTTCTCTTTCTTTTTGATAAGACACTCTCTTATTCCTAATGACAGTTTATGGGCTTCTAAGGAATTTCACTTGAATATTACTTGCCGTTTGGTTTAAAGGTTTGCACTTTAATATCCCCTTCTTATGACTGCTGCAATTTTTTTATGTGTTTGCTGCTGACCTTTAGTTACAGATTTACTTCTACAGAAATAAAATATTTGGGCTGGATTGTCTCTGGCCCGAGTGTAGAAGTACATGGTGTGAGAGAAGGGCAAAAGTGCCACCCTGGCCCACACAAAGACCAGAGACAATCACAAAAGTGTTTCAGAAGAGGCAGAGAGGGAGAGGGAAGGAGTGGGTATTGGTCCTCATCTGTTGTACAATCTGTGATGCTCCCTGGATCTAGTGAAGCCTATGTGGCAACCTTGCATGCCTACTTCAAACCTCTTCTAAGGTAGGGGCAACTCTTCACTTCCACCAAGAGGCATCAGCGTGCCTCAGAGAAGCAGCATAGTCTCGTGTATAGGGAACTAGACTGGGATTCAGATCTGGGTCCTATTCCCAGCTCTTCTCTCACCTGGTGTGTGATCTTGGTCAAGACGTGTCACTTCTCTGCGCCTTGTTTCCCCTCCCATCCTTTGTCTGTCTGACACGTAAATTTAGCTTCTAAGATTTTCAGAGCAGAGACTTACTCTTACTGTATGTCTGTACAGCAGCAGCTAGTGTAATGAGGCCCTAGGTCTGTTACTAATACAAATAATAAATAGCAAGAGTAAATAGACATTTGAAAGTAAAGTAACGAGAAACTAAATTAAAAAACCCCATGGAAATATTAAGAATTAACTGAACTGTAAATGTCTTGAATGTTGTAGGGTTAAACTTTCTCTTTCTTGTGCTGTCATATCTAGGCATTTCTTGAAGAAATCATGCATATCACATGTGCTTTGGTGTCTGGTATAATAATGTGGGATCAGATCAAGAAAAGCCTTAACTGTACATTTTTGGGCCTGTTTCTAATCTCACTTACACCAGTGAAAAACAAATGCAAATGAGATCAAAATCAGATGGTTGGCTTTACTCGATTTAATTCACCCTTTAGAGTTGTTTTAATTTAACTTAAAATGTCCCCCTAATTTGTAGCAGTTGTCTCAAGGGATTTATACATGTTCACATCAGAAATCAATGGTATTTTCTCATTCATGTGCATGTAATGAGTATCAACATACATTTGCTGTACACAGCTGTGTCCAGGCAGTTCTTTAAATTCCCACTGTGATGAGAAATAGCCATCTACTTGGAATCTCATGATATGACCACATAACTACAAGTAATTATAATCTCAGTTTGGAAGGGTGTTCCATCTACAATAGTTATGGAATTATAGTACTGTAACATTCTTTATTTGTAACACAGATGTGTCCTGTGACATCAGGTCTGGAACAATTTAAATACAACATCTTTCATTACATTGTGTCTAATGTAGCATGTTCCTGGCTATAATATTCCAGCAGTCTGGTAGTTGCACAGAGTTTAATTCTTTAACTTTCACTGATCTGGGGCAAGACTCAAATTCCTAGCAAGTGGCTGTATATCATTTAGTCATCTCTCTATGAAAAGTAGTCGTTTGGGTTAGATTTAAAATTAAAGAAGTCATGGACTCCAGCACTTAGAGAGTGTCCTCTTTGTCCATAATGGAGAAGAATAATGACTTTCAGTTCAAATTGTAAGCACTAAAAATATTGCTTTGTGCAATGAAAATTGTGCAGTTATATATCACCCCCTTCTTCCCTTGACACTTTCAATCAGCTTGTCAGTTTTCACTAGCAGATAATTCACTGATGAGAGCTTTACACTCACTCAGGCTTTTTGCTCAGATGCGTACTGCAAAAATTACTATTAGTGTCAGGACCAATTAATACATCTGAGTGCATTTTCATATGTGTGGACATGTATTATTGAATGTCTCCTTCAATAGATTACTACAGCTTTACTGACTTTTTCCTTAATTGCTCTGGTAATCAAATACTTGTAACTTGGTGGCTAGTTTAGGGATGCATTGATTGCTAGAATGTAAACTTCACAGTTGGCAGATTCCTTTGTGATAAAGGGAGCAATAGAAGTCAGACAATCTTTACTCAGAATTGTTTACAATACTCAAATACTGCTAAACTTATATATTAGGCTCAATCCATTTTCCTTTTGCTATTTGACAATCTCTGTCTCTCTCCCATCTTAAAGGGGGAAAAACACATTCTGAACTATGATATTTAAGGGCTTTATCAAAGTTCCTTCCTTCCAAGCTCTTAGGGGCCATGATTGACATTCCATGGAGCGTGCACTACCAAAAAGGAACAGAAAATCTCACATGCTCAGGGGAAGTGACTACACGGTGTAATGTCCTCACAATGACAGGCTACTAATGACAGTGATGCACCCCAGCAGCAAAACATGCACAGATGATTTCTGGTTTAGGTATGAGCAGGTAGCAGGATTTAACTGAAAAGTAAATTATGCCAGTCAGATCCCTCACACTGTAATCAAAATAAAGTCACAGGTTAAGTCTTCACTGAGCTCATTTAGCTTTGTGATGTTCACAATTGTAGATCCAGATTGTGGGTAGCCATGTTATAACAATAATATATAAAACAAATAGGAGAAAGGGGATGTTGATAGTAATGAATATAAATCAGAAGTTAGGAATTGTAGAATATTAATAAGGGAAGCTAAGAGAAACAAGGAGAAAGCTATGGCCAGCAGAGTTAAGGATAATAAGAATGAGTATTTTAAATGTATTAGGAACTAAAACAATCCTGGAAATGGTGCATTACTAGATGGAAATGGTAGAATTATCAATAATGCAGAAGAGGTAGAAGTGTTCAATAAATATTTCTGTTCAGGATTTTGGGGGGTGGGGAAGGAAACAGATCACATAGTCTTGTCAGATGGTGATAATGCACTTTCCGTTATTATATATATAATATTATATAACGCACTAATATCTCTGGAGGATGTTAAACAGAAGTTAATAAAGTTAGACATTTTTTAAATTATCAGGTCCAGATAACTTGCATCCAAGAGTTTTTAAAAAGCTGGCTGAGGAGGTCACTGAACCATTAATGTAGATTTTCAATAAGTCTTGGAGCACAAAAGTCCAGAACACTCGAAGAAAGCTAATGTTGTGCCTATTGTTTTAAAATGGGTAAACGGATGAGCCAGGCAACTATAAGCCTCTCAGCCAAACATCGATCCCAGCCAAGATAATGGAGCAGCTGATATGGGACTAAATTAATAAAGCACTATAGGAGGGTAATATAATTAATGAAAATCAATATGGATTTATGAATAAGAGATCTTAAACTAATTTGATTTTTTTATGAGATAAGTTTAGTTGATAAAAGTAATAGTACTGATGTAATAGACTTCCATAAGGCATTTGACTGGTACCACACAACATTTTGATTAAAAAACTAGAATATAAAATTAACATGGCACACATTAAATATTGGCTAACTGATAGATCTCAAAATGTAAGTGTAAACAGGAAATTGTCATTAAGCTGGTCAGTTTCCAGTGGAGTCCCACAGGGATCAGTTCTTGGCATTAAGCTATTTCATATTTTTATCAATGACTTGGAACAAAATGTAAAATCATCACTGATAAAGTTTGCAGATGACAACAATTGGGGGGAGTGGTAAATAATGTGAAGAGTTCAGTGGTTCAGAGTGATCTGGATCTCTTGGTAAAGTGGGCACAAGCAAACAATATGTGTTTTAAGCAACAGAGTCCTGTTGCACCTTTAAGACTAACAGATGTATTGGAGCATAAGCTTTCGTGGGTGAATGCCCACCTCGTCGGATGCATGACATATGGCTAAATGTATATATGTGGGAACAAAGAATGTAGGCCATACTTAAAGGATGGGGGACTATACCACTAAGAATAAGGAATCATTTGACAATTTACCAAGGGTCGTGGTGCATTTTCCATCACTGACAATTTTTAAATTCAGATTATATGCTTTTCTAAAGATCTGCTCTAGGAATTATTCTGGGGATGTTCTATGTCCTATGCTACACAGGCGGTCAGACTTCTTTCCAGAAAGGCCCATTGTGATCCTTAGAATTTATGAATTATCTATCGTAACACATATGGTCCCCCCACAATAGTATCTCAGTTTCTCACAATCATTTTAAAAATTGCCTCAGTACCCCACCCTCCTATTTCACAGGGGTGCTGTGAGGATAAGAGAGGTTGAAACTTACCTAATACCATCCAGGAGGTCCTGGCAGAGCTGGACATTGATTTGAAGTGCTCTTGAGTTCCAGTCCAGAGCTTTAGCCACATCTTTCCTCCACATGATTACTGCTAGTACTGTCTGGGGGCTGACAACCCACCAGATTCTGAGGATGTCTGCTGAATAACTCTTGTCTGCTTGAGGTGATGTGGGGAGGAGGAAAACAAATGAGGATTCTGCAGCTACTGTACCATATATATATATATATATATATAGAGAGAGAGAGAGAGAGAGAGAGATGAGTGCCATTGTCCAGATGAAGCTGAATTGCTCTACTGATGTCTTGTATATTTGTGTGCATAATTAAACACCTTGGGTTTCTTTTTCCACAAGAATATATCATGCAGTCCTTAGGACTTGGCTACACTTGCGAGTTACAGTGCAATAAAGCAGCCCCGGCCGCCCTAGCTTACTCCCTATCCACACTGGCAAGGCATGTAGAGCGCTCTGACTCTGCAGCGCTGCTGGTACTCCACCTTGGTGAGTGGAATAACATTTGCTGCGCTGCAGTGCCAGTGTGAACAAGGTATTGCGTTACTGCGCTGTGATCAGCCTCCAGAAATGTCCCATAATCCCCTTAAGTCAAGTGGCCATTCTTGTCATTGTTGTGAAATCGGCTGCAGGAATGCGGAAATGCCCTTTCAAAGCTCTGTTTCGGAGAAGCTGGCTGCTTATCAGCTCTGAGAAAAGCAAACATTTACTGTTTGCTTTGAGTGAATGAGAGAGAGGTGGGGGAAGAGGAGGGTCTGAATTTACAAGACAGCATGCTGACACACTCTCAGCACCCCAAAAACCCACTCTCTCCCCCCACATACACAACACTCCCTGTCACACTCCACCCC
>NW_020664393.1:36919374-36957265 GCF_002925995.2 Terrapene triunguis
CACTCTCTCCCCCCACATACACAACACTCCCTGTCACACTCCACCCCACCCTCCCACCCCATTTGAAAAGCAAGTTGCAGTCACTTGCATGCTGGGATAGCTGCCCATAATGCACCGCTCCCAATGCCGCTGCAAGTGCCGCAAATGTGGCCACACCAGTGCAGTTGAAGCTGTCAGTGTGGACAGACTGCAGCACTTTCCCTACTGCACTGTACGATGGCAGGTTTAACTCAAAGCGCTGTACATCTGCAAGTGTAGCCATGTCCTTAGTCTCTACCTCACATAAGAATGAGATCACAATACAGTGAGCACATTTTTTTATTATTTTAAGATTTCAGCAACTCTCTTCTCATTTCCTGGTGGCTTTGCATCTCAGTGGTGCAATTTTCCTTCTCTCCTCACCACCACCTTAACAGGAAAATGATGATGAAAAGGCTTCTTTATGAAAGTTCATATATCGGTCAACAACTGTTTTCAGGTGTACTCCCCCTGGTGCTCAGATACGATGATGATAGAACTCATTTCTCATGCTCCTAGATTTGAATCAGCAGCTTCAATAATAAAAATTACTGATACAATCTCATCCCATTCTTACTTCCCTTTACTAATTTCTGATGAGTATTTATTCCTTTTAATATAATCTCTATTGATAGGATTGCTTTTTTCTGTCCTGTTTAGGATGTTGTTGTTATATCTTTGTGCTTGGAAAGTAATATGACCTATTTCATCAGTTTTGAAAAATTTGCAAAATTCATTCCTAATACCTATATTTCTGCTTCTGATTTTCATGAATATTGAATGCTGAAGTCATATGGAAAATGACACTAGTGTTATTATGCAATAAAAAATTCATCTCATACTACAGAACTAAAAAGGTGAAAAGCTTTTAAGATAGATAGGGACCATAAGACTGAACAATGCATAACTTTCCCTCCTACAGAAGTCTTTGACAAATTGAAGAACTAGCAGATAAATTATTTGCATCTCCATAAAGATGTTGAAAAGAAATTCCAAAGTAAAACTGTAGACTCCAGTCTATCCCACAAGTTCCAAACAAGTAGTTAGCTTTAAAAAGGAAATTGTGCAAATTCAGGTTGGTTGACAATGCATTTTAATTTGATTTTATACTGTTCATTTCCTAATGAACATAAGAATGGCCATACTGGGCCAGACCAAAGGTTCATCTAACCCAGTATCCTGTCTTCTGACAATGGCCAATGCCCAGGTGCCCCAGAGGAAATGAACAGAACAAGCAATCATTGAGTGATCCATCCTCTGTCACCCATTCCCAACTTCTGGCAAACAAAGGCTAGCCATCCTGGCTAATAAACTCATGGAGGATTGGTCCATCAATGCTATCTCATTCTTTTTTGAACCCTGTTATAGTCTTGGCCTTCACAACATCCTCTGGAAAGGAGTTTTCCATAGGTTGACTGTGCATTGTGTGAAAAAATACTTCCTTTTGTTTGTTTTAAACCTGCTGCCTATTAATTTCATTTGGTGATCCCTAGTTCTTGTGTTGAGAAGAAGTAAATAACACTTCCTTATTTACTTTCTCCACACCAGTCATGATTGTATAGACCTCCTTAGTCGTCTCTTTTCTAAGCTGAAAAGTCCCAGTCTTATTATTCTCTCCTCATAAGGCAGCCGTTCCATACCCCTAATAATTTTTGTTGCCCTTTTCTGAACATTTTCAAATTCCAATATATCTTTTTTGAGATGTGACTTTTATATTTGTGTTTTGTCAGTGGCATCATGATTTTGTTTTAATTTGGTGGGGTTGTTTTGAAAAATGTTTAAAAAAAACAAACAAATTAATGGGTGACTGAATGTGATATGCCAGTTGAACAAATTTCACGAAGAACCTTGATTACCATGAAGTTAAAGCCTGAACTGTGTGGCAGTAGAAAGTAGTGCTTAGCTACAATATTGAAGTCTCAGGAAAAAAAAAATCATTGAACTTTCAATGATAGCTTCAATTCCTGTCTTGGTGGTTAAGTTCCCCCTGCAAGTACAAAAGACATTCACTTACTGTGTTACGTTGTGATACAAAATGTGGTGATTTGAGGAATCTATGTAGAGTTTATGGATTATTTTTGATATTGTGACAACCTTCTCTGTTGTCCTTTTTATCTCCATGTTGGACTGAAATTGAAAGGGGTAGTGACACACAGCTAACAGAAGGTTATTAAACTTTGATGGTACTCTATTCAAAGAGAAGCTCCTTTGGATAGAGCTGGCTACCACCCAGAAGGACCAGTCTTGCTAGGTGGGCTGGTTTAAAAAAAAGTAATTACTTACCTGATGAGGCTGATCAGTGAGTCATCTTACAAAGGGAATGGGAAGTTATAAACGAAATGTCCTACTAGCCATTTTGGGAGAAAGCTTGGGCAGGAGAATGGAAGGGCAGAGTGTCTCTGTGATCCTGAAGGGAAGCCATGTGCAGGAGTGGGATCTTTGACTCCTCAAAAGACTCTACCCTAAGTCCAAAGAGCTCACCAGAGGGTTGAGCAAACCAAGCCAGGGAAATGTGAACATACACCTCTACCCCGATATAAGGCTGTCCTCGGGAGCCAAAAAAATCTTACCATGTTATAGGTGAAACCGTGTTATATCGAACTTGCTTTGATCCACTGGAGTGCGCAGCCCCGCCCCCCTGGAGCGCTGCTATACCGCGTTATATCCGAATTCATGTTATATCGGGTCGCGTTATATCGGGGTAGAGGTGTATTTTGTCTAGTCTTTACATTTCTTGTGCTACATGAGTAAAGAGCAATTTGTTTTAGAATTCTATGCAGATTCTGTATATCATCTGTTTGCTGTCACATGCCTATGAAGAGTTAAACTGTGAACCCAGACCACCCACATGGTTGGAGTTCTAGGAGAGGTGAATTACTGATGAATTTGGGAGAGCCGAGACTACTCACGGGGCCTAGGCAATTGGACCATGGGGTCCGAGCTTTCAGAAGGGGGTGCTAGACAGAGTATCTAACCCTGAGAGTGTGCCTATAGACCCCAGCCAAGGGCAGTCGCTGGACTTTGTTCAGACTCAGGAGACTTAAAGAGCATATAGGGCGAAGTGAGGTAGATCCCTAACACAACAGCCTGGTGAGTATCCAGCCAGGGCAGGCTCTACCAGGGTTATGTGTATGACACAATTTGGCTCTGGTAAAATAATTACTGCAATCAAATGCATTTATGACTTCACACCACAATGACAGTTCTAGAGCCAGATTTACAAAGGTATTTTTGGCCCATATTTATAAAGATATGGCATTATTGCCTACATATCTTTATAGGCATTGCTACATTTAGTGTTGCAACTCCTAAGTGATTTAGAAGACTAAATCTCACTTTCAAAAGTGATTTAGGCACTCAGGAGCATAAAGCCAATTGTACATCATGGGGATTTTGACTCCTTAGTGCCTAAATCCCTTTTGAAAATGAGATCTAGGCTTTGAAATCAGTTAGGCATTGCAACCTCTGAGTGCAGCAAGTGCTACATAGATTTTTATCTACCTAAAGATTTAGGTAGGTGGCTAGTGTGATTTACAAAAGTATGTAAAGAGATTAGGTGCCTAACTCCAGAGTGAGTAGGAGGCAGTGTGGTGTAGTGGATAGATCACTGAAATGGGACTCAGGAGACTGGGATTCTATTCCTGGCTTTTCCACTGGCCTGCTGAGTGACTTTGGGCAAGTTACTTCACCTCTCTACTCCTCAATTTCCCTATCTGTGAAATATAATGATCCTAATCTCCTTTGTAACTCGTTTTCAGATCTACTGAGGAAAAGTGCTACATAAGTATTTATTTAATACTTTTTCAATCTGGCCCCTAATCATTTGTACAGAGGAAGAAAAAGGCTACTGAGAACAAAGAAATGCCCATGACAAATGACATTTACCTTCTTCATCACAATGATCAACCAGTGATCAGTCTCAAAAATACTGAAGAAATAGTATTAGGTCATCATTTCCTCCCCTGCTATGCACTTTTTAGTCTGCTGTGGAAATGTAAAGGGTCTTTAAAGGTCCCTTGTGGAATAGCCCTTGCTTAAAAGGGATCCTGTAGTGGCACAGGGTTGACAGAGCAGTTCTACTCAGGGAGAGCTGGAGCAAGCTGCCTTCCTGTTATTCTAGATTGCAGTCATCGATAGGTAGCCATATCAGGCACCATAATGCATCGTAGCCCCAGGGAGAAGACAGTAACTTGGACAGGCTCAAAACTTGGAGGGAACAAAGGTTGTGTAAAGCCTGCCAAGTGCAGCACGGAAGTTGGCCCATAATTATGATATGGAAACAATTGTGGTTTTTAAATGATCACCCTTGTTATGAAAAATCCTCATGAATAATCAGAATGGTTGCTTTCCAAAGATGATAATACTAAGGAGTTTACTGGTAAATGTACAAGACACAGCTTGTATAGGATTGCAGGAAGTCTCTTTCTTTATAGTGTTACATTCACGGGAATGTGAAAATACTGTATTACAATCCTTTCCTCTCACCCAAATGTACCAAATACATCTGGATGGCTCTGGTTATAATCAGTTTTGTTAAGAGGTGACAGCATACATCTATTACAGGTCTTAGTCCTTCAAGATACTTGTAATAAAAATAAAATTCTTCAAGGGTCCTCTGCATATTCCCACTCTTGGGATATGTGTCGACTAGTGCTGATGAACAGTGCAGTCTCCTACTAATAATGCCTGTTAGAATGCTCATTTATTGCCCCTCTTGCCCCACCCCTCAGCACTCCAGCACATTCTGAGGGTGGGGCTATAAAAGGGGGCACTACAGTGATTGCTTCCTCAATTCCACCCAACCACTGACCAGGATGAAGTGAGGTTTTTACCCACGAAAGCTTATGCCCAAATACATCTGCTAGTCTTTAAGGTGCCACCAGACTCCTTGTTGTTTTTGTAGATACAGACTAACACTGCTACCCCATGATACTTGACCAGGATGGATATGAGCCTCTTCAGATTAAGATCCTTAGCAATTTAGATAAGTGCTTTGTTGTTAGTTTGTAAGTTAACTAGTCTATCGGTGTTAAGTGTTTGTAATTAAATATAGTTAATGATATCAAAGTTGGTGGCAGATCTGAAGATGAAGCGTGGATTCAAGAAATGTGCTTTGTAGTCTTCCTGACACTGGACAATCTCCCCCAATGTCTGAAGTGCTTAGGAGAAGGCCATTTCTCTTGTCACTGCACTATCTACAGAACGTTCACACCATGAGCTAGGAAGGAGACACAAAGAATTCAGGCCCTCTTATTACAGGAATCCCTATCAGTTAAATTTTCTGGATCAGAAATTTCTAATAAGGGCTTGTCTACACTTACCGGAGGGTCCGGCGGCAGGCAATCGGTTTTCTGGGATCGACTTTTTTATCACGTCTTCACTAGACGCGATAAAATCGATCCCTGATCGCTCTGCCGTCGACTCCGGAAATCCACCGCGGCAAGAGGCGGCAGCAGAGTCGGCGGCAGCGCGACAGAGGTCAACTTTCCCCCGTCCTCACCGCCAGGTAAGCCGACCTAAAATACGCAACTTCAGCTACGGTATTCACGTAGCTGAAGTTGCATATCTTAGGTCGGACCCCCGCTGTAGTGTAGACCTAGCCTCATCAGTCTTGTGAGAAGAAAGAAAAGAGGTGTGAATTGGATCCAGGACACTCTGTTCCAGGAAGCCTTCTACTTCTAAACTATCAGCCTTGACACTGAGCTTTGGCTCTAAAAAGACCAAGCACTCAGTAGTTAAACCCTCAGATCTGATTCCAACAAAGATTCAGTCCATGGTTGAAACAAGTTTGGACAATTGGCAAAGTAAGCTGAGACTTTGGAACTGGGACCTTCGATTCCCTCAAAAAGCCCCAAACTAAACACTGGTTGATGCCTGGGACAACTCTCCATTCTGGAGATTCAGCAGATCACTTGGACCATGAGCATACACATCCAAAGCACTCCAGGTGCCAAATTCATAAAAATATGAGGTGGTCTGACTGTCCTCTTAAGTCAGTTCCTAAAAAGTTGTCAGAGCCAAACATTACATCTTCACTGATATTGCAGGTTTACTGATCCTACTGAATCTTCACCAAGACCAGAGTGGAGATGAATAGATAATGAAGCCTCCAGAGTCTGCTTGCAAGAAACAAAATGGATAGTTCACCACTGGGTCATCACTTACGCTGTCCCCACCATCCAGAGCTCCTACTGGCTTTCCTATCACTTCCTTTGCTTTTGTGGATCCCCACACCAGTGGTATCTCCAGTTATCCCCTTGTCAGATCCAGGATTGCAACCACACTTGGAAGAGATGGATTTAAATACTTTATCCAGAATGTCTATCCTCCAAGAGACATTTTTCTGATATAGACTATCATAAATTCCTATGTGACCCTGACTATGATATGGTACTGGATTGGATGAATTGTTTTGAATGTCATATGCCCCCATGGATGTCTTAGCCATGCTGGTCAGCTGCAGGATTCCATTTCAACCTTCAAAAACCTCAACTTCAGTTCCACACCAAAGTGGGGATGCTTCTGCAGATGTGAGACACTTGGATCCTATTGCACTAGATCTGATACAAGATAAATCCCCCACATTGGTTCCTAACACCTTATATGCAGAGGAAAGTGATTCACCTCCCTGAGGGGATACAGCCTCATGATCAAGTACCCACAGGTGAATCCTCTCCAGATGAAAATTTGGGGGCATCCTAAGCTTTTTCATCTCCTAAGGATGCTATTCAATTACAAAAACTAGTTAGTAAAATGGTTTCCACTTTACATTTACCACTTGTTTCAGCTGAGAAAGTTTGCCACCCTGTCTTTGACTACTTGGCAATATTTCTGCAAATAAATTTTCTCTACCCATTTTGGAGGGGCTCTGGCAACTGGCAATATAAAGTTAGCAAAATCTTCCTGCCAAATAGTTGCTAAAAAGCAGATAAACTATACTAAATCCCTAATGACTGATTTTCTTGCTTTGACATACATCTTCTTATTTAATTGGTGATGGTTGCAATGATGTAGAGACCTTGATCTGTTTATCTTCATTCTGTTCCTGGGGACATGGAAGAGAAGAAGTTGGATTCTTTCAGAAGAGAGCTTTTTTTCCTCATCAAATCCTTGACTATGAGGATTGCTAACTATCAGGCAATTATGGTGAGATACCAACTTCACATGTGACAAGATTTCTCTTTTTACTAAAAATATTCTGAGGAACATCATAGATTTACTAATGCTCTTATCAAAGAGGGCCAAAATGTGGCTAAGCATCTTTCTATATCTCTAGTGTGTCTTCACAATCAGAAGCATCAGCTATAATGCATCAAAAAAAGACCTCCCGTTTGAGAGGGTTGGACTTTTCAGTTCCAAGACTGATGAAATGATGGGGAAAAAAATGAAAGATAAAGTTCACATTCAAATCCTTACATCTCTTGCAACCATTTTAAGAAGAGAGCTTCCGCACCTGCTTTCAGGTACCAAAGAAAATATTATCCACCCTATTAATTGCTTTTGTATTGTAACAGAGGAAAACAGTATCATCAGCAACATCACATCTACTGTTCCACATGAGAATTAAAAACCCAAGATGAGACAACAAATTCATCGTCCACTTCTATGCCTAATGTCAGATCGTGGGTTTGACATCAACCTCGAGCACCAAACCAACCTTGAGTTCTTTCCCTATACGTTTTGGAGACTGTCCAATTTCTACAGCAAGTGGCAAAACATTACTATAGACAGTTGGCTTTTGAATACTATAAAGAAGAGTTATACCACCCAGTCTGAAACCCTCCCTCCAAAATCAGGAACTTCTCACATAGGAGGGTGTTATAGTCAGAAATCAATTCTCTTCTTCTGAAGGGAGCAACACCAGTAAATCTCAGAAATCAACTAATCCCATTATTTTCTAATTCTAAACAAAGACAGATTTTGCCCAATCCTAGATTTGAGGAACCTAAACAGATCCATTTTACAGTTTCCCCTCAGAATATTAATTCTAAAATCCATAATCTCCTGTCTAGACTGGTTTGATGCGCTTGATCTAAAAGATGCATACTTCCATATTTTGGTAAGACCTTCGCCTTAGTGCAGGGCCATTTCCAATACAAGGTTCTCCCCTTTGGCCTTTCCACTGCACCCCAGTGTTTACAAAAATGCCTGTTAGTTGTGGCAGCTTTTCTGAGAGGGCAAGACATTTTCATTTTCCCATATTTAGACAATTGGTTTCTGAAAGCCCACTCCAAAGACAAACTAAAGTCAGTCATTCACTGCATATGCTATCTGTTCCAGAGACTGGGATTGTTGAATAAACACAAAGATATTTAGTGTTGGGAACAGCAAAGATATCTCTTTCATAAGAGCACTTCTCAACTCCAAAATAGCTACCTCCCGGAGGAGAAATTTCTGAAATTTATATCCACTATCCAGTGTCCTCTCAGAGAGTAATGTTATTTCTCTTCCTACTGGGTTTTATGGCATTCACAACATACTTCACACTTTATGCAAGACTCAGGTTGAGACCCCTTCAATATTGGCTATCAAGAAACTTTAGACCTGCAGTATATGACATGAGTATTACTTACCATACCAAAAAAGATCCAAAATTCTCTCACATGGTGGTTAGACAGAGAAAATGTAATTTGAGGCATAATGTTCAACCCTCGCTCTCCGTCTGCAAAAACTAGAACAGATGCCTCAGAGTATGGCTGGGTACACACCTCTACAAATGTATAACAGGAGATCTTTGGAAAAAGTAAGTGTCCCCTTCTTATCAGTGTCCTCAAAAAGCAGTTCATCTGGCACTTAAGTTCAAGGATCTGTGGTGCAAGTGGCCACAGACAACATGACAGCAATGTACTATGAGAACAAGCAGGGAGGAGCTCACTCCTCACAGCTCAGCAAGGAAGCAATGAGATTTTGGGACTGGTGTATACGTGATGAGATTTATTCAATAGCTTTGCATGTGGCAGGATCACTCAACAAGGTAACAGACCAACTAAGTAGAGAATCCTCACAGATGCACAAATGGTTCCCCAGAAGGAATCCGTGGTGCAATACATCTTTACTCTTCAGGGTACTCCAGCTATAGACCTATTTGCCACAAGATTCAACTCCAAATGCCTGCAATGCTGTTTGGGAACAGGAGCAGACACTCACTCATTCATGCATTCCTCCTCAGTTAGGGGATGGGTATGATGTATGCTTTTTCCACTATTCCCTCTAATGCTGAAGGTTATAATAAAAAACTCAGAGGACTCAGCCAGAATGATTCTGGTTGCCGCAGCACAGCTGAAGCAGCAGTGATATATGGAGATACTCCTTCTGTCTCAAGGAAATAACAGACACTTGCCTGTATCACTGAACTTTCTGTCACAGCAACAGGGAAAAGTGTACCATCCAGATACACTTTTGTTGCATTTGACAGCATGGGCAATAGGACTTTGACAGATTTATAAAAATCTCTCTTCAGATGTTCCACATGTTTTTATTAACTGTAGAAGAAAATCCACTAGAAAATGATCTAAAATGGAAAATATTTTTATTAGGTCTCTAATAAAGGTGTTGATCTTCTGCCAACTCCTATTCAGTGTATATTAGAGTATTTGTTATTTCTAAAAAAAATAAGAGGTTGTCAATTGCATCTCTTAAGGTTCATTTAGCTGCAATTGCAGCTTTTCATGCACCGATAAATGGTAAATCAATTTTACCCGGACACTGTAAGGAGGCTTTTGAAGGGTTTGCAAAACCTTTAGCCCCTGGTGAGAGAGCCTATTCCTACGTGGGATTTAAATCTGGTGTTATCGCAGCTCATGTTTCCACCTTTTAAACCTTTATTGTCTTGCTCACTATTTCATCTTTCAATTAAAGCAGCTTTTATTGTAGCAATAACTTTTGCCAGAAGGATTAGCGAACTACATGCCCTAACAGCTGACCTTCCATTTTACTGTTTTTTATAAGGACAAAGTAGTTCTTTGTCCTCATTCTAAACTGATACCAAAAGTAATTTCTGATTTTCAAGTCAACCAAGCTATTAATCTTCCAGTGTTCTCATTTTCTATCTAGATAGGACTTAGGTCTTTAGAACTTCATGTAAACTGTTTGTTTTACATGAGGGTAACTGTAAGGGCAAACACATTTCTGCCCAAACATTATCAGACTATACATAGTAGATATTTTATAAAATGGCCTTGCAGTAACCTCCTTCTCATCAGGCATGTTTACTAGGGCAGTGGCAACTTCTGTCATGTTTAAAGCATGTCCCACTAATTGAAATTTGTAAAGCTGCCACATGAGATTCAGTACATATTTTTTACTAATCATTATGCAATAGATATACAAACCAGATCCAATGCCCAGTCTGACAGATCAGTCTTTCAGTCCTTATTACCCTTACCCTACTCTGAATATGTCTCACTTAACCCTAGAGTGGGATTATGCAGAGGCCACTCAAAGAAGAAATGAAAGTTACTTACTTGTAACCGAGATTCTTCAACATAAATTCTGCATATTCACACTCCCCACTCTCCTTCCTCTCTTCTGCAGAGTCTTAATAAGTCATGACTCTGCATTAGCAGTGAAAGAAACTGAGGTGGCAACTGTTTGAGGGGAGGGGCAAGAGGGGGATGCACAAGTGCTCTAACAGGCACTTCTAGCAGAAGGTTGCACCATTCACTGGCACTGGTCAGCACATATCCCAAGAGAATAAAAATGCAGAGTCCATGTTGAAGAACCTCAGTTCTTAAGTAAGTAAGTAATCTTAATTTCTCTTTTCAAAGAAAGGAAGGTTGAAGTGAAAAGACTTGGAATCACTTGAAAACATACACGTCTGTCAGGATGGAAACCTTCTGTAGAGATTTTGAGCCTTGAATTTAATATGCAGATTCAGAAAAGGTTTGAGACTGCATAAAAGATGGCGGTGGGAGGAGTAGAGAAGCCTTCTGCTCCTTTCCATACTAAATTAACGGCATTCACTTTCCCAAGTTCCTAACATTGCATACCTAGTTGCTTTTTTAATAGTTTTTTTCCTTTTGCTTTAAAATACTTCTAAGGGTGTGTAAGGGTCTTTTTGTTCATTTCTTTCTGCATTTTTTTGTTCAGATCATATTTAAATAGTAATTATAATAAACACTAACAATTAATGAAACTTATTCTGAATTAAATTCCTGTTGACACTTGTGGCATCATTGGAAGATTGCCTCCCTGAAATCTCCCAATGTGTGCCAGACTACTTGTCGTCATGTTATTCATTAGCTAGGTTTTTTTCCATGATCCATGTGTACTCCACAGATTAATCCTGCATATGCTGCTCAACTCAACAGGCTAATAAATATATGTAATCACTAAGTTTTAAAATTCCAAATTTAAAATGAATGCCATTAGTATGCAAACCAGCTAAGCAACATATTTTGAAGATGCAAACTGTTTTAGGTAGGAATATGAAATAGGAATAATGTACTGGAATATTTAATTTGCATATATCAATATACCTACAGATAAAATGAATTTGGTAATCTAAAATAACAACTCATAGGAAACATCCACATTAAGAATTAATATATATGCTCATAGCAAACATGACAATTCCTCAATGATCTTTTACTTGTGTTTATATGTGTAGCGAAGCAAAAACTCACTGGTGTGGTGCGTCCTGCTGGTCGTCCTGGGAATTAGCTCTTTTCCAGCCTTGGAGCGCCCTCCGTTGGCCGGTGGCTCACTTGTCTCAGGCCCCCGTGTCCCTCCCGGACCCCGGTGCCCTTTATCTCAGGGTTCTGCCCCAGCAGTACTCCCACACTCTGGGTTTCCCCTCCCAGGGGAACCCCCAACCCTCTACACCCACCTTGCCTCAGTGGCTACTGCTAGTCGTCATCTAGCCCCCGCTCACTTGGGCAAACTGCAGTCTGTCATGGCCACTCATCATTGGCAAGGAGGTTGGACCAGCTGCCTCTGCCTAACCTCTGGGCTGCACCTCCCAGTCCCAGTACCCACACAGGCCTTTATCAAGGTCTCAGCCTGGGTAGTTGCCAGGCTGGAGCTCCCCAGCTCCTCTTGCCCTTCCCCAGCACTGTTCTACATTCAGTACCCTGAGCTCCCAGGCAGCTAGGTCCTTCTTTCTCCAAAGCTAGAGGGAGAGACTTCTTGCCTTCTGGCCCTGCAGCCATTTTATAGGGCCCAGCCTGGCCCTGATTGGCTGCCTCTCAGCCCAGCCCTCTCCAAGGGCTGGCATTTAACCCTTGCTGAGCTGGAGCGGGGTGACTGCCCTGCTACACACAGACACACCTTCAAGATTCCCACCCCTGTGGTTAGGGGGGGTCTCCTCACCTGGTCCAGTTGCACATGCGCCTCCAGAGACGCTCGTTTCTTTTCCAATTCTTCCAGCTGCTTACACAGACAGGTCTCCTCGTCTACGATGGCCGCATACTCTTCAGCAAGGTCCATGGCGTTTGCTTCGGCCTTGCGGCGGGCCTGCTCTGCAGCCTCCAGCAATGCACACAGGCCAGAGTCCCCCGGGCCCTCTTCCTTCAGGATCTGGGTTCCTACTGCGACCTGCTCCACAACAGCCTGGGTCCCGACTTCTTGCTGGGCACACTCTGTCCCAGTCTCTTTTTTCTGCCATCCCCCATGGGTGGCTCTCGGGCAGATCTACTGCCATTATTACAGCACCCAACCAGACGGTCCTTGACCCGTTTGGGTCCTCAGGCCCCTCCACCTGAGTTCATCCTCCTCCAAGGGGGCAGTTCCTCTTTATGTGGCCCCATTCGTGGTAGCCCCAAAGCAGGCTCCCCACCCCTTTGCTGCCCTGGGCCCCGGCTTCTTCCGTTGGTCCTTCTCAGAGACAGCCCTCCCTGGGCTACCTTGGTTCAGGCTCCTTGAGGCAGGGCATTCCCTCCAAAGATGCCCACGCCGCCCACAGGCCCAACACCTTTGTCGCCTCCTGACTTCCCTCTCCAGGTGGCCTCTCTTATGGGCATGTCCCTTCCCCAGTTCTGGGTGAGGCTCCCTGACCCCATCCCAGTAGGGACAAATCCATCCTTATATGTCCATGCCATGCACAGGCGTAACAAGCCCTGCACTTCCCCACAGGCCTCGTGACCCAGGCGCTGGGCTTCTCCCACCAGTCTCTCTGGAACTCCCTCCGCAGGAGTTTCACCAGGGCCTGCTGCTCCTCTGCCAGCAGCCCCAACTGTGCCTGCAAGGCCCACTGTACCTTCCACTGTCTCTCCTGGTTTTCCCGGACCACACAGAGCAAGCTCTCACGCCTCCCCTGTGTTCCGTCAATCCCATTCTGTTGGGGCCCTGGCATCGGAGACCAGCCAGGGACAGCACAAGACCCTTCAGTAAAGAAAACCTCAGTATGTGCTGGGTCCATTCTCCCCTCCTCTTCCAGGCAATAGTCCAAGTCCTGTCCCTGCCCCTTGTATCAGGGGTGACTGTCTATGCCTGCATTTTCCACCATGTATAGCAAAGCAAAGACTCACCGGCGTGGCACCTCCTGCTGATCGTCCTGGGAATTAGCTCTTTTCCAGCCTCGGAGCGCCCTCCGTTGTCCGGTGGCTCACCTGCCTACGGCCCCCGTGTCCCTCCGGGACCCCAGTGCACTTTACCTCAGGGTTCTGCCCCAGCAGTACTCCCACACTCTGGGTTTCCCCTCCCAGGGGAATCCCCAACCCTCTACACTCACCTTGCCTCAGTGGCTACTGCCAGTCATCATCTAGCCCCCACTCACTGGGGCAAACTGCAGTCTGTCTTGGCCACTCATCACTGGCAAGGAGGTTGGATCGGCTGCCTCTGCCTAACCCCTGGGCTGCACCTCCCAGCCCCAGTACCTGCATAGGCCTTTATCAAGGCCTCAGCCTGGGGAGTTGCCAGGCTGGAGCTCCCCAGCTCCTCTTGCCCTTCCCCAGCACTGCTCTACATTCAGTACCCTGAGCTCCCAGGCAGCTAGGTCCTTCTCTCTCCAAAGCTAGAGGGAGAGACTTCTTGCCTTCTGGCCCTGCAGCCATTTTATAGGGCCCAGTCTGGCCCTGATTGGCTGCCTCTCAGCCTTTTCTGATTGACTCTCAGCCCAGCCCTCTCCAAGGGCTGGCTTTTAACCCTTGTGAGACGGAGCGGGGTGACTGCCCTGCTACAATATGCTATTGATGCAAATAAAGTCATATTTTGTCATACTGTGAATATCTTATAATTTGTAGTGTTTTGTTCTGTAATTTCTGAGGTAGTTCAGTTGTAGAACTAAATAAGGACTTTAAAATTGATTTTAACAGTATGATGACTTAGAGGTTTTTAAGGTCAGGCTTGACAAAGCCCTGGCTGGGATGATTTAGTTGGGGATTGGTCCTGCTTTGAGCAGGGGGTTAGACTAGATGACCTCCTGAGGTCCCTTCCAACCCTGATAATCTATGATTCTATGATGACTGGTATTTTTGTCATGTATCCCATATCCTTACTGTCACTGAGATCAGAGACTGAAACCTTCCCACTTTAAATCTCAGATTGAATTTAGATGCCCTAGAAATTAAATGTCTCTGCTTTATTTTCTATACTACCTAGCCCTGAGTAGTCTTGTGGTGTCACTGCAGGATTCACAATTTTGGCTGACAAGTCCTAAGCAACCAGAGATGATGATTCACTACCCTGTGCAACTACATAGCATCAATGACATGTATCAGAATTGGAAATAGTGAACTAGCTACCATAGTCATAATGATACAGTTTGCAGCACTTTTTAAAGAGTCTAATTCATTTGTGCAATTGTAGAGCTTTCCTATTGGATCCTAGTTTTCAATGTTGTTTTCATTTTAGTGTAAAAAGAAAAGATATATTACCCCTGATTGGTCAGGGAGGACCTGTAGACGTCAATATCTCTCTAAACAGATTTTTTGCATTTTCTACCCCCACTGCCAGGAATACATGTTACTTTCATTTCTAAATTATAACACATCCCTTTATAGGGTCCCCTTTGCACTTTTAAACATCATATAGCTGACAATTTTCACTGCTAACATTTAAATGATAAACATTCCAAATGGAGCATACATCTTCTGTGTTGATGGTTTTCAAATCTGTGTATAATTGACTTAAGAGGGTTAAATTAAAGCAAGCATGTTAGCCTATTGCATACTTATGCAAGGTAGAAAGTAATAGGATTCCCTCCCATCTCCCAGTGTTCCTGGGTGACAGGTCATAACAATACTGAGCTCTGGGAATGCCGAGGACAAGGGAGTATGAGGATGGTCAACATGACCTAGAGTGCCATGTGTCTGGATAGACAAGAGCATGTCAATAGTCACACTTTCACCACTTAGCTCTGTTAGCTCTTGGTAGAACACTGTCCCGGGGGATCACTGCCTATACCTTTTCCAGTGATGCTGTGTAGTCTGCTGTCCCTAGTACACAGAAGACCATGTACCTTGTTCAAGTGCTTGTCCATATAAGAATATCTATCTATCTATCTCACTGTAGGTCCTCATGTGCATGATATTGGATTATTTTGAATAGCTATGTCCATTGTAGTTGTGCATGCGCCCTGTGCCTCCTTTGCTCCCATGCCTGTAGCAACAAGATGGAACATAGCAAGTGTCTGACCCACTACTCTTCTTAAAGACTTTTAAAATGGTTTGTTCACCAAATATGTGAAGAAATATTCATCTTTACACTGCCTTAATTTGGATGTTCTCCTTCCCCTTTCCCTCTTCCCCTGCGCGTGTGCACACACACACACAAAAAAGAGGTGGAGAAAATTTACTGGAGACCTCCCTGTACACCAGGACAAGGCATTTGCCCCACACTTCATGGCAGACTCCAAACCTTCAGGTTCAAACTTTGATGGACTGATCCCTATTAAGGATGGACACAGTCACTCAACCCAACATATAGCCCTAAGTGTAAGGGAAGTCCCAGAAGGAGGACAGGAAACATCACTCCTCAAAGGACAGTGTCCCTGAAATCTTCTATCAAAGTGGGAATGACACAGGGAATGAGAAACTGGACACCAACCTCAGTACCAGTATCCATGACAGAGCCCAGCCAGGGCTCAAGATATAGCTTAGAGCAATTTGGATCACCTCCAGAGACATTTTCCTGTACTGCAGAGATGACCAGTGTGGGCCTGGCACCACATTCCCCTATGACACCACTGTTCAAAGAGAAACTATGATCCTTCACTATTAGTGGTGTACTCCTACACTGTAGATTCAACCAGAGATCTCTTTCCTCTGCCTTCAGAGAGCAATCCCGAGATGGATACAAAGGATTATCATTCTGAGGTTCTCCCAGATGAGGTACAAGTAGCACTGGGCTGGCCAGTCCCAGCAGGCCAGTACCATTTGGCGTTCCTCCTTAGCTATATTGGCCTTATTGAGGACCATCATCTCTGAGCCGATGCACCTCCCACATTTCCAGGAAAAAGAGGAAATCCCATTCCCCAGTGACAGGCTACCCACCCTGGAACTGGATGTGGGCCCCCAGGTGCAAGAAGCAATGGAGGGATTAAAATATGGCCCCATCTCCACCCAAGATGTTATCCTCATCACTAAAGGAGGCAGTAACAACCGGCCCCAGCATGGGTTATCAACAATTTCAAAGTTTTTCAGGATGTCCTGTCCTTCATGGTGAACACCCTGAATTTTGAGACCATGTTCATATAAGAGACATCTTACAAACTCGTTGACATTTTAAGCATCACAATACTGACCAGAATTACACACCCAATTAACCAAAGAATCATGAAACAGGCCAAAGGCTTGTGACAAACCCTATCCCCTCTTCCGCCCACTTTTAAATGCATAGAAAAGAGATTTCAGGCATCCCCCCACCCCCAAGGGCTTTGAACACTTTTACACTCATCCAAACCCAAGGTCCCTGGTTGTTTTGACAGTACAGGAAAAACTGAAATCCACCAAAGGCACCACCTAAGAACAAAGATCCAAAAAAGTTAGATCTTTTTTGGGCACTAGTCATATTCATCAGTCTCACTTATATTCTGGGTGGCAAATTATCATGCCATCTCTGCCAAGTACAGTTTCATCACTTAGAGAGGGTCACTCCCTTCCCATCAAAAATCCCACAAAAGAATAGGTATAAGTTAAAGAAAATAATCAAGGAGGGCTAGATGGTCATGAGAACATCACTACAGGCAGCCATTTGATACAGTCACCAGGCAGATGGCTACAGCTGTGACTGAGAGAGGCCTCAAGTCTCCAGACATCTAGCAAACCACATAAGGGACAGCCTACTATATAGCACCTCCGTACAAGGGACTGATGCTCTTCAGACAGAAAAAAAGATGAAGCCCTACCACTCCCTCAAAGATTCAATGGCAGTGCTACAGATTTGCATCCCACCGTCCTATAGGAAACCATGCAAGTAGGAACTCTGGAAGAGGACACTGTCCTAGTCCTGTGGTTGACAACCAGAGTACCCACAAAGAAAGAAGCCCAAGTACTGTAGGGAGCACCCATCTTCTGTCTCCTCAGCTCCCTCTGAGGTAGCAGATTTGACTCCAGTGTGACTTGATGCTTCTGTCAATCTGAAGCCTGCACCCACCTTTGGGAACTATCTTACCCCTTTCCACTGGGCCCTGGTGGTGATTACAGTTGACAAATGGAAAATAGACATCGGTCACCCACAGCTATCCTATCCTTTTGTATACATGACCCCATATCCCTCCCTCTTCATGGATGCTTGTGTTAAGAGCCTGTTACAAACAGAAGTGGCCTTGTTCATTTTGACTAGGAGCTGTAGAAGAGGTATTTTACAGAGTACAGGGGAAGAGGTTCTGCTTCTGATATTTCCTTAACTTGAAGTGGGGGAAGATTGTCTTCATTCTAACCTAGACCTGGGGCAAGTGAACATATGCTGCCTCAGATTCAGGCTGGTAACACTTGCCTCCACCATCCCATCTTTCCATGCATATGACTGGTTCTTAACTTACAGGACTCAAATTTCCAGATGGTCATCTATCTAGCCTTCAGGAAATACTTAAGATTCATAGTGGGGCCCAATCATTATTAGTACAAGGTACTGTCATTCAGACTTTCCACAACCCCAAGGATCCTCAGCAGTAGTAGTAGAGCATCTCAGCAGGAAAGTCATTCACATCTACCCTTATCTGGATGATTGACTGGCTGCTCAAGATCAGATTCCAGCAGGATATGGCTGAAAGGCTGGAATACAGCCTCTTCCTATTCTCTTAGCTAACTCTCCTGGTGAGCTATGAAAAATTATCTCTTATCCATTGATTGACTCTAGGTTGGCAAGACCTTCCTGCAGATGGGTTCTGGGGATGCAGTCACAATTGCTCTGGTTAGAAACAAACTTGATTATGATAATTTGGATTTGTTTGGGACAGGGGCTGTGTCTTATGTCTGCATTCACATATGTGACACTGCTTTTCAGACTTCACCTGTGACTGCTTCAACTCTGTTTCCGATCAATCTGTTTCCCAGCAAAATACCAAATGAACAAGAACTTCATGTTTCTGTCTCATGGCATCACAGAACTGATATAATGGAAAGAACCCCAAAACATATGTGGAACGGAGCAGTTCTCTGCCTCCTCCTCAATAAGAACTTTATTCACAGATGCATCGAGGACGGTTTGGGGAACCCACCTGGACCATCTACAGATGCAGGGGATCTGGTCCCCAGTAGACGTGGAATTCCACATCAACGTCCTGGAGTTCAGAGCCATCATCCTGCATTGCCTTCCTACCTGTTCATCAAAACTCCAGATTGCAGAGCAATACTCCCACACTGCACTACATAAACAATAATCAAGTTGATACACACTCATATTCCCTCTGTCTGGAAGCTGTCCTACTCTGGACATGGTGCCACCAACACAGGATAACCACATTGGCTCTTCGCCTCCTGGCAGTCAATAACAATTTGACAGACTTCTTGAACAGGCAATCTGTTATCACTCACAAATGGTCCCTATTGATATCCATCATCAAACCAACATTCCATAGCTGGAGGGTTCCTGTAATAGGCCTATTTGCTAACAAAGATCATGCCAAGTAGCAGATTTTTTGCTCTGGGTGGTGTATGATCCTGAGATCATTGCTGGAGCCCTTCCTTCCTTCTGCAGTGGAATCTAGGCCTCCTCTGTGCCTTCCCACTGATTCCCCTGATCCCTGGTTGATTTTAAAAATCAAAAGAGGAAAAGCCACAATCATTCTCCATACTGACTGAAGCAGTTTTGGCTGACAGACCTGCTTCAGATGTCTGTTCACCCATGATCCAGGTCCCAGACCTGATCTGACCATAGTGCTGTGACATCCTTCATCCAGACCTGAAGTCCTGGCACAAGACTTCCTAGATGTTGGCAGTTTAAGTACCACAGACAGGGGCTGCTCTAGACATGTCCAGGAGCTCCTGATACAGATCAGAAAGACAGACAAATGAATAAATACTGGTGAATAAGTGGGAAAAGGTTCTCTATTTGGTTGACCCAACAGGGCCTGTATCTTAGACAGACAGGCTTCGGTACCTTGGATCGTCAACTACTTGCTGCATCCAAAACATTCTAGCCTTTTGTCCACACTGGACAAAGTCCACACTGAAGCAATCTTGTCTTGCTGTTCTCTTCTCTCCATCTTCTCTCATCCAGTGATGTTGTGAGTGTTCAAAAGCCTATTGCATACTTATGCACTGCCTAAAGAACCTGCTCCTGCCTGGGACCTCAACATTATCCTGTCAAGACTCCATGGGACCTACTTTTCATAGATTAAAATAAATGTAGGGCTGGAAGGTCATCTAGTCCATTCCCCCATAGTGAGGCAGGACCAAATGTTCCTCGACTATCTCTGTACAACGTGTTCTTAAAAACCTGCAATAACGGGGATTGCACAACCTTCCTTGATAACCTATTCCAGGATGTAGCTATCTTTATAACTAGAAACATTTTCCTAATATCTCACCTAAATCTCCCTCGCTGAAGATTAAACCCATTTCTTCTTGTCCAACCCTCAGTGCACATGGAGAAAAATCAATCCTCCTCCTCTTTATAGCAGCCTTTAACACATTTGAAGACAATCAGGTTCCCCCCACCTTAGTCTTCTTTTTTCTAGACTAAATATGCCCAGTTTTTTAAAACTTTCTTTATAGGCCAGGTTTTCTAAACCTATTATCAATTTTATTACTCTCCTCTGGACTCTCTCCAATTTGTCCACATCTTTCCTAATGTGTGGCACCCATAACTGAATACTATATTCCAGCTGAGCCCTAACAAATGCTGAGTTGAAAAAGAACAATTACCTCCTGTTTGTTGCATGCAACTCCTGTTAATACACCCTAGAATGATATTTGCCTTTTGCACAATGGGATCACATGGTTGACTTATTTAGATTGTGATCCACTGTAACCTCCAGATCCTTTTCGGAAGTACTACTGCTAGTCAACTATTCCACATGTTGTATTTGTGCCTTTGATTTTTCTTTTCAAAGTGTAGTATTTTGTACTTAATTCAATTTCATCTTGTTGATTTAAAACCAATTCTCTATCTAAGTCATATTGTATTCTAATCCTGTCCTTCAGAATACTTGTAACTCCTTCCAGCTTCGTGTTCTCTGCAGATTTTACTCTCTAATCCATCGTCCAAGTAATTAATGAAAATATGGAATAGTACTGGACCTAGAACAAACCCCTGTGGGGCACCAGTAGATGTTCCTCATGGGTTGACAGTGAACCATTGATAACT
Organism: Terrapene triunguis; assembly: GCF_002925995.2. Classification (NCBI taxonomy): domain Eukaryota; kingdom Metazoa; phylum Chordata; order Testudines; family Emydidae; genus Terrapene; species Terrapene triunguis. The sequence goes on from NW_020664393.1 coordinate 36,940,081, forward strand.
ATTTTTGGGTAGGGTCTTTCAACCAGTTGTATGCCCACCTAATAGTAATTTAAACTGTACTAGATTTCCCTAGTTTGCTTATGAGAATGTGATATTGGACTGAGTCAAAAGCCCTACTAAAATCAAGATACATCAAGTCTGCTGCTTCTCTACTATTTACTAGGCTAGTAACCTTGTCAAAGGAGGAAATTAGATTGGGTTGATTGGCTTGGTTTGTTCTTGAAAAATCCATGTTAGCTATTCCTTATCATCTAGTGATTCTAGGTGCTTCCTAGTTGATTGATTAACAATTTGTTCCAGTATCTTTCCAGATATCAGAGTTAATTCCCTGGGTCCTCTGTTCCCCTTTTAAAAATTAGGTACTATATTTGCCCCTCTCCAGTCCTCTAACCTCATCCATCCTTCATTAGTTCTTGAAGATAATTGCTAATGATTCAGAGATTGCTTCAGCTAATCACTATAGGATGAATTTCATCAAACACTGATGACCTGAATACATTTAACTTATCTAAATATCCTTTAACCTGTTCTTGCCCTATTTTGGCTTTTGTTCCTTCCCCCTTGTTGTTAATATTAATTGTAGAAAGCATCTAGTCACAACTAACTTTTTTAGTGAAGACTGAAGCTAAATAGATATTAAATGCCTCAGCCTTCTTGTTGTCTTTTATTAGCTATTTTATTAATGGACCTATACTTTCCTTAGTCTTTCTCTTGTGCCTAATGTGTTTATAGAACATCTTTTTATTGCCTTGTATATCCTTTGCTAGATGTAACTCATGTTCTGACTTAGCCTTTCTGATTTCATCTCTACATGCTTGTGGTATTCTTTGGTATTCATTCTTAGCAATATTTCCATGTTTCTACTTTTTGCAGGAGTCCTTTTTGATTTTCAAATCATTGAAGAGCTCCTGATGGAGCCATATTGGAGCCTTTCTATTCTTCCTATCATTCCTTCACATTGGGATATTTTCCTGTTGTGCTTTTAATATTGTCTCTTTGAGAATCTACCAGCACACCAGAATTCCTTTTTCTCTTTTCTTCCCATGGGATCTGACCTACCAGTTCTCTGAGTTTTTTAAAACCTGTTTTATTAAAATCCATTGTTCTTACCCTGCTTCTCTTATTTCTTCCTTCTGCCTGCCCACTTCCCAGAACCCAATAGGTTCTCTTATTTCTTCCTTAGGATGATAGGGTGGGATCCATGAAGGGACTTAGGCATTGCAATGCTGAGCATCACAGCGCCTAACTTTCAGGTGCCTGGAAAATCACAGAAACAACACAGTGATCCACAAAGCTGAATTAAGCACTGTGACAGACCCAGACCAGTGGGGTACAGGAGTCTGGTAGAGGGCAAATATACTGGTCACTGGATGAGTAGTTTTCTGTTCCCTGAGTGACCAGAGCAGGGGCTGCACTAGAGTAATCAGGAACCTGCTAGAACCAGTTAAGGCAGTCAGGCTAATTAGGACACCTGGAGCCAATTAAGAAGAAGCTGCTAGAATCAATTAAGGCAGGCTAATCAGGGCACCTGGGTTTTAAAAAGGAGCTCACTTCAGTTTGTGGCAAGAGTGTGAGGAGCTGGGAGCAAGAGGCGCAAGGAGCTGAGAGTGAGAGGGTGAGGGTGTGCTGCTGGAAGACTGAGGAGCACAAGCGTTATCAGACACCAGGAGGAAGGTCCTGTGGTGAGAATAAGGAAGGTGTTTGGAGGAGGCCATGGGGTAGCCCAGGGAGTTGTAGCTGTCATGCAGCTGTTACAGGAGGCACTATAGACAGCTGCAGTCCACAGGGCCCTGGGCTGGACCCCGGAGTAGAGGGTGGGGCCGGGTTCCTTCCAAACCTCCCAATTGACCTGGACTGTGGGTTCTTCCAGAGGGGATAGTCTCTGGGCTGTTCCCCAACCCACATGGTGAATCTCTGAGGAAAGAAAATCTGCTGATAAGCGCAGGACCCACCAAGATAGAGGAGGAACTATGGAATATTCTCATGTGGGGCTCCCTCAGTCCCTCCTGCTAAAGCTGTTCCACTATGGATAAATAATCAAAAAGTGATTGGAGCAGGGGGGCTGATCCTGGGGTCTCCCACTTCCCAGGTGGGTGCCCTAACCAACTCTTTCTTCCTCTCCCACAAAGCCTGTTTAAGTATTTATCCACCAGCACTACCACCTCCTGCTGCACCAATATTTTGAATGGAACTGGGACCCAACTGGTAGGCATGCTTACATGTAACCATGGGCCCTGCATGAGACGTAGGTGGCCAAACACTGATCTTTCCCAGCTGAAGAATTGCCATGGGGTTTAGGTGGGAGATAAGTGTCTGGATACCTAGAGCAGGGCACCACTGTGCATGGTCCAGGGTCTAGAACTTTGGTGCCTGGGGAACTTTTACAGAGGAAAGATAGGCACATACAGTGATAGGTGGAAACCAAGCATGAGTTTCATGGATCACAGTGGTGCTATGTCTGGTGACTAAAGCAACTAAATCTGAAGTGAAAGTACTTAAATTGCTTTGTGGATCACATCCATAAACTGTATCATTTCATTATCACTTTCACCCTAGTTGCCTTTCACATTCAGATTCACAATTCTTTCCTATAAATTGGAATCAAATCTAAAATACCTGCCCTCCATAGTTTCTTCTTTCACCTGAAACTATCATTTGTCCCCAAAACATTCCAAGAAGTTATTGGATATTATATGTTTTGCCACAATACATTTTCAACAGATATCCCCCATTAGTACCAGGTTTTCTGTTTTGGAAATTTCTGTTGCTTTTTCCACCTCCTCGTCTTGATTTGGTGGCCTATAGTAGACCACTAGATGTTTTGTTCCCCCATTTTTCCCTCCCTTTATCTTTGCCAGGAGACTTTCAACTGGTCTGCGTCCCACTTCCTCCTGGACATCAAAACAACTATATATATTCTTGATGTACAATGCAACACCTCCTTCTTTTTTCTTTCCTGAACAACCTATATCCCTCTATACCAATATTTTAGTCAGAAGATTCTGTGATGCCAATCATAATCTTGTTTGTGTACTTAGACTTCCTCCTCTTCCCGTTTATTCCCCATACTTCTTGCATTTGTGTATTGACATATACAACTTTGAATTATGAGGGAACTGAGGGAAGGTCACAGCCTCTCTACCCTTTATGCCCTCAAAGAGGAGCACAAGGAGATACAGGGTGCATGTATGTCCCTGACAGACACTGCTGTACAAAAGAATCCTGGATTGTGCACATGACCATCTATGTTAAATCCACATTGACAGTATGATTTTGAAAAGTTTGTGTAGGATGAGTTTGCTGTTTTTAATAAGAACAGATTTAAAAATTTTATTAAAGCTAATGTTAAAAAATTATATCATACATAGGTTGGGAAAAGTGTCTGTACATCTGGATATCGTGCTTAGATTATCCCCAAATACAAAGTTAGTTTTAAAAGTTGTATGATACATAGAGTACATAAAGTTGTAAGGAGAGTTGGTTGTGGAAAGCAAAATATATCAATGAGAGGAGATTGTCCCTCAGTAATTGAGAATTAGGTTGGTTGTCTATTTAGAAAATACAATCCATAAAGAAACTATTTATACTACAGTAAGTAGCTATTCTTTACAGAAGCATAATGCCTCCCTCCACAGCACTCACCACGGAAGGCATCCTCTCCCACATTCCCTCACATGCCCATGAAACTTAGCCTACAATGTGTATAGAATATTTTATTTGCAGTCTGAATATTTGCACTATTTAGATTGTAAGTTCCTGGAGCAGGGATCATGACTTCCTCTATGTTTGTACAATATCAAGTAATCTGATGGGAGTCAATAATAAATCTATCTATTCTATGTATATGGGCTTTCTCAAGTATTTTTATGGCATCAGATGCATGGTAACTAAGAGATTAATAAACAGCATTCCACTGTTTAAAATATATACACAAAAAAATCAAAGTATACATGAATAAGTCCTTATTCTAGTTCTTGGGAATTCACATGAAATATTCACAGTATATTTTTTTAGTATTCAACATATAAATGCGGCAACAGTTCAGACTCAGTGTTTGGTGCCTGATGTGAATGAATACTTCTATACATGTTTGTGGATCAAAAACAGGCAAGAATTCCACTGAATTCTGTGTTACCAATAACAAAAGATTAAGGGGGAAGGAGGGAATGGTTACCCAGATACCATTTATAACATTTACGTTGTTATAAATGTAAGAGCCACCACCACATACATGGTGTTAAGAATGTTGGTATATAACTGTTACTCTCATCTTTAAAACTTGAAGGTGAACTAAAATGCTTTCAAAAACAGTATTAAAAAAACCTGTTTCAGATACAAATTACTGAAAATACTTGTGTAGCCTTAACTATTACAAATATATTTATTTTAAAGGTAAAACAAGAGGTTTTTGTTGTGTTTTTGTGGGATTTCTTTCTTTCTTTCTTTGATAGTTGATGACATTACTAATACCTATAGAGGCCAGGAAACTGACCCTTTTGTCAGTAGTGTTACCAAAGCCCAAATCCTGCAGCCTTTACTCAAATGATTAAGGGCTGCAGGATTGGGCTCTTGATCTTGTATGGGAAATATTAAATTCTGGATCCAGTTCTTCGTAGGTAAGTAAAGAGAATTACTTTTGAACTATTTTGCTTTAAAATGTATATATTTGTCATGTTGTAAGTCTGCGTTTTTAAGACTTTGGACTTTTAATTCTTATTAATACCATTAGATGCTTTATAAATACATATGAAGACACAGCACTTCCCAATCTAATTCCTGATCCTGAATAGACTTACACACATGCTTAGCTTGTACATATTACAGTTCCTCTTTAATAATTACCTAGTTCTAGCTTATAAATTTCAAATTATGAACCATTTCTTCATGTACAAACTTGACAAACTTCACTATAAAGATGGGAAGCCTCAGATCAGCATATGCAGTTTGCCTTTATAGCTCATTCACTAAAAGAGAAATAACAGATTAAACATAAATGAGCTCTCTTACTTCTCAAGTTTTTTAATTTCCCTCATACATTTTATTTCACATCCATTTCCATTCAGACCTGACTTATGTCTTTGTTTCTTTCTTACTGCTAATCTATTTCTCATTTCTTTTTAACCTTTTTTCATCTTCTTAAGCCTCTCAAATGTTTCTCCATACTTCCTACACACATCTTTATGATAGTACGAGGGGCCAAAGAAATCCTTAGGTCATTTGGGTGTTGCAGCTATATAACACAAGAACCTTCTGTAAAATGCACTCTCTGGCAGTGGAAAGTTTTGATACATCCTTAACTATACTATAGGAGTTCTATATCCATTATATTTATTGCTTTATTTCCTAAAAAAATTATCATATTTTTCAATCTCATTTTGCTAATTTTACTAAAGAAACCAGTGAGAAATATGGGAATCATTAAATTAGATACCAACAAAGCAATAAACAAGATATCTTGTATTTTTTCCTTACAAATAGTTAAGACAGATTACTCAAAAAGTAATTTTTCTCTTTACTTTAGCTCCTTTCTTGTTAAGGTTTGAAATAATGCCATCACTGTATTGGATGATAGAGAATTAAAATGCAGTATTTGTCAATGTATAAAATACACTGTAAAACTAGAATAGAATATGTACTTCTGTAAAGAAAAAAAGGATTGGTATTTTATATATTAAGCGTGGGACTTTCAAAGGAGACTCTGGAGGTCAGGTCCTCAAGTCCTACTGCTTATTCCTATCTTACTTATGCTCTTTAAAAAATCCCATCCTAAATCCAGTTTAAATCTCATTCTTCAAACTTTATCTTGAATTACTATGCTAGTTTTATTCTAATTGCCCTGTTTGTAAATATGGCTAAATGATGCTCAATTAGTTCTTCTGGTGTTCTTTTCAAGATTATTTCCCCTCAACTCTCCATCAGCATAAAAAACCCACCTCCAACAATGACATAGGCTAAGTCGGCAGGAGAAGCTCTCCCACCAACATTTCAGCGTGCACATAAATGCTTATGTTGGGGTAACTTATGTTGCTCAAGGGGGTGGAAGAGTCATACCTCTGAGAAACATAAGTTTTGCCAACATAGGCTAAGTCAATAAAGAGATATACGTTTTTCTGGTTACACTAGTACAATATTTTTGAATGTTAAAAAAGCTAATTCCTTTATTATATTTGGTGAAATATGGGAAAAAGACAAGGCTGATTGACAATTGGGTAGTTTTAGCTAGTGAGGCACACCAGGAGAAATTTAAATCACATAAAAACTTACAAGAATATTTTAACTTGGTAAATCAAACTGGATTTTTAACACTGTTAGTGACTCTGTGCCTTGTTGCTTTAATCGAAACAAAGCTCTTAACAAAATCAATCTTGTGAAACGCTTTATAGCCATAAGCAACATAAACAATCAGAACATCCCTGATTGGATGTATGTCCTTTACTAAACCTGATTGCTAGCAACTTAAAATATACGTCCAAGGTTGTAGATTGAGAATTATGGCATAGTAGTGGAATAAGTGCCAATTGAATTAACAGACTGACAGCGTAAGCACAAGGCAACATTTTAGCATTCTGTGTGATGGAGGTTTACTGACTTCAGTAGTCAAAGTAGAAAACCTTAATATCTAAACTATTTTGACTTGTATATTACAATGTTTTCTTATAACGAGCATAATTTGGGAAATATATATAACATTTTAAAAATGAAAATACATATTTATTTCAATTTACCAAGTATAATACCATCTTTATAAACATTTATTGAAAACTACATTGTAACAAAACTATTGACTAAATCTAGTTACCTTTTTAAGCACTCGTATTACTATGGACTTAATATTTAAAAAAAAATTCTGAACAGTGATTCACATCATTAAACTCCCCTCAAATTGCCATAAAAGGTTTGCCTGCTCATGTTCTTTTGAAGCAGAAAGTGTCCATTGGCTTAATAGATTTTCTGTGATCAGTAATGACAGGTTTATAGGTAGTAAGCATGAAAAGGCACTTACCAGTGCACTCTGCATTGCTGGCATGATCACTTTAAGTTCACTGAAAACAGTTACATTCCTGAAGCTTTCAAGTATGAAGCATCTGAAGTAATAAGTCTCAATAGTGTATTAAACGAGTGACTGGTGGAATCAAATGAACGTTGAGGAGGATGAATAAAAAACAATATTATATGGAGTTATGCAGGCAAACTGAATCTGAACTTCTCTTAACAATCCCATCAAGGTTGGACTCTTGAATGCTAAAGTAAAGAATTTCCATGATGTACAGTATGTATATGAATATACATGCAAATGTTTCATTTAAAATATTGTGAGGGTGGAGGCTGGCATATTTAAGACCTAATGAATGTGCTGTGTTCATGTCACATCAGCTGATATGGTGCTCAGACTCTACAGAGAGTGGGACGGCCATATATGTGTCAAGATAAATAGTAGTGGTTGCTATGTGTACTCACCTTGTTTAGGTCTTCATTTTATTTAACACTGTATGTGCCAGTCACAATTGAATCAAATGGGACTGCCTTGATTTGCTCATCCCTTAAAGTCAGGTAATGATGGTTCCTAAGCAGCAATAATTTCTCACTTGCTGCATGCCTGTGTCATTCATGGGAGTCCTGCAAGCTTTCCCAGGATCCTTGCAAACCACCATAATTTTTGTCTTGTCCACATTCAACTGTAGACCATATTCTTTGCCATAGTCGTATATGATCTCCACCAACTTCATCAGATCATCTTCTGAGTGAGATAACAGAACTATCATCTTCATTGTGAATTTTTTCATATATTTTTCATTCATCTTAATATCTGCTTTTTCTTTGATTAATTTAATCAAACACTATAAATGTTGCCTAAAGTCCAGTGACATTATGCAACCTTATGTCACGCTTCTCTTGATCTCTATTAGATTTTCATTTTCATTATAATTGCCTTCTGATTCTAGTATAATTGTTTTATTACTTGGGATTGATATATAAGATGCCGATATATCTTAATACATTAAGCAATTGTAGTGGTAGATTATGTCAAGTGCTTTATTGAAAGTCAATGAAACACAAATATACTGTTTTTCCCATTTCAATTGATCTTTCTAATATAAGCCTCAAGTTCATGATGATGTTTAAATATGGAAAGGAAATAAAGTTGTATTGCTGTTCGCTTATTTCCTTATCAATCTTTCCATGGATTGGTCTTAAATAACTCATAAAAGCATCTTAGAGGAATGAGATACTAGGCTGATCATTCTGTAGTCTTTACAATCCATAGTGGTGGACTTTTGGGGAATTTGGATATGCAGTGAGTTTTAAAATCTTCTGGCAATTCTCCAGCCTCAGACATATTTTTCATTACCTTTGACACAGCTTTCAAGCCTTCATCCCCCCATGCTTTTTAATAATTCAGCTTATATTCCATCACAAACTAGTTTGTTTTCATTTGGAAGTCTTTTAATTTCTGCCATGATTTTTTCATTCATTTTTGGCAGCCTTACTTGACTTCTGTCTAGTTGAGGTATTTCATACCTATCATCGCCATACAGTTTCTTAAGATACTCTCACCATCTCTCATTCTTGTTTTGAGGGACTATTAAATGTTGTTAATTTTTGTCCTTAAGGGTTGTATTGATCAAGTTTCTTCTGTAATTAAAGGCTTTTATCTTTTTTACACATCTCACTGTTTGTTCTCTTTATCCAATTGTTCAATTTCTTTCCATTTCTCATTCAGCCATTCACACTTTGCTAATCTGCATTTATTCTTTATTGTTTTAATTAATCTTTGGTATTCCTGATTTTGTGTTGTCAATCTTTGTGCTCTTATTTTCGTTCTTTTATCCAGCAGAGCAGTGATTTCATCTGTTAGCCATAAGGTTTTCTTACCTAGTAACTTCTTTCCTACATATTCTTCTGCAGCTTCTTTGGTAGCATCTCTCAGACATTCCCAAATCACTTGTTGTTTGTTTTTATTGATGAGCTGCAACACATCATCTTCATAGTTAATTTGTATCTCAACATGAGACATCAGAGTATCAAGGTTCCATGTTAAATAGTTTGGCTTACTGTAACTTTTTCAGTTTGATATTCAGTCACAATATTACCCATCTCTGTTTTGATCCAGAATCTGCACTTGGCATAACCTTAATCTTCCTAGCACAGTTTCTGTATCTATGGTTAATCATGATAAAATTAATTTAGTTTTTTATACATCCCACCTTGTGCTTTCTTTTTTGTTAAAATAAATATTGCAGAAAATGAGGTCATATTTCTCACAAAATTCTATTAATCTTTTTTTCACTAAGGTCAAATGGGCCATCTGCTACAGGTACTCTTCCCTAATTCTGTGTTCCAGTCTCCATAAGAATTACCACTCTGTCTTTCTTTCTACCACTGATTTCCATTGTTTCTTCAATGTTTTCAGAAAAAAATTCTATATCCTCATCGGATTCTGCAGTTGCTGCAGCATGCATTTGAATAATCATATCATTTGGATGTGCTCTTATCACTATTATCATTACGTGTTCAGATGATAGGTTCACTTGTTCAATCCTTCTGGCTACAGTTCTTCTATAGTTACTACTGCTTTTCTGCTTTGATATCCATGTGCACTGATAACTGTAAAATACTAGGTTGGGTTGTCAAGGTATAACTTCAGGGCTAATACTTCACAAAGGTCCCAAGAATCAAGTGCAGACAGTTTTCTGGGTTGGAACCCTAGCATCTAGCCAAAAGGCCTAACCCATATGGCAGCAGGGATCTGGGGATAGCTGTCACCAAGGTTATTTTCAGTTAGACAAAAGATCTATTAGAGAGCTGTAAGTTTCTCTTGGTTTTAGTTTTTCCCCTACACTCCTTACGTAGTTCACCAAATATCCTCTGAATGATCTTATGAGAAGAGGGTGACCATACTACTGCACACGGTGACTTGCTGCACCGTTGCATAATTTGTTTAATATTCCTCTTACTGATGAATGGAATTTCTATTTGTTGTTCCTCTAAACCAAATATAAAAGGAAATGTTAAAATACTGTTACAAGATGTCTGTTATTAATCTAAGAAATCAAGTAATTAAAAACACCTTCAGCATTCCAAAGTTGTGCTTACTCCTAAACATTGTAAATGAACTAATGAACTCCAAACATGCCAATCAAGTCAACCTGAGAACAAATTTCCATATGCTTTTTGTACTGTTGCTGAATATTCTGTATATTATTGTAGGTATTTGTGGTTCTCCAACAAGACCGATGTTGGTTGCTAAGCAACTACCCTGGTCTTGTTATATGCATATAAGACATTAACTACTATCACATTTTCCTGATGTCAAAATTAATAGTACGAAAATACCAAGTCAGTCATTGTTGGTTTCTGATGGAGAATTTAAGAACAGAGCTATAATAATCTGCACCAATGGGTGAATTCTTTCCAAAAGTGCTCCTGAACTCGCCTGCAGAGTAAAAATGTTTAAAAACAGAGATCAAACCATTCATAAAAGGCAATGGATCTGGGTGAAAAGTTACTTTCATTACAGCTCTACGTACATGAATTTTCTAGCCTACCATTATTGAATGTCTAGAGTTGAGTGATAAGTATGTATACAGAGAACTGCATAAAAACCTGAGGTTTTGAATGTTTGCCCACTTCCATTATAAGATGCAGAATGTGCAGAGAAAAGCAATTGCTTATTGCAGCATTGTATAATGACCATCTAAATATACCCTATTTTACCATATAAAACTACATCTTTTCTTAACTGTTTAAATATACTAACAAATGTACTGAGAAAATAACTATTTGGTTATTAGAACAGGAGTACTTGTGGCACCTTAGAGACTAACAAATTTATTTGAGCATAAGCTTTCGTGGGCTACTGCCCACTTCTTCGGATGCACAGAATGGAACATATATTGAGGAGATATATATACACATACAGAGAGCATGAAAAGGTGGGAGTTGTCTTACCATCTCTGAGAGGCCAATTAAGTAATAGAAAAAAACTTTTGAAGTGATAATCAAGATAGCCCAATACAGACAGTTTGATAAGAAGTGTGAGAATACTTACAAGGGGAGATAGATTCAATGTTTGTAATGGCTCAGCCATTCCCAATCCCTATTCAAGCCTAAATTGATTGCATATCAATTCCAGCTCAGCAGTTTCTCCTTGGAGTCTGTTTTTGAAGCTTTTCTGTTGCAAAATTGCCACCCGCAGGTCTGTCATTGAATGACCAGACAGGTTAAAGTATTCTCCTACTGGTTTTTGAGTGTTATGATTCCTGATGTCAGATTTGTGTCCATTAATTCTTTTGCATAGAGACTGTCCGGTTTGGCCAATGTACATGGATATTACAAATTAGCCAAAGAGGCATTGTTCTAATCTGGATTAAGTTTATGCTAGGTATCAGATTTGAGGCAAAATTACAACTAAGGTTTGGGTTGGAGTGTGCTGAACTCTCATAAGCTTTTATTGTGAGCATTTTAACCCAAAAATGGTGGATTATTTGCAGCATTAGATTACTTTTGAGTAGTAAAAATTTCATGCAATTATTTATTTTCTTCAGTTTTCTACTAATTTGGACTGAGAGCTCTCAAGGAGGAATGTTCTTATGAGATTACAAATAAATCTGACCCAAAATAGGTCTCGTCCATCGGATTGAACCCATATTGAAAATCATAGGGGTGAATTTGGATCTAGTGATATGAATGCAAAAATCCCTCCCAGTGAAATTCAGAGCTGTTTGGAGTCCAGTTTCCAGGTTTGAAAAACCTGAATATATAAAACGTCTATTACAAATGTCCGTTTGCCGTGTCGTTGGAAGGTCTACTGTAGTTAGATTGAACTTGTAATAACATAGGTATATTATTAGTTCAACAAATATGATTACCTTTTAGAGAGCCCAACTCTGTACAGGAAATTTGGAACATTAACTATTAAAAAGCAGACAAAGAAAATCCTAGGAGAAATGGGGAAATGGATACAGTATGTAAGTGTTTTTGTGAGTATATTGTGATCGTTTGTGAATTTTATTATTTTTTCATTTTCCTTCAAGAACGAGTGTTTATTGCATACAATAGTAACATTTTGTAGTAATTGGTGGGACACCTAACACGTTTTTTTCTTTTTTTAAGAAACAGCTTCATGAAATGTCAGACTGACAGAATTGGAAGCCATATTTTCATGTCTTCCTCCAAATTTACATTTAGCTCAATATTCCATGTGTCAGTCAAACTTTGGAGTGGAAACCTACAGGCTTTTGTCATAAACCAAACACCACTATAAGCTAGAGATCAATTTAATATTTAGATATTTTTGTCACAAGAAATAAGTCTTTGGACTCATGCTGTTAGCCCTAGTCCACGTCTTTGGATTGCATGTATATATATTGCATATATTTGATTCTTTACTCCAGATCTACACCATTTGTTTCTTATCTGTTTGAAGATTAGTAGTATATAATCTTTAAAACATTACAAAAATAAAGTGTTTATCTGTTCAAATATTAAAGCCCTGTGATGAAATGGAGAAAATGCCTGCCAGCCACCAGGGAAACAAGGGGACGGAAATCAGGCGCATCAACCACTAGGGAGCCTTGCCCTCCAAATCCCCTGTCAGAAGCCTCTACCCAACAAAGGGAGAGAGCACGAGAAAGCATGGAAGAGAATCAGGCTTGTCAAATAAAAATTTAAGATGTCTCCTTTTTTTTTTTTTTTTCTTTTAGTTTGGGACTTTGTGGACTTAGGATATTGGTGGGCATAATGTTGATTTAGACTCACAGACTTTAAGGTCAGAAGGGACCAACATGGTCATCTAGTCTGACCTCCCGCATGATGCAGGCCACAAAAGCTGACCCACCCACTTTCCCTTAACTCAGCTGTTGAAGTCTCCAGATTGTGATTTAAAGACTTCAAGTCGCAGAGAATCTTCCAGCTTGCGACCCCTGCCCAATGCTGCGGAGGAAGGCGAAAAACCTCCAGGGCCTCTGCCAATCTACCCTGGAGGAAAATTCCTTCCTGACCCCAAATATGGCGATCAGTAGAACCCCGAGCATACAGGCAAGATTCTCCAGCCGGACCCTCATTTTACCAGCGATGGCACGTTATTGCCTAATTGACTAAAATCACGTTATCCCATCAAACCATTCCCTCCATAAACTTATCTAGCCTAATCTTGAAGCCAGAGAGGTCTTTCACCCCCACCGTTTCCCTCGGAAGGCTGTTCCAAAATTTCACCCCTCTGACAGTTAGAAACCTTTGTCTAATTTCAAGCCTAAATTTCCCCACGGCCAGTTTATATCCATTCGTTCTCGTGTCCACATTAGTACTGAGCTGAAATAATTCCTCTCCCTCCCTGGTATTTATCCCTTTGATATATTTAAAGAGAGCAATCATATCCCCCCTCAGCCTTCTTTTGGTTAGGCTAAACAAACCAAGCTCCTCGAGTCTCCTTTCATAGGAAAGGTTTTCCATTCCTCGGATCATCCTAGTGGCCCTTCTCTGTACCCGTTCCAGTTTGAGTTCATCCTTTTTAAACATAGGAGACCAGAACTGCACACAGTACTTCAAATGAGGTCTCACCAGCGCCTTGTATAACAGAAGCAGCACCTCCTTGTCCCTACTAGAAATACCTCGCCTAATGCATCCCAAGATCACATTAGCTTTTTTCACAGCCACGTCACATTGCCGACTCATAGTCATCCTGCGATCAACCAGGACTCCGAGGTCCTTCTCCTCCTCCGTCACTTCCAACCTATGCGTCCCTAGCTTATAACTGAAATTCTTGTTAATCATCCCTAAATGCATCACCTTACACTTCTCACTATTAAATCTCATCCTATTATTATTACTCCAATTTACAAGGTCATCCAAGTCTCCCTGCAGAATATCCCGATCCTTCTCCAAATTGGCAATACCTCCCAACTTTGTGTCATCCGCAAACTTTATCAGCCCACTTCTACATTCGGTTCCGAGGTCAGTAATGAATAGATTAAATAAAATCGGACCCAAAACCAAACCTTGAGGAACCCCACTGGTGACCTCCCTCCAACCTGACAGTTCACCTTTCAGTACTACCCGCTGCAGTCTCCCCTTTAACCAGTTCTTTATCCACCTCTGGATTTTCATATCGATCCCCATCTTTTCCAATTTAACCAATAATTCCTCATGCGGTACAGTATCAAACGCTTTACTAAAATCGAGGTATATTAGATCCACCGCATTTCCTTTATCTAGAAGGTCTGTTACTTTCTCAAAGAAGGAGATCAGGTTGGTTTGGCACGATCTGCCTTTCGTAAACCCATGTTGTAATTTGTCCCGATTGCCATTCACCTCAAGGTCCTTAACTACTTTCTCCTTCAAAATTTTTTCCAAGACCTTGCATACTACAGAAGTTAAACTAACAGGCCTGTAGTTACCCGGGTCACTTTTTTTCCCCTTCTTGAAAATAGGAAACACATTAGCTATTCTCCAGTCCAGTTTACCACCCCCGAGTTTACAGATTAATTAAAAATTATCGCTAAGGGGCTTGCAATTTCTCGTGCCAGTTCCTTCAATATTCTAGGATGAAGATCATCCGGTCCGCCCGATTTAGTCCCGTTTAGCTGGTCAAGTTTGGCTTCCACCTCTGATACTGTAATGTCAATCCCCCCTCCTTTATTCCCCTCTGTCCTGCTCCCTCTATTCCTAAACCCTTCATTTAGAGGAAGGCAATGCACATGAAAGCTGTTGAGCCTCTTTGTGATGAGAGTCTCACTCCCATACAAAAGTGGGCTCATAACACATGCATGATACAAACAGATCTTTGTGTGTTCTGTCAGTTTGTTGTTTTGCCATACCCTCCTGCTCAGTCTAGATATTGTTGTGGCAGCTTTCCAATGCAGATATTGAGTTCCATTTCAAGTGAGAGGTTGACTGTGATAGTAGACCTCAGGTATGTGAACTCGTTCACCACTTCAAGTTCATAGTGGTTGATCTTGATGGAGGGTGCTTCTTCAACTCCTTGGCACATTATATTAATCTTTTTTAGGTTTCTGGTAAGCCTGAAGTGTTGGCAAGCTTTGGAAAAACTGTCCATAAGATTTTGGAGATGGGCTTCTGTGTGGGTTGTCACTGCTGCATCATCAGCAAAGAGCATGTTGGAAAAGGGCCTCCTGAGTCTTGGTTTTAGATCTAAGTCTTGAAAGATTGAACACCTTTCCATCAGATCTTGTTTGTAAGTAGATTCCCTCAGTTGAGGAATCAAAAGCTTGTTTCAGTAGCAAGGAGAAGAAGATCCCAAACAGAGTTACGGCAAGTACTCAGCCTTGCTTAACTCTGCTATGAATCTGGAAAGACTTAGAGACTGAGCCGTTGGATCAAATCATGCTTAAGAGGTTGGGGGGACATCCAATCTTTTTTAGAAGCACAAATAGTCCGCTTCTACTGACAAGGTCAAAAGCCTTTGTGACATCAATGAAGGTTATGTAAAGGGGCTTTTTTTGTTCTCTGCATTTCTCTTGCCGTTGTCTCAGTGAGAAGATCATGTTGATAGTTTCAGCTGCATTTATTTAAGTGGTTACACAATCAACTAAAGTCCCAGTGCCCAGGTACAGAGTTCAAAAATTGATGAAACTAACTAAGTCTAACTAGTCAAGGTTGCATCTGAGAGACATGAGATGTTCATGAAAAAATAACACCCTCAAATATCTTTTTTTTACTATGGAGAATAAAATAAGGATTATAAACCTGAAGATTTTATATTTGTGTAAAAACTTAAAGCCAGAGACATTTACGAATATTTCATGAGTTGATTTTGTGAAGTTTTGGATCTCCGTTTGCTTTACATTCCACATTAATGTAGATATTTATTTATTTAATAATTTCATATATTTTTTTCTATTAAGAGATTTTGGATTGATCCTCCAGATGCTCTGAAACCTCTGTTTTCACTGAATTATGGATGGTCCTTTTTCTCATTCATGCTGTGTTTTCTTAGATTTCCTGGAATATCACAGCCAGGCAGAGCTTCATTTGGAAACATTTAGAAGAACTGTGTTCAGCTAGCTCACAATTTATGTATCTTAACTTATTCATACTGACTACAACTCTCTGATCCTCAGAGAATGATGGAAGTATAATCCCTTTACAAGTCAAATAAAGAAGACTGCACAGAAAATCAATATGCTGAATGGAATCAACAACAATTATAATCAGTAGTTACAATACTTCACTAATGCTGGAAAGATCACTGTAAGTAATACAGACATTGCACACTGCCATGATGTATATCATACTCCAAATCTTTATATAAATTGAGCCAAACCAATTACCTGCAGAAAACCTTCAATACGCTCTGGCGCTATGATTATAGTTCCTCTCCATAAAGATTGTACAGCACATTTGTGCCTGTAACTATTAACTATGTAGTCAATATTTTGAGATATTCTACAACATAACCACAAAGTAATTTAAGAAAAATCCTAATTCCTATAATATTCATGCATAATCAAAGATTTTTTTAAAATCTGTTTCCAGACTGTTGCAGGCATATCACAGTAAATATCCACAAGACTTGACTATGACTTATTCTACCCAATGTTAAATAAAATGTGCAGATATTTCACACTTTATAAACACTTCTAATCTATCAGACTTAGGTGAGGGAAGTATTATTCAACATGGGGTAATTAAACATTCATGAAGATTTTACCTGGAATGATTGACTAGCCTTAAGATTTTTGTTGGTATATCTAGGACAATCCCTCTATATTGTGCTAAGGCAACATGACAAAGATATTCTAATCTTCCCCTAAAATAGTAATTTGTTACTGCAGGTTTTCTCTCTTTGACTGCTGCTCTGTCCGTAACTGTCTGTCAAGAAATCTCGGTGATCCCTTCTACACGGTATTTCAGAGCAAGTCGGGATTTACATGGAGACCAGGCCAGTCATTTGCAACTTGTTCAGTGCAGAGGGTAATGGGTTAGTTGTCCAGAAGCCTGTGGACTGCATTTAATAGGCACATATAGTTACAATGTTAAATTACTGATAAATGGACAGATTATTTTACCTTTAACAGACCTCTGTACAAAACCAAAAGAAAGGTAATTGGGCTAAAAATGTCATGTATACAACTTTTAGCAGTTATATCTCATAATCCCATGGCCACATTTATATAATGCTAATAGCCTGATTATTCAGAGGTGCTTAGCAACCCCATTGTAGTGA